>NC_142137.1:36903326-37214510 GCF_024610735.1 Ursus americanus
AATCTGAAAAGCAATCATTTCAATTAAAACATTTTATAAATAGTAAGGTGACTCGAGTGTAGGGCATCATCACAGAATACCATTCACCTATTTGAGTATTTCCAAACTGGTTCTTAACTGATAAGAAATAATAACACTAGCACACAGAGAGGCTTACCATGAAGCCATTGGTTAGAAGAAGCAAATTTGACCCAAGTGCTCTACTGCCCAGGAGGTTCAAGAATCCAAATGGTTAACACACCCAGGCAGGACCTTCAAGCAATCATATTCTTTCACAAATGGAGAACTTTTTACCCTTTTCAGCCTAGAGTGAAGTGTTGATTGAGATAACTTGACCATCAATTTCCAAAGTAGTGAAGCCATTATTTCTGGTGACCTTAATACCTGAGAGAAAAAGAGGTGGTGCTACATCTTATACAAAAAATATTGTTTGGGCCTCAAGCATTGTTACATAAGAAACATTTTTCTAATGTAATATTTTAAAATAGCATTTATTTTATACTCTTTACAAGCTCTATAGTGTTGTATAAACAATGAAAATATTTAGTGCTTAAAATCCTTTGAAGGGAATAATTTTCAGCTGTTACTCTATTTCAAATTCTATACCTTTTCCTGATATAACTTTTTATATTATGAAGGTATTTTGAAAGTCTGGTATGAGACTTAGATTCAGTTTATCTATGACAGATGAGTTCTTTTTTGGAGTGACAGATTAAATTATAAGAAGAAAGAAAGAAAGAAAGAAAGAAAGAAAGAAAGAAAGAAAGAAAGAAAGAAAGAAAGAAAGAAAGAAAGAAAGAAAGAAAGAAAGAAGGAAGGGAAGGAAGGAAGGAAGGAAGGAAGGAAGGAAGGAAGGAAGGAAGAGAGAAGAAAGAGAGAGAAAGAAAGAAAGAAAGAAAGAAAGAAAGAAAGAAAGAAAGAAAGAAAGAAAGAAAAAGAGAGTGAGGGAGAGAAGAGGAAGGAAGGAGGGAGGGAGGAGGGAGGGAGGGAGGGAGGAGAGGAGGGAAGGAAGGAAGGAAGGAAGGAAGGAAGGAAGGAAGGAAGGAAGGAAGGAAGGAAGGAAGGAAGAGGGAGGGAGGAAGGAAGAGGGAGGGAGGAAGGAAGAAGAAAGAAAGAAATACTCTTCGAATACAGTATTCAATAACTGTTCATTTGTTCATGATTTTTTAAACTATTTTAAATATACTTTTAATGTTTTGTAGTTTTTTGCATACAACTTACACTGGCTTATCAGTACTGTTTTAGAATCAAAATATTTAGAGAGGAAATAATATTTATATATAATGAAAATAACATTTATTATCTTTTCTTCCAAAGTATCTGCACCTTCTAAGGGCATCAATATCTTCTTCATTGCTTAGTAAATATTACTGTTTATTCCATTCCTATGTTATTTTCCATCTCTCTAAAATAGTTTATATCTAGTAGAGTACAACTTATTTATAAGCTTTTACAAATTTACAATTCAAAAGAACATTGCCTAATTTACTTAATTACTCCCATTTTATTGCTTTAGAACAGAGGCCAAGAAAGTATTGCCTGGGGGTCTAATCTAGCCCTCCACTTTTTATTTGTAAATAAAGTTTTATTGGAACACAATTATGCTCATTTCTTTCTATTTTGCCTATGGCTACTTTTGCTCTGCACGGACAGAACCAAGTGGTTGTGACAGAAACTGTGTGGCACACAAATCCTAAAACATTCACTATCTGGCCCTTCACAGAAAAAAGTTTGGTAATATCTGCTTTATAGGATCATTATCCACTAAGTCTTATTAATTGTGGGGGCCTGAGTACTTCCTTTCCCAGCTCTTTCTTCTTCTAGATACCTGGAAAATAACATACCCCTCAGAAATTCAACAATAAGAAATGTAAGTATATCCATGTCCACACTGCTCTTCCCTTCTCAGTGGGATTCTACATGGCACCCTGGTAATCAGAAAGTGGCTATTCATCCTTATGCCACTGGACATCATTAATATTGAATTACTGATTTATGATGCACAAAACTACCATAAAATGTCACTGTCTTCCTCTCTAGACCTCTCATCTTCCACACTATTACAGCCTGAGTCAATCTTCAAGATAAGTGCCAAAGTGTCTTCTTTGCCCATTATTTAATGAGATCACCCTATTTTTAGAGTTCCGCTCTAAAACTTTTTCCTAAAATGGTTCATAATCTCTCACTTCCCTTTCTCTTTCTATTCATACATCCCTTTATATCCATATACCCCTATATCATATTGGCCCAGTCTTTATTGCCATTCTCACCTTCAAGTGTCTGTTCTCTTAGACAACACACTCTGTATAGAACGTACTTAGCCATGAGCTAGCTTCTACCATATGGATAAGGTCAACATCTTAGAAAGTGATAGAGCAAGACAAAAGAAACCTGGGTGCCTGGATGATCCATTGGGGCAGAGCCACCTACCTACTGTGATTCTTCTATTTACCTTTGAACTGTTATGTGAGGATGAAATAAAGTCCCCTTATGTCTGAGCCACTATATTATTGGCATATTTGTTATATCAGATTAGTCTGATCTCTAACTAATACAAACGAATTTCATTTATATAATCCCAGATTCCCATTAAGCCTGTTTTTTGAGTAGTTTTACTGGCAATAGCAAGTTAAGTGCAGAAGTAAGAATAAACTAATAACTCTTTTGTCTTTTCTCATTTATTTCCTTACTCCTCATGTAACTTCAAAACATAAAATCAAAATGTTTCTTCCATTTTGGATTAATTTAATTTGTTTGGAATAGCAATACATATTATATTTTTGGTAAAAACCCAGAGTTCTTCCTGTTCAATGAAACAAATCTTTGAGGCATTTTCTGAGGCAAGTGAAAGCTCTGTATCTTAATGATTTTGATTCACTAGCTAGAGATCAGAGGACTACATGGGTCCCGATGGTTGTTTAACTTCAGACAAAAAGATGCTACTAAAATAACTTTGGTTATATTTTAAGTTTAGTTGTATCACATGTCTTGGTGAATGTTGATAAACAAATATTCTCCAGGCTAACTAAGCATTTTTTTTCATTTATTTTAAACATACTTGCTTTCACACTACACCAACCATCATTGACTCCTTATGCCTAATTATCAAAGTGAAATGCAGAATAAAGGTATTTACTTTATTTACACAGTAGAGAAAAGTTGACTAGGGTAGGGTCAGTTAAATGGTTATAAACTTTTAAATTCTGGCCAGGTATTTTAACCTTCTAATTAATAGAAGGTTATATATTGAAATATACAGGGGAAAATAATCTCAACACAGTTATCAAATTCAAGGAAGTATATATGTCAAACATGCAAATCTTTTGAGAAAACAGGCCGTGTAGAAAATATAAATATATAAAATATAAAAATAAAGCCTCTCCCACAAAGGCCGACTGATGACCTTAGAAGAAATTAAATAGTGACCAGCAGGGAGTACAGGATCAGCCTGAGCGATTTTGACAAACAGATTGAAAATCTGTAAATTAGAGTTGTTTTAATTCATCATTAAACCAATGTCCTTTAAAAAACTAATACTCCTGAAAAAGAAAACCTGTTTAAAATGTTTGGGTTTGATTTATGTTCACATTGATTTTACTTATAGGCTTTAAATTTTCCAACAGGATGACAACTGTAAGATAAATCTCATACACATCAGGGATTTTTTTTTTGGCTGACAAGTGAAAACAATATACCTTTTCAATGGCAAATAGGAATGTGATCAATCACAAGGAAGGAAACACAATTCTTTATATTCAAAGTGCTAATGATTTTAATGCCTTCTTGGTGAAGAATATTTGGAATAAGCTATGCCATAAACCAGAATCTTGTCAGCCCTTAATACTGCCATGGCATGAGAATTGCAAAACTGTTTAAAGACAGGTAATGTCTGTAGTAATCTGTTTCAGAAGGGGAAAGAAGAGTAAAGGAAAATGCCTTAAAAAATAATGGGGTCAAAATACAAGAAACAGACTTAAGCTACCAGAAGTTTTCATGGGGCAGTAAAAAATGTCACTTTTTCTCTGATGGGCTCAAAAGTACCACATTTTTCAGACTTCAAACAACTTTTATGTGACTTCTTCCTAGTTTATTTCCCAACAATGAACTATATTTTTAGCTTGTTAAATATCATAGTAAAAATGTGCAGGAAATACACTTAAACCTTAAGTCTTTGTGAAACCTCGATCAAGGAAATTGAACGAGTATTTTCTTTCTTTTATTGAAATTAGGCACCAGCAAAATGCCAGTTAGGTATTCAAGAATGTTGGAGTATACCAGTCTTAGTAGGTTGAATTTTCAGTCACATTATCATATTATGTTTCAAATAAATTTCAGTCTACTGAGAGATATAAGGATCTCAAGCTTTATGTTCTCTTTCTTGAGAATTGTGTTCTTTTATTTGGGGAAGGTTATTTCTTTGTAACAGTCTTGGACTTTGATCAGAAGAAAGAAGAAGAAAAGATAAAGTATTTATTACAGTGTGTGGGTTTTCTTCCCCCATATGGAAAAGGAGAAGAGAAAAAAACATATTACTACAGGGTTTTCAGGTATTTTAGAATAAAACCTTATTTTTATTTGCATGTTTTAAGTAATTCTCCCTATGAACCCTTAAGTACTTCAAAAGTCAAAACAATTTTAATGGCATTTCCCCCCAACACTGGTCAGTATGTTTAGGCCTCTGACAAAAACATTTTTTAAATCTATTCTAAATGTTTTTCAGGCGTGTTCACAAATCCGGGAAAATTTCAAAATAACCACTGCAAAGTATGGATAAACTAATAGAAGGGGGAAAAAAAGAAGAAGAAGGGAAAGATTAATAAAAAATATTGAAATGAACGTCTAGCTACAAAAACACAACTTTAAAAATCCTTAATCGTTTTTATTAAATGTATTTACTAAGCCACATAATCAGTTGGAATGATTAGAGAAGTAAGCTGGAAGGTGAGTTGATATAGTTACTAAAGGAAGTTTCTTTCTATCTGGAGTTATGACGTCATGGATACTGTGTTGGCCTACACTGGTTTGGGACCCTTACAGAGGAATATATTTTTCAGATGACAACTACTCAGATAGCTTTCTCTACCTCAAAAAAAACAAACAAAAACAACAACAAAAACAAACAATATTAAATTCCAGAACTAATTAGCTAAGGATATAAATATAGAATATTTGTTTTATCAGGATTCCTAAGAGAATTCCATAAGTAGCAAGAGTAGGCTTCATAGAGAACCAGGTTTGAGTCTTTGTTCTATTTATTGAGTAGTGGTAGGGGAGGTGAGGAATCTTAGACAAGTATAAACTCGTCATCTAAGCACATTTTCACTGAGAAGTTATCATGCATTCATCTATCTGAGAGAGATAATTCCCACATCACAACATTGTGAGGGTCAAATGAATTAGTGAATACAAAGTACTTAGCAGAGTGCCAGGCATACATTAACAGCTTAATGTAGGGCAGTGACTGTCATTATAATAAGTGCAAATAGCTAATAAAAAGCTTACCTTTGGGGATCTATTGTCCAAAAGCACATATGTAAACAATAGACAAAAAGTTAGTTTACACAGAGATTAGCCATTTTCTTATAAGCCATTAGCTTATAAGAAAAGGTTCTTAAATTCTCTCTAGATGTTTGTTGTTTGCTCATATTATATCTCCCAAATAAATAACCAACAAATAAAATATGCTATTTATTAAAGAATAAATTTTTAGTAGAAAAAGCATTATTGAATGTGTATATATGTACCTATTCTTATAGCTATAGGCCAGAGATTGTCAAAGTATGGTCCATAGAAACCTGGGATCATCCAAGACACTTTAAAAAAACTACTTTCATAATACTGCTATGCTATTGTCTTTTTTCAATTTGTTGACATTTGCACCGATGGTGCAAAAGCAATAGTGGGTAAAATTGCTGGTGTCTTAGCATAAATCAAGGCGATGGCACCAAACTCTAGTAGTGGTCATTATATTCTGCACCATCACTAGCAGTAAGGGGAAAAAATGCCAGTTTCATTTAAGAATATCATTAATAGAGCAGTAGAAATGTTAATTTTATTAAATCTAAACCCTATACACAGCTTTTCACTGTTCTGTGTGACAGATAAGGCAGTTCAGCTACATACCAAAGTATAATGATAGCTTAGAGGAACAGCACCTGTGCATTTCTTTGAGTTGTAAGATGACCTAGCCACATTTTTCATGGCATTGTTCATATTTGAAATAATGACTGATAGACAAGGAATGGTTAATCAGACTTGGGTGTTTGGAAGGCATGTTGTCAAATACAAATGAAGTGAGCTTGTCATTTTAAGGAAAACAAGTGAAACGACGTGTTACCAGTAAGAATTTGAGCTTTCATACAAAATTTAGAATGTTGGGAAACCAGTTATGTGCCACAGGGAATTTCATGAATTCCAAATAGCTGATGTTGAAAGACTTATCTGAAATCAGTGGTGATATTAACAAATGGTTTTTTTACATTATATAATGAAATGCATTCATCTTTGGAAGATTTGTATAACTCCATGAATTGAGTCTTCTGATTACCAATGCATGATGTTATTACTATATACATATATATATATCATATATGTATACACACACACACACACACACACATATACACACACACACATAAAAGATCTAAAGATCCATTCAAATTCAAGGTAGGTCAGTAGATTTTAATATGAGAGAATATGAAAAGTTCATAGACATGGTTTTGGATTCTATACTACAACTAACTTTTGAAAAACTACCACTTGTTGAGTTTTGGGGTAGTATTAAAGGAGAATATCCACATTTATCTGAAGAAGCCTTTAAAATAAATCCTCCCTTTTCCAACTATATATTTGTATGAGGCTGAATTTTCTTCATAAATTACAACCAAAACAGTATATTTTAATAGTCTGAATACAAAAACAGGAATGAGAATCCAGCTAAACAATATATATGAGTTTTGAAGAAATTTAAAGCAATGCCACTTCTGCATAATTTTGATCTGAAAATAGTTATTTTTCATATATGTTACTTTGTTAACATGTAACAGGTTTATTATTACCATTTTAACATATAACATTTGTTTTAATTTTTATGTAATATACAATATTAATAGTTGTAGATATAATTCACGAAAGCTCTTTGGGGTTTTCCACAGTTTTTAAAAAATGCAAATTAGTCTTGAGACCAAAAGGTTTGAGAACCTATAAAAATCAATTATCTGAGATTCCTTAAGAAGTCAGGAAAAAAAAAAAAAGAACAAGGTAAACCCCAAAGAGGTTGACATAAGGCGATAATATAGATAATAAAAACAAACAGTAGGCAAATTTAATAAGGCCAAAAGATAGTTCCTTGTAAACATCAACAAAATTGACAAGCCCCTAGCTCAACTGATTAACAAAAAAGGCAAAGAACATAAATTACCAAAATCAAGGATAAAAGGAATTCATTGCAACAGATTCTACAAACCCTAAAAGAAAGGGAAATTTCATAGAACTGTAAGGCAGTATTGAGGGCCCATTTGAAAGATATTGTGAATTTAAAGTGAAACCAGTTACCTAAGTTGTGTATTTCTTTAACAGTAATGTTCAATTACTTTGATATACCTAGGAGTAATTGGATAGTTAATCAGGGTTGTGGAAGTGTCAGAACAAACAAATTTGAGAAAGTGAGAGAGAGCAAGGAAGTTATGAGCGTTTGTACAGCCATCTTCTCTCCCTAACATCAGAGAAAAACAATTACCAGGGACTTTTCACTTCAAATCTACTGCTAAATATGGTATAAAAGGGACTCATTTTTCTAGCAGTCCTGGCCATTTGTCCACAACCTGCATGGTTTTCAGTGGAATAAGGAAATGGTAGAGGCCCACTGCCCTGATAATTCTACCTGGCAGGGTTTTTTTAATTTATTTTTTTATTCAAGTATAATTAACAGTCTTATATTAGCTTCAGGTATACAATATTCAACAATTCCATACATTTCTCAGTGGTCATCAAGATAACTATACTCTTAATCCCCTTCACCTATTTCACCCATTCACCTACCTACCTCTGCTTTGGTAACCACCAGTTCATTCTCTGTATTTAAACAAAATTAAACTACTGGGACTACACCGAAATAAAAAGCTTTTGCACAATGAAGGAAATCATCAACAAAACAAAATGCTACTGAATAAAGAAGATACTTGCAAGTGATATATCTGATAAGGAGTTAATATCCAAAATATATAAAGAACTTATACAACTCAATACCAGTAAAACAAATAATCCATTCAAAAATGAGCAGAGGGCCTGAATAGCCGTTTTTCAAAGTAAACATACAGATGAAAAACAGACACATGAAAACATGCTCAACATCAATAATCATCAGGGAAATGCAATTTAAAGCCACAATGAGATATCATTTTACAACTGCCTGGCTTTTGGTTTCTGCCTCCCTGTATTTTCAGCAGTCATTCAACCATGAATACTGCTAATTCAGGCATCTCACCCCCCTAGTGGGATATTGAGAACTTCTCTCTCACCCTGTCCAAATGAAAACTTGGTTGTTATGTATTTCTTGAGCCTCACACAGTTCTTATATAAAAGGGTAGGCCCCTTTTTTCTGGTGACAGGAATCAGTGTGACAAAATTTCAGACACCAAAGATTTGATAGAAGTTAGAACATCATGACCAACAAAGTCAATAACATTGTCCTCATGCAATCTTACTTATCTTCTAAAAGGCTCACTGTAGGGTCATTACACTTTTGATCTGTAAGCCAGCAAGAGATCAATTCTGTGCAGGCTGATGACCTATCTTTAGAGCTCGCTGGAGTTCTTGGCTCTTCTAAAGTTCATCATGTGAAATGTTTCAGTATCTTTGACAATGTTATCATCCAACAAGCACATGAGCTTACTCAACATTACTGGTCTGTACTAAAATATGGTACCAGGCTCTGTTGCTCTAGATGGAAAATCTACCTCAAAAAAATACAGATCTGCATATTTAACTCATTTCTTTCATAGTGTCATTTGGAATTGGTAATTATAAGTAACTATATTTATAATAGCTAACATTGGTTGAGTTTAATCCAAAATGCATTATGTGGATTAACTCATTTAATCCTCCCAGCATTTTTATGAGATGGGTACTATCATCATTCCCATTTTAAAGGTAAGGCAACTGAGTCACAGATGGAGTAAGTAACCTGTTCAAGGTGAAGGTAATGTGTATCAGAGCTGCAATTTGAACCCTTCCATCCTGGCTCTAAATGTTAGTTATAACCACATGATATTGCCCCAATAATTAACTCGGTTTAAATAAGAGAGATGATTTTTTAATAGGTTTTTCATCCTGTTTGTCCTAAAATTTTATTTTAGATTATCCTATATTTACAATATTATAGGTCTGATCATTTAGCTTGAGGAAGTTATGTTTGCATGAAAAATAATTCGACTGGCTGAGTAATGGATTCTCTAAATCCTCCTTCCTGTATTATAGTCAGAAAAAAAATGTAATTTTAATCCATATGAAATAGCTGTCATTTTACCTTTTTGACTAACAAAATGGCAATGTTGTATGGCTCAACGTAATATAATGGGGAAGCTATAAGTCTATACTTAGTCCAGCTCTCTATTTTATTTCAGTATTATGATGATTTTCACTGTCATTCATAATCTCTTTTATGGCCTCCCTTCTGTCGGGAACAAACACTATTTCTTGGTGAGAGAGCAAGTCAGGGCCAGAGGCATGGACTGTAACTGAGGGAGAGAATAAATTCTTACAAGATGGCACTTGGCCCATGATGTCTGAAGCCTCCTGACCTTGGCCTCATTTGCCCTATGAGCTCCTCAGTCCAAGTGCCCAGTAATGTGAGATGTGATTTGCCTCAGAAAGTAGATTCAATCCAAGCTTTTATTATTGGACTGTTTTTTTTTTTCAAAGAACCTCCTCTTGAAATCCAACATCAAAAGTCAGTTTTTCTGATTGAAAAGTTAATTATAATGGTTCTGAGAATACTGTCAGACACTCAGGAATCATAATACCTACAACGTGCTAAATTCCTCATTTCTCCCACAGGATTTTCCAACGCTAAAAACAGCATTGATGCCAGTATTCCTGGCAGAGGCACTGCTAATTGACAATCAGATGAATCCAGCTAATGTGTTTACTGAGTGTGAACAAGAAAGGTTGTCATATCCAGAAGTTCCAAAATAGTTTTCTTTCTTTAGAAAATGTGTATCTTCCCAGGACAAGCAACAGTTCTCACGTGTCTTAGTCTGTGTCATTGGCCACCACTGAGTCAGAACAGAGGTGACTTCTGGGCTATTGCAAGTGCCATTTTCTGTACTTGACAAGTGTAGCAGTCTGGATAGCCTCACCACATGAGAAAATTGACACAATGGTCATTTTAAAATTTCCCCAGCGAGCCTACAGAAGGTAAGAGGGTATGAGAGGTGGCATCCAGAAGATAAATGGTAGGGTCAGGGAAGAGGAACATGATTGTTATTGCTGACACAGACCGTTCTTCTTGTCAGCAAGATATCACTAACATGTCTTTCACCATGAGGTGATATGTTTCAGAGATACAAATAAGAGAATATAATTTCTGTCCACTTCAGAAAGAGATAAGTATAAACACCTAAAAATGACACATCAATATGAAGCGGACTGTAGAATAACTAATGACACTTGGTTTTAAAAACCCCTCCCCCCAAATTTCTAACAACAGTTAACAAAATGAGTGTCATTAGATAGGAAGATGTATAATCTTATAAGTATTTTGGAAGCCATCTCTATCAGCCATCACATATTAATGTATCATGCTGGAAAATTGTCTACAATTAGAGTGATGAAAAGAAAGAAGAAAAGAAGCTACTAATAGCTGGGAGAAAAATATAAGAACTTTCTTCATAATAGTTAAATAATCTTGCTCTTGGCAGGAACTTAGATACCATATAATCCAATTGTCTTCTCTTTACAAGTAAGGAAACTAAGCCCAGAAAAACTAAGCAATATGTATTTTTAAAAAGCATTTTATTAAAACTCAGTACAACCTTCAATTTTCTTTTAAGAATTTTTTAAAATTTTGTTTCTGTCAAGATTACAGAATGTCTAAGCTGCCAAAGATTGACTGAAAATTGAAGACAGCCTAAAATTTTCATACTTGGAAACCAGTGAGGTATCTCTGTGTGATTCCTCGGAAAAGAGAGAAGATGCTTATCCTTTATGTCTTTCACATATCCCAGTTAGCAAAGCTCTCAACAAAAAGATAGGCATTAAGACAGTTTATTATGGGGACGCCTGGGTGGCTCAGTCATTTAAGTGTCCGCCTTCAGCTCAGGTCATGATCCCGGTTCCTGGGATCAACTCCTGCATCTGATTCCTTGCTTATCGGAGAGTCTGCTTCTCCCTCTGCCTGCCACTCCCTCTGCTTGTGCTGGCTCCCTCTCTCTCTGACAAATAGATATATAAAATCTTAAAAAAAAAAGTTTATTATGGAAAAATAAGTGATTTTTAGGTTAAGAGAATTAGATTCCAAACAGTTAAGGCTGTTTGTTATGGGGTACAATTCTGCCTAAGCCCCACTTTGCTACATTAAAAAATATATTTAATACTTCCTGACCTGCTATAAAGTCCTTTGAGACCAGTTTAAGCCTCAAATCGCATTATTCCCAATTTATGACTGCACACATTTACTTTATTTTGGTCAAATTCTGTTTTATTTTATTTTATTTTTTAATGAAGATTCTGACTCGGTGGGTCTGGGCTGAGCCCCGGATTCTGCATTTCTTTTTTTTTTTTTTTTAAGATTTTATTTAGTTATTTATTTATTTGAGAGAGAGAGAGCAAAGAGAGAGAGAGCTCGAGTGGAGTGAGGGGCAGAGAGAGACGCAGACTTCCCACAGAGCAGGGAGCCTGACATGGGGCTTGATCCCAGGACTCTCAGTATCATGACCTGAGCCAAAGGCAGATACTTAATCCACTGAGCCACCCAGCTCCCCCAAAATTCTATTTTAAATAGTAAAATTAAATTATATGAAGTTTAACTATAAAGAATAATAATTCATGGGGGTGCCTGGGTGGCGCAGTCATTAAGCGTCTGCCTTTGGCTCAGGGCATGATCCTAGCGTTCTGGGATCGAGCCCCACATCAGGCTCTTCCACTGGGAGCCTGCTTCTTCCTCTCCCACTCCCCCTGCTTGTGTTCCCTCTCTGGCTGGCTATCTCTCTCTGTTAAATAAATAAAATCTTAAAAAAAAAAAGAATAATAATTCACAGGGTTATTCAGGACATTAGATGAGACACTACACATTAAAGCACAAAATATTAAGTAACAAATATGCTAAATATCTGGTATCTTTTATTCATTAATTAATATATTCAATAAATATTGAGTATTTATTCTATGTAAAGCACTAGTATGGTGGGTTTGTTGAGTAATAGAGCAAAGAACTTTACTCAAATCCTATCTTGAGGGTATATTACTATAAATGTCTTTAATAAGATGAAAAAGAGGTGCTATTATAAATGAACAACCAAGCTACCCACAGTTGGGGTTTATGGAAAATAGGTAGTTCATGACAGCTGGTTTATAAGAAAAGAATAATGAAAAGTACTATTGTCCCAAATGAACATAGGTCAGAATAGAGGAGGGGAGAGGAAAAAGGAAAAAAAGAGAAAGAAAGATAGGGAGAAAAGGAGAGAGGAAAGAATAAACTGGCTAATGTTTCTGTGACATTTCTTTCTTATCAAATCCCTCCCAAATCACCCACACTTCTCATCCACCTACTTCCAACACATTATTGTTCTCCTTTCTATTGACTTATCACTGTGGCCTCCTTCTAGATAGTATGAGTACACAAGCTACATCTGGACTCCTTCCAAGCTTGCTGTCATCACAGTGTTTTCACAAAATGGGCACTCCAAAAATACTGCTATACTGATGAAGTGTTGGATGAGTGAATAAATAAATGGAATGCATTGAAAGTGAGGTTTTAACTTTTCTTGCTAACTATATAAATCTGATCATCAAATTGCTCTCCATCAGGAACAATTCCCCTGGAAAATAAGTGAGGTCTCTCCCCTTGGCTGGGAGACAATTGTGTGCCCACAATTGTTTAAATCTTCCTTGCACCATGTTCTGGTCCTTTCTGGGACAACAGTAGGATTACTAACAGTCATTTGATCCAACTAAATCTCTGCAGTTAAGAAATTCCTCCCAGAACACTTTTGAGAAATTACCAACTAGCCTCTTCTCTCTCTTTTTTTTTTTAAGATTTTATTTATTTATTTGACAGAGAGAGAGACCAGCAGTGAGAGAGGGAACACAAGCAGGGGGAGTGGGAGAGGAAGAAGCAGGCTCCCAGCAGAGGAGCCTGATGCGGGGCTCAATCCCAGAACACAGGGATCACGCCCTGAGCCAAAGGCAGACGCTTAACAACTGTGCCACCCAGGCACACCAACTAGCCTCTTCTTGAACACATATGATAAAACTTAAATTCTGTCAATGAATTACAATCCACTGCTGTTCAACTCTGATTAATAGAACACACTTCTTATATTGAGCCCAAACCTTCTTTTCTCTTTAACATTAACCTGATAGCACTAATTCTGTAGCCTTGAGCAGCATATAGCAAATCAGCTCTTCCTCCTTCAGACTTATATTATTTGAAATTAACTATCATTTCTCCTCTTAGTCTTTGCCTCTATATACTAAGCATCCCAATGCATCTAAAACCACCCAGTTCCCATCTCGAATATGACACTTAACTAAATACGAAAGGAAAAGTTGGCCCCATCAATGCTGAGCTCTTAGCAGTCATAGAGGAAAGTTATTTGCTAAACTAATTTCACTGCAGAAATGTAAAGAGTAATAATTCATTACATTTTTCACTCCAAATATTTTTAAGAAATATAATTTTATTTCGGAAAACCCTATGCAGGCATGGCTGACATTATTTCAAATCATAGTTGATATTACGTGAGAAAGTTTTGACTTTGAGAGTGGTAAAGAAGCATAATGTCTGATTTCCAGGTTGTGTGATTGATGGTTGAGACAGGGGTGTTTGTGGGCTGGAAGTGTATCTTTTATAGGAAATTTTTGGTAAAAATATGCTTATGTGCCCCTCAAATCTTTCTTATATGCAGCATATTATCATGAAGCTAGATTTTGTAACACCAAAGACTTGTTAGTGTTTTATTTATTGAAAAATTGAAATAGCTAGTTGTTAAGAGATCCCTTATACTAAACCGTCACTTTAGACACCTAGAAGCATCATTGGGGAACGTGGTACAAGGCAGTTAAAAATTTTAGGTTATTTCCATGTATATACTACACAGCCAGAAATAACTGGAGTCTTGGGAAGCTGACTTTACTCACTGCGGAATGATCCAAACTATACTGAACTGTAAAAATAACAATGATACTTAGAACACTCTTTTGCTTTTACTATGAGGTAAACATTAAAAGTAGTATTTGATTACTAAAAATTTGGTTGCTTTAATTAGTCTTTGAATTTCAGTACATCATATACAAATGTTACCTCTTTATAGGTATGTTTGTTTGTTTTTTACCTCTTTATAGGTTTTACCAAGGCATTTAATGTCATGAAGTCCTAGTCTAATAACCACGCTCTTGTTCAGCAAAGACATTTTTTACATGTTTGATTTTTAAAAATCTTTGTTCTATTAGGGAAAAGGATTTATTAAAACTCTTAGATCTTCTCATCATAAAATTCATTATCAAATCTGTTGAATTCCATGTCACTTCGTTTTTTAATGCCTTTAGCATACAATTTTACTCTTGGAACCATGAAAAACACTGTAATCTTTGTGAATTCAGATTATTTTGACTAGACAGAATAAATATTTTAGGAAAGATTACCTCTTTCCTCATTTGAATTGCCTTGATTTTCCGGTGTCTTGTGATTTTGACCTTTATAACACCACAATCTTGAAGCCTGGCTCTGTCACTTACTAAATTGGTAACTTTGGTTCAGTTATTTAATGTACCTGAATGTGGATATCATGTATACAATGGGGATGAGATCAAAGGTTCTTTAGAAAAATTAAATGAAGTCATGTATGTTGATGGCTCAGCACAGTTCCTGGCATCTCTTACATACACAATGACAGTTTTTATTGTTTTATTATTCATTTTGGTATCATACTTGATGAGATCATTGTTGTTATCCTCTTTAAAACTCTTTTTCTCAGTAATTTTGGGTATAATAAAAGGAGAAATATACTGTCAGAGTAGCATCATGATGATTTTCATATTCATTAAAATGAATCCAGCTATAATTCAACTATAAGAACCCCACACACCTTTCCTTAATAATTTTATAAATCATTCTTAATAAACTGTTTTGGCTTTTTAAGTATGAGAAACTTCGCTTATTCAATGCTCTGTCATAACCAAGACACTTCTTCATGGGCCCAAGATTGTCTGAGCTGAAGTATTACACCTATGCATACAAGACAGCCCAAATTTGGAAAATTTTTCAAAAGACAGCAAGATCCCTTCAAATTCTATGATCTTTAGCAAAGTTGTTATTTTAGACATGGTTAAAATATTCATCAAGATGTCCCTGAGAATGTAGTTCCATATATACTGAAACTTGTACTATGTTTAGCCTTCAGCCTCAAATGTGATCATCTGTCTTGGGTTCCTAACCTGCTAGAAAGACTAAATGATCAATAACTGAGAGAATTCCATTCAGTTCTTTCATTCAAATATGTCATCCTAACTTCCCAAGTCACAAGGGACCTGGGATTCATTTATTCAGTGAATCAACAAGTATGCGAGAGCCAGAATAAACAAAGAGCAAGAACACAGCAATGAACAAGACAGAGATCATTCTTGCCTCTTGAACTTATATTCTAGCAGTAATTGAAAACCAAACACCAGCTTAAAAAGGCAAAATTGTGGCACCTGCAATGAGTAGAATGAATGACCTAACAAACATTGAGCTGAAATAGAGAATAGTGTTGAAGGGTGGTGGGGATGAATGATAATGGTAAGGAATCTCCTTCAGGTAGGAGAAATGCTGAGAATGGGGTGTGAACCGCTATACTTAAGAGTTGAAAAAAAGGTCAGTCATACAGAGTCTTGTGTAAGAGTTTTAGAACTAATTCTAAGTGTAACCAGAAATCATTGAAATGTTTTATATTTGGAGTGGTTTTACCTTATTTACATTTTAAGATCACTTTAAGATTTTCTCTGAATGAAAACTTGTTTAAACAAAATTTTTTATAAATTTGGGGTTTTTTTTGTATTTTAGAAATAATGACATTGCTCAGAGTCAGTTTGATAAATATATATCAGACTTCTGTCATGTAACATGTCATGTGTCATTTATACATGATGGTATAAAGATGAGTGAAAAATGGTCCATATGTTTGTCTATTAGCTTGTTCTAATTGTTGAACAACTATATGTGTTGCTTTTTTGCTATGTCTATAAAGTCATTTAAATTTCAAAACCAAATAGCATACTAGAATTAAACTACTTCTTCACAGGTCCAGTACCCTAACCCCTGTGCCATTCAAAGAGGAATGCTGCTAGCATCAAAATCAAGTGTACTTTCTTTTCTAATATTCTGTCACAGTCTAGTTTACTTTGCATTTTAACCATGACAGACGCATATATATTTTTTTTTTCTCCCAGAGTTTCAGCTCTTTTCCCTCTTGGTGAAAGAATAATCTGTCTTCACAATATTCTGGAATTTTCCAGTATTTTACTCTGGCAATACACTGCATGGAAACCCTTTTTATTTTATTTTTTCCTGGAGACAGACCATCCCTAAGCCCCCCTGTCTGCTTCTTCAACCTGAACTAGTTATGTTCTAGATTGGCTGTCCAGCTTACATGAAAACACTTCCCCTTCCCTGGTTCCTGAGTTCGATTCTCTTGGATCTTAGATCTTCCACTTTCATGGTTTTTGTTTTTTGTTTTTTTCCACTCTCATAGTTTTCTCCCACAACTTACTAGAATAACATCTTAAACAATTTCTCAAGAGGAAGTGCATAGACAATAAGCCTTCTTAATCTTTATATATCTGAAAACATTTCTATTTAGCTTTCACACTGAGTTGACAATTTTGGCTGAGTATAGAATCAAAAACTCAAAATCTTTTCCCCTCAGAACTTCAGAAGCATCCCTCCACCACCCCCACTGACTCAAAGCAGAGTTCCTCGTTCTCCTTTTTTTGGCCTCTATTTTCTCCTTCTATTCTTTCTCCTCATCATCTATCTGGTAAATTTCAGAATCTTGTATTTATTCTTTTTGTGTGGAAAGTTCACGATGATGTAGTTTTCATGTATCCTGGTCAGGCTAGGTTAGCATTTCCAGTCAGAAGACATTTTGTTTCTTCGGCTCTGGGAAATTTCATTATATTATTTTTGGATCATTTGCTCCCTTTCACATTTTTTGTTCTCTTCTGGGACTCCTATCTAGTGAGATGTTCAGACACTGCACCTTTTGGAGTAATCCTCTATTTCTCTTTTTTTTTTTTTTTCATATTTCCTCTTTGTTTTCGATGTATATATTGGAAGACTTCACCAATTTTGTCTTCTAGCTCTTCATTAAACCATATTTTGGCAATCTTTATGTTTTTTAAATTTCCACAAGCTCCCTCTGTTTTCTCTAATCATTCTTTCTATAATTTTTCTCCTGGTTATATAAATATAACTTTTTAATTTCTCTAAAAGTAAAAATTACAAATTTTAATATTCTCTTCTGTTCCCCAAATTATCTCTGTTTGCTCTGGGTCTTGTTTTGTTAATCATGATCTTTCTCTTACATGTTGCCAGTTTTACTCACATTCCTAATGATCTCTACATGTCTCTTTATTTTTAATAATGAGTGAATAGGCTGATGATTCAAAGTAGCTGGATGGCTTCCTCTGCTGCTGAATTTATACATCTATTTTTGAAAGGGAAGGAAGAAAGAGCTCTCAGTCACTAGACAGAGCCTGCAAAGGGCACATTTCAAATTGGATAATACAGATGAGACGTCTGCCTGGAGGTTTGGGTCCCCAGATATCAACATAAACAGGGTTTTAATCTAGACACCAAAATCTACCTTAGGCAACCTCAGTGGTTCCTCAGAAAATTTGTTCAGTTGCTCTAGAAAAAGCCCTTGCTGTTATTTTTTGCATGTGGATAAATCCCAGCTTACTGTCATTAGCACAAAGGCATGGCAGGTAGAAGGGGCAGAACCAGAACAGTTCCAGGAAAATACCCTCAATGGCTCTGATTTCAACTCCACTCCTCACCCCCAAGTTTTTCACTAGAAGATTAGCTTCTTCCTGCCTTGCAGCCCTGACATGTAGTGCTCTGGTCCATAGCTTCTTTTGTTCTGTTTAGTCATCCCTTCACATCCATCTGCCTTCTGCTGCCCAGAAATATGTTCCATTTTTGCTTTGCTAAAGAGCATATGTGATGGGAAGTACTATTGCATCCATCTTTGGAAAATACTATCTGCCACATTAATAAATACTAGAGAAATAGCTACTAGTCAATTTCAGCAAAGCATGAAATGAGGCAGGTATCAGGTAAAGTGGGGGGTATGGACAGAAACAACTCATTTTACCTCCATATTCCCAACTCAAGAATCGAGTTAAAACAAATTTATTCAGAAGACTTATTCAGAACATTAGCTTTCCTAATGTTTAATTTTTGTACATGCATTTACTACCCTTTATTATCTGCTCTTTATATTCATTAAGACATTTAAGATCTTGGGAAAAAATGCTAGCTCCTCTATTCAATTCAACTTAAAGAATATTTACTGATATTGACTCTGTTCCAAATGTGCTCATAAGTTTTATATTATCTCCTCTTCCGCTGAAAAATGAGTATTCCCTGATTTAAACACACAACCCATTTTGTAGCTTTTTATCTGCTTATAATATTGTATGTTGTAGGACTTGATTTTAAGGTCTATGAAGTAAGGTCTCCCATTTTTATATGCCACTTAAAAGCCCAACACTTAGTAAGTATTTATTAGATTAACAAGTTTGTCTCAGAAGCTCAGGACCTAAATATTATACCTTTTAGTGAGAGAAGAATTCCTCAGGCATATTTATGTTTGTTTCACCAAAATTATTAAAAATGTGGTTATATGATCTCTCAACCTACAGAATATAAGTGCAGTGAAATGAAAACACTCTCTTGGACTATGAAGGGAAAAATGACTTAAGGAGCCAATCAATAAAATCATAAGACCAAAAAATTATCAAGAACAATAGCCTGAACTTGTAAATGCACAATAGTATGCATCTATTTAGAATATTCAGTGTAGGACAAGCAAGCAATATGAGACTTGAAATACATAACTATGGCATTATGGCATTAGGACTAAGTATGGGAATTAGGGGGTCCAAATGCTTAGGTTCAAACCCCAGCTCCTCCATTTAGTGACCACATGGCTTTGCAGATGCTGTTTTTCCTATTTGAGCTTTTGTTTTCCCACATTTAAGGATAGAATAATAATGACTATGAGTCTTATAACATGGTAAAACTCAGTAAATGTTATTACCATATGCTTTTGTCTTCTACATCAAAATTATTTGGATACTTTCAATCTAAGAAAAGTGTGAATAGCACTCTAGAAAGATTTCCATCTAAAATGAATCAAAAAGAAAAAAAAAAAAACAGGAAGAGTGAGAAGAAATTGATGCTCATATAACCCCTACCATTTTTAAGCAGCTGTTGTATTCCAGGCACTACTATAAGAATTATGTATAAATTTTCTCATTAAAAACACTATCATAGGTATTTTTACCTTCCTTCTATACAAGAGAAAGCTATGATTCAGAGATAATCCCCATCTATTTTTTTAATCATTCAAATAATATTTATTCAGATTATACTGCCTGCCAAAAGCTAGCATAAGAAGCAGAGCTTACAGACATGGATCATCTTTTAGCCACCACCATTTATTTCACAAACTTATTTAACTGAAATTAGTTATCTTCTACACTAGATAAGTGATTTATTATTTTATATAAACATCAGATATAAATTTTCAATGTGACAAATTGATTGTACTTAATAGTTACTAAAACATGGCAAATCAATATTCAAAGAACATCTACAGATAAAAAAACATGGAAAAGGGAAAAGATAAAAAGTATAAAATAAATCTACACCTTTCAAATACAAGTGTTTTATTTTATTTTATTTTATTTTATTTTATTTTATTTTATTTATTTTTGAGAGAGTGAGAGCTTGAGCAGAGGGAAGGGGCAGAGGGAAAGGGAGAGAGAGAATCTTAAGAAGACTCCATATTCAGTGCAAAGCCCGATTCAGGGCTCGATCTCATGACCCTGAGATCATGACCTGAGCCGAAACCAAGAGTCAGACACTTAACTGACTGAGCCACTCAGGTGCCCCTCGAATACAAGTATTTTAATATGCAGTTCAAAGCACATACAACACTCTCCAAAGGTATCCAAATTATTCTGTTAAACCATGATTCTATGGCATTAAATATTTCCTAAAATAGAAAACTTGAAATCTGTCATTATCTAAAGATTTTCTTCATAATAGTTCCCTAATAGGACTTAGCAATGTAAATACAGCACAGTTTTTTCATGGAAAGAATGGTCCACCCCTTTTCCTGTTCTTCCTAGATGTTCTGGGTATTTTGCTATTTATCCTCTTTATCATCTTTAAATTTGGCAACTTTGGAGTCATTTAGGCAAAGGGCTAGACCTCAATGTCGTTTTAATGGGACATTTAATAAATACCATAAAATATGGGCTTACTTGCATGGATTCTCAAAACTGTGGTTACTTGTCAGCTCTTGAAGGTTGCTTTCATTGGGGTGAATGTTTGAGATGTGATTCAAGTGGTTTCTTCCTCTAATTGCCACTGTGGGAGGAGTTTCCTGGCTTCAGTGCTCTCTTGGCAGAAAATGATATATTCAAAAAAGAGATATTTGGTCCAGACATTTTAAAGTTTTTTCCATATTCATTACTTTATCATCCAATATCCAAACCATTACTGACAATGTGGCAAAACCACACTACCTTAGAAGATAAAATCTAAGGATCTGATGCTAGCCCTGACATTTCTTAGCTTTGTAGCCTTGGCTAAGGCATTTAATCACCGGGTCTCTCAGTTTCTTCACCCGTCATTTGGGTTATAACATAACCACCTTGCAAAAACTGAGCAAATTAAATTAAATCATGTTCATGCAAGCAATCTGCAGTATTTAAGGTATATTATTATGCTGGTATATATCAAGGACTAACCCTACAAAATGGTATCGCATAATACTCAACCCTGTCTTATTTGAACAGGTCCCTCATTCTCTCACCATACCCTCCTCATAGTACTTCAACAAGCTTTAGAGTCATGAATTCTCTTTACCAGAGGTTACAATCCAAACCTATAGTCTGTGTGCTCTCTCAGCATTCCCCAGTTACCTTTTTTTGTTGTTAAAAATAGTATTTGTTTAGTGTTCATTCAACAATCCAGTAAGCCATCTATGGAAAAGGTTATCTTGTTATTATGGCTGTTGCACTGTAGCTTATGTACCACCTCTTTTTAAAAACACTTGAAGTAATAGAAATTCTAAGCCACATTTTGTAGATAGGAAAACTAAGACTCAGAGAGGCTAATTGAAAAAAGATATTAGTTGCAAATCTATGGGTAAATCCAGGTCTCTTCACTATATATTCTAAGTTTTTCCTGCTAGGTGATCACCTCTTTTCTTTGTAATGGTTCTCACTGAACCATTATCCTCAACTGTATTTACTTGTCTACATTTAGCCAGCTGTTCAGTTGCTAAACTACATGTTTTAAAAATTATAATGTCTCACTTACTCATTTATTTTTCCAGTCCCAGAGAAACATAATACGATATGAGATGAGATGAGAAAGCAAATAGCCAATGTTTTATATTAAATAAGGTGACAAAGGCAACCAATTTGAGCATTCTCCATAAAATTATAGATAATAAGATATTGAATTGAAAATTAAGCTGCTTTCTAATACATCTTGAGACAAACCTTCTCTGTCTCACCCATTATTTTGTTGGATTACTTTAGTTCATAGAATATCAATTATGATGTTGTTCAACTCTCAGCACAGAACATAATCCAAAACTAAATGTAACTTTTTTCTTTTTTTAATGTAATTTTTTCTATTTTACTGTGTCATGTTTCTCTGTATTTTACTATTATTTCTATTCACATGTAATCTTTTCTCAAGGTTTCAAATGTTCATAATATTTAAAAAATACAATCTTCCTTGAGAAGAAATAAGTCAGATTTCTGTAAAAAAGTAGTTATCAAGCTACTAAATGCCAGAAATGTAGCCTGCATATTTCAAGACAGTACAAAAACCAGTTAAACATGAGGAAAAATTCTTTTCTCCTCACTTGTGCCTTGGTGAATAAAACTCAGGTTTAAGCATTGCATCAGCTAAGGAGTAAAAAAAGTTGCATCTAAAAAAGTGTAATTTTAATATTTAGTAAAATGCAAGAAAAGCTGAACCTTAGAAATTCCTTTAATTAAAAAGCTTTAACATGAAAAAAAAGCATACCATTCAAGTAAATGACAAAATGTATTTAACATTATTATTAATAATAGATGAAGACGCAATAATTTACATTTGTGTGAAATATATTTTTCATAATTTTCTCATACCAGTTCATTGTTTACTGCCTATAATTTCTGGTATATCAAATCTTGTTGCCATTGATAATTCCTGGTAAGTAACAAAAATTTTAACTGTAATACTCATAACTACAATGAAATCCAGAGCAAAAAAAATCTAGATTTCCTTGAAAAAAACACCTAAAAGGAAATAACAGAAGATGACATTTGGACAAAATGGGAAGACTCCTCTTCCTTTGTCGTTTCATATAGAAAATGAAATGAATTTGTTTCATTACTTTCTGTTTTCATCTCATTTTTTGACATATTTTTGGCATATTATATTATTTCTCTCCTCATAATTTCCACAAAGAAAGGGACAAAATTGAAGAGCCCAGCTTTCAGGATGTGGTAAATCACCACCACGAAGAATTTAAGTGATTATCACCTATTGTCCTTGCTTTTGATATTTTTTCCTTTCTCTATCTGCATGTCCTTCAACACCTACTACATTTCCCCACACCTGCTAAGGTCTCTTAGTTGGACAAATAGTAGGTGAATAAAACAAAACCAAAACTGCAAACTCATCAGCCATTTGCCATACATTATGTACTAAATCTGCTGATAATTAAAATGTAGGTAGAGTTTCTTCCCCACATTTTTAAAAGGACAAATATATTACTGCCAAATAGACATTTTGCTAATAAGGAAACTGGCTCAGAAAAGAAGGAAATTATAAAGAAATTATATCATTGGGTAGAAAATTATATGGAAAGTCAAATCTCACCAAGTGTGCTATTTTGTGGTTCTGTTATAATGGAACAAGACAAAATGACCTTCAATTGAGTTTCCACTAAACATTTTATTTCTTATTACTAAGACATTGGATCTGTATATAGGAAAATTCAGAACTAAAAAACAAAGAACTAGATCAATATACAAATGTAAATACTGATTTGGATTATCCTCGTTAATCCAAATGTGGATAAGGAAGAGAAAGCCTGAAAAACTATCTAACTGTATGAAATTAAACACTGGGAGGCTTAAAAATAGACCATAAAAAAGAATAAACCGATTCTTCACAATTTAAAATTTTATATCATTCCTTCTATTTTAAATATTGAATCATGTCTTCTTGTTATTTATGATTTATACCATAATTGTTCTTTTTTCTCTATAGAGAAAAGAAAGTGTCCTTCATTCAGTAAGACCTTGAATCAGGAAAGAGCCAATTCTTCCTGCCATTTCTTATTACTTGGACAAGTATATTGCTGTAAAGAATCAAATAATAATGTCATCATTGAAAGACACTTTATTGATATCACCAGGTGATATCAGATGGAATCTTCAAAGTGAAGTCTAAACCTGAAGAGACCTACTTTGGTGGAGAAGAATTTGACAAATCAAAGTTCAACCATTTGATTGCCAAGTTCAAGCTCAGTCAGGTTTCAAGTTCAGCACCCAAAGGACATCAGGAACAACAAGAAGAGTAACTTTACCTCCACAAAGCTTATACATTTTGCATGCAAATTAGTCTTTTCCAACATTCATTCCAGTATAAATTGAATGGTTTCATGAAGGGATTGTCTTGTATACCTCCATCCATCCTGGAACCAATGGAAAAGGTCTTTGGACATGCCAAATGAGAGGAGAAACAGCTCTGACATCAACTTTTTGGTGGTACTAACTTTATCCTCTGAATTCAGAAATACCTACAGGATTTTTCTTAATGGCAATAAATAAAACTAGTCATAGATTCCTTTCAGTCTCTTTATTATAGCATACAGATTCCTGTCTGGTTTGTATACTACAAATCGGAAAATATCCAGGATTTGCTCCTCTTGGATGTCACACTTACTTAATGTTCTCTGATACTGGAGTTGATGGCAAAGTAATAACTGCTATGATTAGGCATAAAATACCAATCCCCTACTACCCCCAATACACACAAATACATATTACTTACTAAGTTAACCAGCTTAATGTTTTTGTTCAAATTTATGAATGTACGAAGGCAATAACCACAGATAAGAACTTGTTGACAAACTTGAGTTCATGGACATACAAATTAATTTGATATTAATCTCAATAGCATTCTTAAAATGTGAAAAGTACATTTCACATGTACTGCTGTGAAAAGTACAGAAAAAATGACAATATTAAAATAATCTTTAACAAAAGAAGATATTAAACACATGGTTCAAGAAATACAAAGCAGGGAGTTCAAGGTGTCTTCAAGAAACTTACATAGATCCTTCTACAATAAGATCATGTTAGAAATGAGAAACTGCTTTTATGATCAATAACAAAGACAAAAAGATCATTCTAATCCAATTGGCTGGTTAAGAATCAGATTGCTGAGTAAGAAGATGAGAGCACCAACAGAAAGAGATGAAGGATGTATGTAATGCTATCATTATTATGCTGTAAGAAGGCAGGGGTGAGCTAAGTAATGACCTGTAGCTTCTCATGGGTGAAGTACCTCCACCTGGAGCTGTCTCTTCTAGATCAAAGATCAAATAGGGTGGCTAAGCAGATCATAAATACATATTCTATTAAGCTTGTCACAGAACATGAAGGACCTACATTTGTAACAAAGTTGGTATAGTGGCAGTTTAAGAATATTGTTTGAGATCCATTTCTAAGTATTCTGAAGTTTTGAATGTAAGTTTTATCAGCACCCTAAAATTAGCAGAAAATATACTACATGTTCTTTAAAATACAGACATTTAAAACTGGCACCGTTAAATACTTCATGATAGAAACTGCTTATTTTTAGAGGACTTTTATTTAAGTTCAGTGTTCTTATGACAGAGGTAATTAATCCTTTTTTTTTTTTTCCCATCCCATAGACAACCCTGTTGCCCAGTATCCAGGAAGAAGCACAAAGCATGCTTTGGCTGAGTTTGGGGCTCTCTAATGTAGTGAAAATTGGGGCGTTTCCTAGGGAGAAGGATAAGTGGCATTACATAATTAGATGTACCAAATTTTCTGCTTAGCAACAAATTTGTGTAAGCAAAAAAAAATGTATTCAGCTTGAGTTACTCTGATGAATGCTACAGAGGCCCCTGGAAGCCTGGAAAAATCTTTTAGCCACTTAGGGATGCTAATTTACAAGGGACAAAAAAGCAATATGCTAATTTTTGTAAACAGCTATTCTTTGGACAAACATTCTCGAATACTACGAAAGGACAAGAAGAGGGAGTACATCTCCATTATTCTCAGAGAAACAAAATAGCCTGATCCTAATATTCTAATTAAATGGAGTTCTACGGAAATTTTACTTCATTGACAAGCTGAGATTTCTCAAAATGCTTGTTTGGATACAAAGTCCTTGTGCCTCCTTAGTCTGACAGAGATTTAAAGTTTTCTGTCTCCAAGGTAGTGTTTTCTCCCTTCTAAAAATATTTTTGGTGACCTACTTCAATACGGCTTTTTGGGGGAAAAAAAAAACAAACCTTAGAAATCACTTTTTCACAAATCCCTACCAGTTCAGAAATTTTTCTGAAAGTATCCCTGATATACGTTCCTACTACCTCTGTCTGACACCATCAATAAGAGGATGTTCATTATCTAAAAAAAGTGGGTTATTCTATTTTTGAACAGCTTTAATTGTTCTAAAGTTCTTCCTTACACTGGCTTTTTAAATCTTCCTTTCTTAATATTTCTGCCCATTAGTCTTAGTTTTGCCATTTGAATATAACAAAATTAATGTATTCTTTATCCTATGCAGCAATCCTCCCAATATTTAAAAACAATCATTAGAAAAAAATGACCCAGTTTTTCCAAAATTTCTCCTTTCACTTTTATCATTTTCATTGCATGTAACATTTTTTGTGATTACTTATGTACTTCTTTCATCCCTCAAGAAAATGTATGTTTCTGATATGTTATTTAACTTTGCATGATTACCAGAGTTTCTCTGCACATACTGAGTATCAGCTTATTATGGTAAATCATAGCTAGAACTTGAATGGTAGGCTCAGTAGTGCAGCAAAAAGTCAACCACAGAATAAATTAAGATATGTACTGTATTGAAGCAAGTAAGATAAACCAGATGTAGACATTAGGACCAGATGACATGCAGTGAACTGAAATAGTAGCCTTTCAGACAACCCCAAAGATAAAAAGTAATAAAAGACAGGAATCACCCATGGTTATGGATTCTCTATCTACACTAGCTGCTGGGACCACTGAACTGACAGTATGCATTCTATGCAACTAACTTTGTGGGGAAGTATACTTCCTTGGGCTGTCGTTGTCCTTGAAATCTGGCATCTCTTTCATGTGGTTTATTTCAGCTGAGACTGACATCCTTAGATCAGATTTTGTGGTCTGGCCTAAATATTTGGTACATTGTTATTGTGGGGCAATGACTTCCAAAACCATTGGCACCTGGGCGGCTCAGTCGGTTAAGTGTCTGACTTTTGATTTTTGATTTCGGCTCAGATCGTGATCTCAGGGTTGTGAGGTCTAGCCCCTCATTGGACTCTGTGCTCAGCGGGGGGGTGGGGGAGCAGTGTCTACTTGAGATTCTCTCTCCCTCTGCTGCTCCCCCCTCAACCCCTGCACTCTCTCTCTCTCTCTCTAAAACAAATAAATAAATAAATCTTTTTAAAATAATAAAATAAAAGCTCTAGTTCTGTTTGAAAATTAGCTAATGTAATTCCCCATACCCATAGGTTACTGCAAGGTTGTGGGATATAAGAGCAATATACACAAATCAATTATATTTCATTGAAAAATTAGAAATTAAAATGTTTAAAACAGGTGTCATTTATAACAGCACCAGACACATGAATAATTAGCTATAAATATGTGAAATATACAGAATAAAAATTAAAGAATTAAACTGATTAAACTGATTAAGAAATTTAAAAAATACTTGAATAAATGGAGAGATATTTACCTTCTACCTGAAGAACTTCTAAAAATATATTCTTAGTGTGGGTCTACTGGTGTTAAATTCTCTCAGATCTTATAAGTATAAAAAAAATTTCACCTTTTTGAGACATTTCATTTGGTATAGGATTCTAGTTTTAAAAGTTTGTTGTGGGTTTTTTTTCCCTTTAGTACTTTAAAGATGTTCTATCGTCTTCTTACATTCTTTTTGAAGAAAAATGTCCTCACATATTTTACTTTTTTCCTCTCTACGTAATGTATCTTTTTTCAACGGGTTCTTTTAAGATTTTTCTCTATAATACAGATGTTTAGCACTTTAATTGTTGTATGTCTTGCTTACGTTTATTCACGTTTCCTCCGCTTGGGGTTTGGTAAGCTTTTTGGATCTGTGGATTTATAGCTTTTCTTAAAATTTGGAAAATTTTCAGACATTTTCTCAAAAAACTTTTTTTTTCTGTTTTCCACTCCTGTTCCTCCTTTGGGGTCTCCATTGCACATACGGTGGGTCTCTTGAAGTTGTCCTATTAATCACTGATGTTCTTAATATGTTTTTCCTTTTTTTTTCCAGAAAGTTTATATTGTTATGTATTCAAATTCAACCTTTTTTAAAATTTTTCTTTCATCAAAATCTAATCTGTTCTTAATCCCATCCAGTGTATTCTAGCTTTTTTTGTTTTATTTTTATTTTTTTATTAATTAATTATTTATTTATTATTATGTTCCATTAGTTAGCATATAGTACATCATTAGTTTTTGATGTAGTGTTCAAGGATTCATTAGTTGTGTATAACACCCAGTGCTCATCACCACTCATGCCCTTCTCAATACCCATCACCCAGTAAATCCATCCCCCCACCCCCTCCCTTCCATAACCCTCAGTTTGGTTCCTGGAGTACAGAATCTCTCATGGTTTATCTCCCTTTCTGATTTCTTCTCATTCAGTCTTTCCCTCCCTTCTCCTGTGGTCCTCCATGCTATTTCTTATGTTCCACATATGAGTGAAACCATATGATAACTGTCTTTCTTTGCTTGACTTATTTCACTTAGCATAATCCCCGCCAGTTCCAACCATGTAAATGCAAATGGTGGGTGTTCATCCTTTCTGATGGTTGAGTAATATTCCATTGTATATATGAACCACATCTTCATCCATTCATCTGTTCAAGGGCATCTCAGCTCTTTCCACAGTTTGTCTACTGTGGACATTCTGCTATGAACATTCCATCCACTGTATTCTTATCTAAGACTCTGCAGTTTTCATTTGGGGGAGCTTGATTTGGATCTTTTTAAAGCTTTTATGTCTCTGCATAACATTTTGAACACACAGAATACAAGTATAACTTTTGATGTCCTTGTCTGTTAATGCTAACATTAATATTCTAGGTATATTTTTATTGATTCTTTTTCTAATTATCATGGGTCACATTTTCCAGCTTCTTTGAATGTCTGCTAATTTTTGACTGATGCTAGACATTACAAATCTTACCTTACTGAGTGCCAAACATTTTTGTGTTATTATAAATATTCTTGAAATTTTTTTCTGGGATATAATTAAGTTATTTAGAAACAGATCCTATTGTGCCTTGCTTTTAAGCTTTGTTAGGAAGGACTAGAGCAGCCTTTAGTCTGTGGCTAATTATTTCCCACTAATGAATCAAAACTTTTGGGTGCTCTACCCAGAGCCTCATATATGATAATGTTTCTAGTCTGGCTGGTAGGAAACTCACTATTCTAGGTTCTGTATGAATACTAGACACTGATCTCTCTAATCCTTTTTGATTGTTCAGATAGTTTCCTTACATGCACAAGCTGAGAAGTACTCAGCTGAATACTAGAAGATGACTCTCTGCATATCTCTTAAGTTTTCTCTCCATGTAGCTACACTCTGTCCAGTGTTTTGTCATGTAAACTCTACCTGTTTTGATCTCTCCAAACGGTCAGCTCCATCTTGTCAACCTAAGGAGTCTGCAGTGCTCTGCCTGAGTTTTTCTTGCCAATACGGGGCTTGGACTCACTGTCAAGGAGTTCATTTGTGAAACTATAGCCCTTACCTCATTTGTTTCCCATCTCTCATGAATCACTGTCCTGTATCACATGTTATACAATGCCTTAAAAACCATTATCTAATATATTGTGTCTGTGATTTGGTTGAATCAGACATGAAACTAAATGTGGCCCCTATAATTCCACCTCTTCCAGAAGCAAAGACTCAAGGGAACTCCTGAAACAGCTTCATAACTGATTCCCCACTTCTAGATTCACTCTTCTTAAATTTTATTGTCACTTTATTACTTAAAATATTTTGGTAACTCCAAATTAATGCAGCAATAGTGCCTAAATGTCTGTCTTTAGACAGTGGCCAGGTCTGTGGTAAAGTTCTCACCAGAAAAATGAGAAAAATAAGAATGGTATACTGAGTTTTAAATACAATTTTATTGTGAAATATAACATCATCAATATTCAGTCTGTATAAAAATAATTTTACATTTCAATAAATTATCTCTAAGTAAAAATTCACTTAACATCACCAAATTAAGAAATAGGAAGTTGCGAGCTCCCCAGAAATCCTACACAGGCCTCTTCCAAACTACATATATATGTAGATACTATGTTTTATCTTGTTTCCTTTTTTTCAATAATTGTTTAAAGTTAACAATACAGTTAGGATATGGTGGAATGCAGTTGAAATTTCATTGAACTGAGGCAATCAGAGTGACCTCCCGAAGGAAGTTCTATTTAAACTGAGTCATAAAGGAGGTATCCAGTCAAGAAGAGAGATAATATGAAAAACTGTGTGGTTTTTCCAGGCAGAAGTAATCTAAACTATCAAATACGCACACATACACACACACACACACACACACACGGGAATAAAAAGAGAGTAAGACTGCAGAAGATATTATTAAAATCATCATAAAATTATATAAAATGTCTTTGCTATTAAACTTGAAACTTCCAATGGAATTAATATTTTTCTAGGGAAAAAATGAATTGTTATTGAAAAAGAAGAAATCAAGTACCTGGCTGCTCTCTTGATCATGAAAGGATTTTAAAAGTCATAAAACAATTATTCAAGTAACTATTCTGGTTGTAACAATTTCATGGATGCTTTGTTTCATATTTATAAGGAAGAGATAATATTCCTTCTATAGAAAATGCTGAGGTATAAGAAAAGGTGGAAGGCTGCAGTTAATTTTAGAAAGCTTTTAGGGATAACACAAAAATCTATGTCTCATCTACATCAATAAAAATACTAGAAAAAATTATCAAACATCAAATTAAATGAAGCATGATCAAGAAGGGTTTAGTCAAGGAATAAGTGGATAACAGCAAATTTATTAATAAACTAATTATCTCAACAGATAAAATATAAAGTTGTTTGATAATGTCATGTAATACTAAAGTTGATTTATTAAACAAACATTTTTTCAGCATACATTATGTATTAGGCACTGTTTAAGTTCTGGGGATACAAGATAAGCAATACAACATCCATGTCATCATTTAACTTATAGTGAAAGAGAATGGTACTAAATATTGATTAAAAGAATATATACTATAGTTTCAAGTAATACTAAGTACTACGATCAAAAGTGTAACAAGATGAGGGGAAAATGTCAAATAAAGAAGCAGCTGTTTCAGAAGGCCAGTGAGAAAAAACTTCTCAGAGAAAACTGGATGATGCAGAGGAGCTTGCTAAGAGAATATCTGGAAGAACTTTGCAGGCAAACAACAAATATAAAATCCCTAGAGTGAAAATGAAGATGGTGTATCCTGGTGGCAGTAGGAAAGCCAATATTGATAAACAGGAATGGGGTAGAAAGAAAAAGATATGCTATGTAGCCAGAGAAGAAGACAGAGGCCAGATCTCTCAGGAACCTTCTTGCCAAGATTTTATTTTAACTGTTAAAGGATGCCAACTGGAAGTTTTTAAGCAGAAGTGATATAATTTAATTTCCATTTTTAAAAAGGCACCCTGCTCTGTGGGGAACATATTATAACCATAAGAATAGAATAGAAGAACAGTTAGAAGGATATCACATTAGTTCGGTCTAGAGAGAGAGAAATGTTAAAAACTGGCTGGGTTAGACATGTATTATGAAAATACAGATTTGCTGAATGGATTATGTGTGATAAGTCAAGTCCACATCATAACAATGAAGAGTTCCAGAAAAGAGAAGATGCAAGGGAAAGGGCAGTAGAGATTAAGATGTGAAATGTGCTGCTTTGGACACAGAGGTTAGAAATTCACAGTGGTTTAGTTGTTGCTACATCCTCAGAAGTGGCTTCCATCATGGACCTGAGGCAGCAAGGTCAGCAGAAAGAGAAAAGAGAATAGAAAGCAAAATACCTCCTTGTAATAACATGATTCAGAAGGTAAAGACATCACTTCTACTGCCAACACACTGGACAAAACTTACCCCTAACATGGCTTCTAGCTGGACAGCCACGTGCTCAGCAGCAACTCAGGGGTTCCAGTATTAAAAAGAAGATGAGGAGAAAGCATACCAGGAAGAATGAGCATTCACTAGCACAATAATTAACAGCCTCTTACAGACACTCAAGTAGGACACTCTTGCAGACATTCAAGTAGGACGCCAAATAAGCATATATAAGTTGAAAAATGGTTTCTGTAACTTAATAAATGATATTTATGTAAAAATGAGAGCTATCATACTAATAGTGAAATATTAAAATCAGAACTACTATATGGTTATTAGCTACTACTTAACATGTTCCTGGTCTGCTAAATAATAAATCAACTGAGAAACTATCAGTACAATTAAGAACTAATAAGAATTCGGGGTGCCTGGGTGACTCAGTCAGTTAATCCTCTGCCTTCGGCTCAGGTCATGATCACAGGAGCCTGGGATCAAGCCCTGTGTCAGGCTCCCTGCTCAACAGTGAGCCTGCTTCTCCCTCTCTCCCCTGCTCGTGCTCTAGCTGTAGCTATCTCTTGCTCTCTCAAATAAATAAATAAAATCTTTAAAAAAAAAAGTGCTAATAAGAGTTCACTAATGGTGACTAATTTCAGAAATACGCAAAATAGATAAATTTCATATATATGAATAATGACATTTACAACAACAATAAAAATATGTGGTTCATTGTAGAAACTTTAAAAAATACAGTAAATTAGGAAATAGAAAATATTTAATTTCTTCTTTTATTTCTTGGTTGATCCATTCATTACTAAGTAGCATGTTATTTAACCTCCATGTATTTGTCCTGATTTCCAGTTTCATAGTGTTGTAGTCAGGAAAGATGAATGGTATGACTTTGATCCTTTTGAATTTGTTGAAACTTGTTTTGTAGCCAGAATATGTAATCTATTCTGTAGAATGTTCCACATGCACCTGAAAAGAATGTGTATTCTTCTGTTTTAGGATAGAAGTTCTGAATATGTTTGTTAAATCCATCTGGTCTAGTGTGTCATTCGAAGCCACCATTTCCTTGTTGATTTTCTGTTTGGATGATCTGTCCATTTATGTAAGTGAGGTATTAAAGTCCCCTACTATTATTGTATAACTATTGATTATTTCCTTTATGTTTGTTATTAACTGTTTTATGTATTTGGCTGCTCCCATGTTGGGTTCATCATAAATATTTACAGTTGTTGTTTCTTCTTGTTAGATTGACCCCTTTATTGTTATATAGTGTCCTTTGTTGTCTCTTGTTAGAATCTTTGTTTTAAAGTCTGTTTTGCCCAATATAAGTATTGCCATCCCACCTTTCATTCGACACCCATTTGCATGATAAATGCTTCTCCATACCCTCACTTTCAATCTGCAGGTGTCATCCAGTCTGAGAAGAGTATTTTGTAGGCATCATAGAGATGAGTCTTGCATCTATAGCAAAACAGGCCTATCTCAAGAAGCAAGAAAAATCTCAAATAAACAACATAATCTTACACCTAAAGGAGCTAGAAAAAGAAGAACAAACAAAACCTAAAACCAGCAAAAGGAAGGAAATAATAAAGATTAGAGCAGAAATAAATAATAAAGAAACTAAGATAAACAATAGAACAGATCTATGAAACCAGGAGCTATTTCTTTGAAAAGATCAACAAAACTGATAAACCTCTAGCATGACTCATTTCAAAAAAGAGAGAGAGAGAGAGTAAGAGAGGAACCAAATAAACAAAAGCACTAATGAATGAGGAGAAATAACAACCAACACCACAGAAATACAAACAATTGTAACAGAATATTATGAAAACCTTTATGCCAACAAACTGGAAAACTTAGAAGAAATATATAAATTCCTAGAAACATAGAACTTACCAAAACTAAAGTAAGAAGAAACAGAAAATTTGAACAGACTAATTACCAGCAATGAAATTGAATCTAATTAAAAAAACTCCCAAAAAATAAAGTTCAGGACCAGATGGCTACACAGGTGAATATTACCAATCATTTAAAGAAGACTTAATACCTATTCTCAAACTATTCCAAAAAAACACAAGGGGAAGGAAAATTTCCAAATTCATTCTATGAAACTAGTATTACCCTGATACCAAAACCAGATAAGACACCAAAAAAAAAAAAAGAGAGAGAGAGAGAGAGAACTACAGGTCAGTATTTCTCATGAATATAGATGTAAAAATCCTCAACAAAATATTAGCAAACCAAATCCAAGAATACATTAAAAAAAAGAAAAAAACCCACATGATCAAGTGGAATTTATTCCTGCGATGCAAGGATGGTTCAATATTCACAAAACAATCAATGTGACATAGTACATCAATAAGAGAAAGGATAAAAACCATATGATCATTTTAATAGATGCAGAAAAAGCATTTGCTAAAATACAACATCCATTCGTGATGAAAACCCTCAACAAAGCGGGTTAGGGAACACACCTCAAAATAATAAAGAGCATCTATGACAAACCCACAACTAGCATTATCCTCAATGGGGAAAAACTGAGAGCTTTTCCGGTAAGGTCAGGAATAAGACAAAGATGTCCACTCTCACTGCTTTTATTCAACATAGTCCTGGAAGTCCTAGCCACAGCATTTAGACAACATAAAGAAATAAAAGGTATCCAAATTGGTAAGAAAGAAGTAAAACTCTCATATTTGCAGATGACATGATACTACATATAGAAACCCAAACGACTGCCCAAAAAACTACTAGAACTGATAAATGAATTTGGTAAAGTTGCAGGATACAAAATTAAAGTATAGAAATCTATTGCACTCCTATACACTAATAATGAAGCAGCAGAAAGTGAAATTAAAATAACTATCTCATTATAATTGCACCAAAGACAACAAAATATCTAGGAAAAAACTTAACCAAAGAGGTGAAAGACCTGTACTCTGAAAACTGTAAAATACCGATATAACAAATTCAAGCCAACCCAAAGAAATGGAAAGACATTCCATGCCCATGAGCTGAATGAACAAATATTGTTAAAATGTCTATACTACCTAGAGCAATCTACAGATTTAAGGCAGTATCTATCAAAATACCAACAACGCTTTTTCACAGAACTAGAACAAACAATCCTACAGCTTTATGGAACCATAAAGACCTTGAATAGCCAAAGCAATCTTGGGGGAAAAAAAATGGAGGTATCATAATTCCAGATTTTAAGTTATATTATAGAGTAGTAGTAATTAAAACAGTATGGTACTGCTATAAAAACAGACACATAGATTAATAGAATACAACAGAAACCTCCAAAATAAACTCAAAATTATATGGTCAATTAATCTTCAACAAAGGAGGAATGAATATACAATGGGAAAAAGACAATCTCTTCAACAAATGGTGTTCAACATGAAAGAAATGATGAGATTCTAAGTCAGAATGATGGGGATAAAAGCAATATAAGCTAAAGCAATAAGCTATAGGATATGGAAATTTCTTAGATATAGATGGAAAAAAAAACTAAAGCACGAAATACAAAGATCATCTCTACACCTACATTTTTTTTTTCAAAGTAGAAAGTGGTTTTACCTAATTTTCTAATGGGTATAATCTGTATTTTTTTTTAATTACTCAGATTACAGCAAAAACAAATAAGCAATTTATCCAGAAAGTTGTCCATCAATTTCTTTCTTCAACATAAAAAAATCAGCTATTGTAAAAAAGAACAAAAATAAATTTTTAAAATTCTGCTTAAAAAGGTGTTGAGAAAAATGTATTTAGGAAACTAATCCAGAAATTATGGTTAGCAAACTAAATTCCAAATGTCATTAAAAAAAAAAAAATCACCTCCAGGACCCTTCCAACAAATTTTCATTATTAACTTGATCTGAAAATAGCACTTAAATTTGGAAAAATTGTGAGATTGGAGCAAATTTATAGCCTAGAATTGACTTCTGGAACTGTATTGCTTAAGTAAAAGCTACAGAATTAGTCCCTAAAGTAATATATTATTTAAGCTGGAAGGAGCAAAGTGTTGTGGTAAACATACTGAAGAATCTAGAAGTGAATACTAATTTAGCAATAAGATGTACTTAAATTATTTATGCCAAATAAAGGCAATTTTCTTTGGTGAGGGTGTAGAAAGAACTATGATGTTGCTGTTAAAATTCTAGAATGGGAATACCTGAGTCAGCATCTCCTTACCTTGGTCACAGTGTTGTTTTATCATGATGGAGAGGCTGTGAAACAACGTGCATTCTTTTCCATTTTGCTATGATGCTATGTGGATATGCTGGCACTTGTTCGCTCCTCTACAGAGAATTGCATCACAAGCCTCAACAGAACAAGGAGGCATGTGGAGCAAATAAAAATTCTACTTGATCTAATTTATGTAGTTACAGTTCCAGGTGTGCACTTCTCTCCACATTTTAAGTTGAATTATTAGTCACAGGAGAAGAAAGTATACATAATTTCCTTCAAATGTTTCAGTTAATTTTCATAAAGTCATAAACCTGGAAGATATGTTGGGAGTTGATCTCCCTAAATGTAGAGTTTGAGACATTCTTGAACAATGCCAGGTAAACGAGAATCCATAGAGAAATATCATGGTAGAATATCCTACACTTCTTTTTTACTATCCATCAACTTCCTCTTTGTCTTCAAATCATGGGAAGGAAAATTCTAGAGGATGTTATTTTTATATTCAGAAAAATCACAGATTTTAGATTTAATGAAGTAGAAAACCCCACATTTCAAAACTAGTTTTTCTTCAAACTTTAAGTTGCTTTCTTAATTTTACAATGATGTAGAATACTTATGGAGATATTCAGAGTATAAGAACTAGAAGATTTGTATTATATTTCTATTTCTTCCATTGGTCTTATACCAGATACAAAATTTTTCTGTACTTCAACACCCTTACCTATTAAACAGATGAAATAAATTTATTTCCCCAAACAAATCTGAAAAAATTTTTCCATTGGAAAATGTGTAAGCAACTTGTCCTTCTGAGTGTGGAAAACCAAAAATCTCCTTTTGATCCAACTCCCATCATTTTCTTTATGTAGAACTTATAGTAAGAGTAAATGGACTTTCCTAAATATATCTAAAATATTAGGTAAAGTATTAATTTCAGATTTCAGATTGCTCCTATTTGTAACTCCTAACAATCTTTTAAGGTGGATGGAAATGACATCGCTTTCCTATTTCACAGACAAAAGGACTGAGGGTTAAGTTAAGCAATATTTCCTAGGACCACAACACTATTCTGATGATTGGCCCAGAGCTCATTCTGCTGCATTATATATTTATCAATAAACTATATTTTTTTAAATGTTATCCATCCATCAAATACAATGCTAGCTCTTTTAGGGCATACAAAGAAATCTTAGATATGGTCACCAACTTTAATAAGTATTAACGTATTAGTGAGTCAAAACATCTGAACCCAAGAAGGAAAAAAATAGCAGGGAGCACATTGAAAAGTTATACAAAATGAAGTCTACCTACTACATATAGAAATTGAGAAAGGCTTTATATGAGCTGGAGCATTCCAGAAATATTTCATGGAAGAGGGTAAAATTTAAAACTCATTATTTGAGCAGGCAAGTGAAGTTAGGAGGCTTTCTGATTAAGAGAGAGGAAGTATTTGCTAAACCACAGAAATAGGATTAGATACGTGTTTCTGAGACCTGAGACATAGGTATGCCTGAAGCAAAGCTTGTGCATTGGAGAAAGCTGAAAAAATAAGTTTGGATGGGTAGGGTAAGACAGCACCACAGGGGCCTTGAAAGTGTTGTTGCAGTTTGTCTATGAGGTAAATATTGAAAGAAGATAATGTTCTAAAGTAGGTAAAAATTCTTGCAGAAGGTCTGTTTAAACTAAATTAGACAAACTAGTCTGGCTAATACATACAATGTGTACTGGAGTCAAACTGGAGGGTGTTGTTGCAATTTAGGGTTGCAGGGATTAGCCTGGAATGGAAAGCCATGACGGTGAGGAAGAAGGGATATCCGTTGTTCATTAAAGAGTGGGTAAATGAGAAAAATTTAAAGAGAGTCTGGAAGGTATTATATCTGGGTCCTCGAAACAATGAAAGCAAGTTTCATGGAGAATGTGGTTAACAACCATTAGCGTTAGATGTGGAGGAGATTGCGGACTGATGGAGAAATATGTCAGAGCCATGAAAAAAGAGAGCGAGAAGAAGGAGGAAAGAAAGAAAGAAAGAAAGAAAGAAAGAAAGAAAGAAAGAAAGAAAGAAAGAAAGAAAGAAAGAAGAAAGAAGAAGGAAAGAAGGAAAGAAGGAAAGAAAGAAAGAAAGAAGAAAGAAAGAAAGAAAGAAAGAAAGAAAGAAAGAAAGAAAGAAAGAAAGAAAGAAAGAAAGAAAGAAAAGAAAGACGAGGAGAGAAAAAAAGAAAAGAAAAAAGAAAAAGGAGGGGAGGAAGGAAGAACAACGCATCCCTGGATAATCTCTAAAAGTTTACAATCATTTTTTCACTAACAATATGGAAGTACAAGTGAACATAAGCATAATGACTCATAGGTATACTTATAATGCCTTATGTATATAAAGCTATGGTATAGAAGTGATTGGGCTAAGTGCAGCAACATGATGAATGGGATGTTTTTGTTGCCTTGATATTGGTGGCTAAGATCCATGTCTGAGATACAAAGAGATATCCTATACTAAACAACCTAAAGAGAACTTCAAATAATTGGGATCCTTCCTCCATGGGGTTATTAAGTGGTGGCTGACCCCACTACTCTCCTTAGTAAACACCACAAGTCACTCCCTTTACCTCCATGGGCAGGGATGGAGAGAGAAGGGGGAATAAAATTGTTGGTGTTGTAGGAAAGGATTATTGTTTCTCCCTCCCTTCCCCAATGCCAGTTTGGGGAAAGGGTGGGAGTCAAGACAATTAGTCATAGAGAGGAGCCTGAAAAAAGACAAGAGAAAGAGAAAGAAGAAAAAAAAAGAAGGAAAGAGGTGGAGGAAGGAAGGAAGGAAGGAAGGAGGGAAGGAGGGAAGGAAGGAAAAAGAAGGAAAGAAGACTGGTATTTCATTCCTACTTGTGATGTGGTTTGATGTAGGGTCCTGAGCCAATGGTCAAAAAAGAATTCTTGAGATGTTTTCAATGCAAAAAGATGTTTTTATCAAAGCACAGGGACAGACGCCTGGGCAGAAAGAGCTGCACTGGGATTGTGAGGAGCAATTGATTATAAACTTTGGAGTTGGGGAAGGTAAAGACAAGAAAAGTTTCCAAAAGGACTTTCATTTGTTAAAGAAAACTAACAGGATCCTGTGGGCCTAGGTATTGTCAAGCTAAGGGTGTTTTTTTCCCTCTAGCAAAGCATTAAGACAGTTGGGAGTTACTTGAGGAATGTCATCCTCTGCCTGTCTCAAATATTTGTCAAAGGGCTGCAGATTATAAGGAAATTTAATTTTATCTACATTTCTTTTGCCTTTGTTCTTCACATCACTTGGACATTAGCTTGTGAAGTAGACTTGCTAATCTTCTTCCGTACTGTTTGGAACAAAAGGAAAACAGAGTGGGGAAAAAAGAGGATAGAAGAGAAAGAAGAGAAAGCTGTGGAAAGTCTAAACTACCACCATGAGGAACAGAAAGGAAGTAAGTCAAGTGGACTCCACGGAATCCCATAGGGCTTGCCTGTTCCAAGCTCAAGATAGCCATTTAGGTATGTCAACAGTAAGAAACTCTACAGTAAATATTCAGGAACAATCTCTGAGAAGTGATTAGGAAGAAATCAAATTAGACTTGTTCCTTCACATGAGGGAAACTTGAAATGGGATTACCACCATCAAATTAATTAACATATCCATTACCTCACATAGTTACTGTGTGTGTGTGTGTGTGTGTGTGTGTGTGTGTGTGTGTGTGTGTACATTATTTGGGGGATGGGGAGGACATTATTATTGCATTAATTAATTAAACAGAACAGAATTCTAGGCAACATATTAAATGCCCTAAGTCTCTATTTAAGTAAGCTATGATTCCCATTTTGAATCTGCACGAGCCTTGTTTTTGAGTGATAACTTGGAAATTAAATTCTAATATAATAGACGGATTTAAAGTCTGACTGCCTTAAGCACACAAAGCAGTAGAGGTTAGAACATAAAGTCCATAAGCCAGATCGGAATGTGATATTACTTCCTAGTCATATCTCTTATTCATTATTTCTGTAATACATAGTTTTTACTCAAAGCATTTACTCAACCCAACATCATTCTTCTTATAGGCAGGAGAATGTTTGGCATTTACTTGCTGTAAGATGAGAACTCTGTGCACTAAGTTCTCACAGCGGCGGTCCAGGCCTCCTCCTCTTCCTAATGTACCCTGAAATGGTTCCAATTGATTGTAAACACTTGCCAGCAAGTTCTGAAGTGTGTCCAGTTGTTTTTTCAGCTTGCTGTTAAGAACCTTCACACCACAGCCCCGAGCTTTAATTTCTTCCATTTGAGAGAAATGGTCATCCAGTCATCTTTTACTTCACGAGGCCTGAAGAAGTCATCTTTCATTGCAGATAACCCTGGGTTCTGGCATGTTCTTCATTAATGAAATCAATCCCCAGGAATATAAAACCGAGATAGCTCAACATGATCTGACAGATAGTGTCCAGAAACATAAGCCAACTGACATCTGAAGAGCCTTGAGGGATTAAAATGCATTCTGTATATCTGTTCAGTTTCCCAGCATAGGTTTTCCCCCAGTACCTCCCAAGTTTCATTCTTTTAGTCTGACTGCCTTCTCTATAATATTTATGTGTTAAAAAAAAACAGAGCTATATAGAATATGATGACATAAAACGTAATGCATTTAAAATCACAATTCAATGACAGAAAGTGTTTGAAATAAGAATCCAATGAGTAAGGTTTCCTATATGTTTTCCCTAATCAATGAGCTCTATTGTGAGTGATGAATAGCTTACTGATTTAAAATTCTATTATCGTGGCACTGAGATTAAAATTATAGTCTCATTAACCAAAGACATATTTCTGGATGATAAAATTTCATGCCTATCAAGTTTCTGTATTATAGCCCGAGAAATGACATTTTACCTCTCCATTGTACTACCGCCCCAATGTTATAACAAAGTTCTATAAACTCCATTGGCAAAGGCCCAACTCTCCTGATTAAGTACAGCTTTAAGACCCAAAATGGCATTGGAAAATATTTTCATAATGCTGGAAACCCAGATGCAATTAAAAAATATACTATTGAGCATTATTAATGCATAAAGTCACTCTTCATATTTATTAATGCATTAATGATATATTTTAAATGGCTAAAACTCTATGATACAAATTGCTAATTCTACCCATTATGACTGAAGTTATGAAGCGGATGAAGATTCCTGAAAGATTATAACAATTCTAAACAGATAAAGTAAGGTTAGCACACATCTTCATACCAATTCTCCAGTTCTAAGAAACAGAGAAGTTCCTTTGAATTTATTTCAGAGGCAAGAATAGAATCTGTGTGATGTCAACAGGCCTCCTCCCCAGCAGTCTTTGTGTGCCTTCAATATGTCCAAAGAGATAAGTAGATCTTGTGTTCCTGACAATTAGACAGGAAGCAATAACTGTGCCCTGTTTGGTATTTCAGGCAGCTCCCCTCCTAGACTGCATCTCCAGGCTTAGCTCCAAAGAGACAAGAATTTTCCCTCTGACAAGAGAGCCTCTCCCATATCAGGAGTTCAAGTCTCTCCCTATAATGATTTTCTCTAGTCCCAGAGTTTTTTGTCCAGCGTTACGGATCTTATCTATATAGTACTGGTATTTGAAAGTAAATTCCATACGACATTAAATTGCAATCAACTCCTCCATCAGTCTTGCCAAAATTCCATTAAATCGTGTTTCCAAAAATTCCAGTCAGTCCACAACATTATTAGGTTTTCAAATTGTACCACCCATCTTTTTCATAATGATATTAAGCTTAATCAGCTCTCTTCTATGAACTGCACTTTGTGATGTTTGTTTTAATCTCCCAAGAAGTTTCTTCCAGATTTTCAATGTGTTTGTCATTTTCCATAATTTAGAAATCCAACTTTGCTATTTTAGGCAAGAGTACTTCAAGACACCCCCTCACCCCCAGGGAGACCATGGAGTTATATAGTTTCTTGATTCTGGAAATAATTTCCCAAAACAAGCCTTTCATGTGGAATCCAGAGTTCTTGACAGAGTCATTTTCCCTCTAACTTGCCTCGTTGTTTAGATATTGTAGAAAATTAATCATTAAAGCACCTAATGTCAATGCTTAACATTTCGCTCATATGAGCCATATATTCTAACTGTGCTTCCATAATAAAAAGCTGAATGAAAAGTGGAAAATCTACTCATTCAGATGACTGTCTATTATCAGAATCAAAGTTTTAAATGTAATTTTAGAAATATTGGGCTTTGATTTCTCTAACATAATCATATGATGAGTTAGAGAATTAGTCTCCCATATAATAGCAATCCATCTGCTGAATTTATAAAACCAGAAAATGATAGTAAATTTGGAGGTGTATTCATGTTGGAGCAATCAATCAACCCATTTAAAAATATATATGAACATATGTGTATAACTATTTGATTTGATTTGATTTGGTCAATATTACTGAGTTATAATTTACATAAAATATAATCCATCAATTTAAAATGTGCTATTAAGTTTTGAAAAATATATGCAGTTATGCAACCACCATGATTGTGATATAGAATATTTTCATCATCCTAAAAAATTTTCCTTTCATTCCTTTGTAGTAATCCTCTTCCCCACGACCCTAAACCCCAGCCACTGGAAATCACTGATCTACTTTCTATCACTATTGTTTTGTCTTTTCTAGAATTTTATATAAATGGAATCAAACAGCACATATTCTTTGTGTCTACCATCTTTCACTCAGCACAATATATTGAGATTGCATCCATGTTTCTGAAAGTATCAGAAGTTTGTTCCCTAGTGCTGATTAGTATTCCACTAGTTTGCCTTTCCAGTTCTTTACTTCCTAAATCAGGATTAACCTAATTCCAGAAGAGCTGGTGTTGGGAGTAGTAACCCAACTATGGGAAACCCTACTCCTGCCCACAATGATATGGCCTGATGTCATAATCTCCTATTGATGAAAATACTGTTGGCTTCAAATCCTTCCTGTGCTCTGGACTGACTGCAGGTGGTGTTTCCTTGGCAAGATACTGGAGAACAGGAAAAACAGAATAAACCTAGTATTTCTCTCTCCACTCTTTGCTTTTGTCAGCTCTTTTGAAAATAGGCTTCATTTCCTCTTTGGCTTCAGCTCCCAGCATACAAGTCCACCATGGTTCTAGTTTCCATCAGGTCAACTGAACCCCTAGGCTCTAATAACATCAATTTATCTCATTCCTTTGTCTTCCAAGCCTAACAGTAATGTACACTTTTGCTGCTGCCAATTTCTGAATGCTCAATGTTCTTTGTTTGGTTCTCATCTCTACCATCACTTTCATAACCAATTCTCTGTATTATATTTCCTCTGCTGTAGGCTACTTGAAGTGCACTCTGTTTTTCTGGTTAGATCCTGCTGTGGACTGAACGTTTGTAACCTCCAAAATTCGTATGTTGAAACCCTAATCCCAATGGGATGGTAGTTGAAAATGGGCCTTTGGGAGGTAATTCTATCATGAGGGTAGAACCCTCATGAATGGGATTAGTGCCCTAATAAGAAGAGGCCAGAGAGCTAGCTTGTTCTTTTTTCTGCCATGTGAGGATATAAGAAGTTGGCAATCTGCAATCCAAAAGAGAGCCCTCACCAAAATCCAACCATGCTGTTACCATGATCTTGAACTTCGAGCCTCCAGAACTATGAAAAATAAATCTCTATTGTTGATAAGTCACTTAACGTATGGTATTTTGTTATAGCAGCCCAAGCTAAAACAGACCCTTATTATATTTCACAAAGTCTGAATCACTTGGTCTTAACCATCTTCACCTAACTTTTAATACAAAATTTATCCCATTTAATCCTCATACTAATGCTGGGGCATAATTATTATTCCCGTTTACAAATGAAGAAATGAAACCTAGAGAAGTTATATATCTATCATACAGAAGGTCACAGTGCTAATAAGTAACAGAGGTTAAGATGCTAAAATGTTGAGAATAAATTAAAGGGGCTAATAATGGGCAATGAGAAGTGCTGAGTAGGCTCAGTGTTGTTAGCAGACAGTAGGAGAGTTTACATATCCGTGGGCAAAAATGTAAAAGTATTCTGTAATCTGTTCCGTATGAATACAAACTATTTCTAATCCTCTTTTCCGATCAGAATGGAAAGAACACCTTTCCCAGATTAAAAATCACAAACAATTCATTGAAGCTTATGTTAATCTATTCTAGCAACAAGATCACATCTGTCACAGAAGCTAAACTAAGCTACTACATGGTTGAGTTTGTGGCAGTGTGCTATCATCTTCCAGGACCCACCAGGTTTTTGCAGGGGCCAGACTAGTAAATAGAAATACAATGGCAACCACCATCCTGGATTTTTTATGTCTGTAAGGTTGGTGTTAATCACTGCCATTCCTCCTCAGATACAATACTGTGATTTACTATTTGGTCAGGGGCTGGCAGGCAGAGTTAGATAATTCTATTTAATCTTTCCTACTACAATAGCTCTTATTCCAAAGACCAAAGAGTGGTCCACTAGGGGATCTGGCACCTGGCCTCTCTTTCAGTAAATGGAATCTCACTATGAAACTGCTTGAAGGCCAGGGATCAAGCCTTTTAATTAAGGCAACTGCTCTCAATCTCCTGATCATCCATTCTTGAACACTTTGTAGAGATTAAACAATAAATTCTTGGTTATCCATTTATTTTATTGCTAGACATACCATGTTCTATTAAGCATCTCCACACTTAGAATTTCATGAGAAGATTGACTATTTCTTTCCTATTGTATCTCTTCTCCTCAGGAGAGACCAATAGTCTTTAATTTGATATAAAGAAATACAGAACCCTAAAACAATTCTTATAACTGATAGAACCAACAAGTTAATATCAATGAGATGTCAAAGTCAAATATAAATGTTAACTTTCAGGTATAATCCAAACTATAAGGTGGTCACTGTAACCATCCTGCATTAGGAAGGGCTTCCACTAAACTTAGAAAAGAATCTGACTTTGTTTACATTTGGATATTTAAAATTGTGCCAATACTCTGATTACCTTTAAAAAAGGAATGGAAAATATAAACACTACTTCAATTCCTTCATCCATGGTATTTATTTTTTCTCTCACAACCTAACTGCTGCTATTTTCTTTCCTGTCTTGTTGAAAGAGAGTGTAAAGAAACATGAAAGTTAGAGAACACTCAGGGAATGATGTCATTGTTGAAATATCACTACTAGGTAGTGGAAAAGATTAAGAAAAAGAAACTGTGGTTTCACTGCATGATTTCTAACTATAAATATTTGGACACATCTTATCCAGACCCAACAGAGCTGAAAGAAGGAACATTTTTATTTGTTCAAGCTTTCAAAGATATCATGGAAGAAAATAAAGTCACTATACATTAAGGTGGCATACGATATAGGATATATGTAAATTGGGCAAATAGTGACTTTTGATATTTTATACCTGAACTTGAAAGACTTCAACTGTTGTAAAAAATACTGATGATGGGGGAAAATGGTACGTATGATAATCAGAAGAGAAAATGGGTTCTTAAATATAATGTGAGAAAGGAGAGAAATGGGGTCATTTAGAAAGGTGGCAAACAGAGAATAAGTGATTATAATTATAAAGAGAAAAATGGAAGAGGCACCTGTGTAGCATAAGGCAGGTAGAATTGGGCGGGAATGTGGTGTCAGTCTTGTCAGGTTCCTTATGCATAGGTTCTGTGATAGCAGAAGTAAGGAGGAGAGCTATTTATACTTTAATGAAGTATGTAAATCATGAAATAAAGACATCTTACACACTATTTGTCGCCTCATAATCTATAATACACACAAAGGGGGAAGTTGCACATGTACATATACTCCTCCCCAACACTGTTAAAGTATTTTATTATATCTTAAGTCTCAGTTTTTCTAAAATACTGCCAGTTAGACCCAAACTTGTATCTACCTTTGAAATATATTTTTTTGGATGTACAGTTTTTGGGTACCTCTAAGCCCTGGAAATTCTTTGTTTCAGGTAAACAAACAAAAAGTACAAAATATATTCATGCTATAACTCTTGTTTTCCTCTGCAATCTAAGTATGAGGACAGAACTTCACACTCTTAAATTCAGATTCAGCTCAAACCAGGACTCACCAGTTAAACAATAATAACTGTGAATCACTCATTCTATTAAATGGAGTAGAACTTATTTTAACCTAAAAATCCTTCTCTTCCAAACACTTGCTAGATCATAGTACCAGATATCATCTAAGAAAAGGACATCATTGTCATTGTCTTAAACCGATCCTTAAAAAGTTAAAAATAAAAACAATATCTTCATTCTTCAATATTAAAATAGGTAATTACCACATAAGTAAGGATCACAATCTAAAATAGAAAATTATATCTCAATTTTAATTCTGAATAAAGTAGCATCCATACCAACCACAGAAACAACTTTCTTGTGCAACAGATACATAAGTATTTAATGGCTTGGCACCATAAAGTCCTAGATTATTGAAATTTGTTACAATACTAACCAAATTAATCAGATAGGTGTTTATGAAAAAGTCAACAGGTATACTTATCTAATATTTGATAGAACTGTTTCCAAACTAGAACACAAGACTTCATAATCCAAACAAACAATCAACAAAAAAACACAGCAGATCCCAGAGAACAAAAGCTGTATCAGGGCAGGTAAAGGCAAATGACAGCCAATTCTTTGGAGGTTTGTGTTAGGGTCCACGGCTAGCTTTTGTCTCTAGAAACAAGCAAAAGTGTCATTGCTTTTCTCAGAGTGTTCAGAAATCTAACTGATAACTGAAATGTAAAAAAAAAAAAAAAGAAAGAAAGAAAGAAAAAAAGAAAATGGAGGGGCGCCTGGGTGGTGCAGTCGTTAAGCATCTGCCTTCGGCTCAGGGCGTGATCCCGGCATTCTGGGTTCGAGTGCCACATCAGCCTCCTCCGCTGGGAGCCTGCTTCCTCTCCCACTCCCCCTGCTTGTGTTCCCTCTCTTGCTGGCTGTCTCTGTCAAATAAATAATAACATCTTTAAAAAAAAAAAATGGAGACTCCAAGGTGGAGATGGGAAAATTGTCAGGCTGCAGACTGACCATCTGCCAAAAGGTGATGGAATGCACAATGGGGGCGGGGGGGGGGGGGGGAGCTATGAAATTCATCAGTAGCAACCATACAAAGAAAAAAATCCAGCTTCATTCCATGAACTTTGAAAAGTGACAGCCAAAGAAAGAAATAAGATTCTGGCTAGCAGAGCAGGACTCCTAACCAGGGCCTCAGAAGCTGTCCTGGGGGAAGAAGGAAAATCTATCAAATTCTAACAAATTTCACCAATACCACATAATCTGTAGAGACATATGAATCAACTAGAAAACGTCAGTGAAATCCTAAAGAGTAGGTGCCCAAATTATTAGAGACTGGGTCTTGGGTCCTGAGCAAATGCAGAAGAAACTTCAGGGCTCTCCATTTTATAGGGCTTTACTCTGAATTGAGAAAATGATATGAAACCCCAGATTATACTGCCACAGGACTAAGGGTACAACTTCAACTAGATATGGACAAAATCTAAGAAGAGAAAACAGAGATCAGGTTATCCAATATACGCTGCATTCAGGCCTTAACAAGGTCACCTCTTGCTTATCCTATCCCTATCAGCGGGCTCTGAAAAAGTGGCTAGAACTCACATAACACAGCCCTAAAACTAAGATCACAGGAAGAAATAGTTCTCAAGTATGGTAAAGGCAAATTGTAACCACCCACTCTCTGAATCAGTTCCAATTTTAGGTCAGTTTATAGCTGCTCCTATTTAGCATAAGCTAAAAGAAACAAACAACAACAAAAAACAAACAAACAAACAAAACCCACAAAACTATGGGAGCCTGCCTGGCTCCGTTGGTAGAGCATGTGACTCTTGATCTGAGGGTTATGAGTTCAAGCACCATGTTGGGTGTGCAGTCTACTTTAAAAAATAAATCAATAAAAATAAAAGAATAATAACATGCTTACTACAGAGACCTCAAAAAGAGCCCTTAAAAAAATAAATGAAAAGTAACTACATACACACACACACTACACCAAAAGAAAATAAAGAAGGAAAAAAGGGAGATTATGGCATGCAAAAGCCAGATGAAGAATTTATTTTGGGAAAAAGAAATAAACAAACCCAATGAAAAGAGTATCATTCCCTACAAACACATCATACTATGAAAGAACTTAATAAATTTAATAATATAAAAGCTTAAAGCTAAGATAAACAACCAAATGAAATAAAAAGAGAAACTCCAGAGCTAAAGAAACAGAGATCTCAAACACCATTTGCAAACCAATAAATAAATTATAAACATCAAGCCACAGACATACCAAAAAGGATGAGATTATTAAGTGCCTATAAAGGACATTAACTAACAGTTTAATCAAGTAGAGAGAACACGGTACATGTAGAAGGAAAAGATGATCCAAGTCAAAGAAATAAGTATATGTGGTCTGCCACATGCAACAAATGGCACAGAGAATATGTCCAAGGAAATAATATAAAAATTTCCTAAAGTAATAAAAGAACTAAAATGGCGGATTGAAACATTTAACAAGTTCTGGAATATAATGCATATGAGCCTTTCCAGGAACCAAAAAATTCAATCAACCAGAAGATAAACCAAAAAAGGATCTCAATAGAAACAATGTTAAAGGGGCGCCTGGGTGGCTCAGTCGTTAAGCGTCTGCCTTCGGCTCAGGGCATGATCCCTGCGTTATGGGATCGAGCCCCACATCAGGCTCCTCTGCTGGGAGACTGCTTCTTCCTCTCCCACTCCCCTGCTTGTGTTCCCTCTCTAGCTGGCTGTCTCTCTCTCTCTCAAATAAACAAATAAAATCTTTTAAAAAAATAAAGAAACAATGTTAAAAAAAAAAAAAAACCTGTGCTGTCTGAAGGGTACTGAATCCACTACATGCAGGAAAAACAAAACTAAACATCAGTGACATTTATGTTACAAAAAGAGAATGCTATTCTAATATCTGACAAAGTAAAAGGAATCATATAAATAATAAAAACACTGAAGGTCAAGTAAGAAAGTTGGAAGCAATGTAAGGACTTACTTTCTTATTTTCACATAAATAAGAAGTCATATAATACATAAAAATTAAACTTAGAATTTTTTATATAATATTGATGCTTTTATAATCTTTTTTTCTTAATTTTAGTGGGATTTTTATGAACTCTTGTGGTAAAAATTATTTTTCAAACTACAAAATCCATTTAATTTTTCTTTGTGTTAATAGTGCTAATCTAGAATTATTGTAAAACCTCATCCTATAGAAACTATTGCTATCTGTATGTGTGTTGATGACTGTACATCTCTCTATGGGAACTGAAGTATATAGCAAATTGTCTGAAATAATATTTACCTAAAGCTAATGATGGTTTTTCTTGAGATTATAAAATTTATGGTGATATTTTATCTTCATTGTTCTCTATTTTGCTTATATTTTTCATATACTGTTATTATATCAATAATGAAATCATTTTTTTCCCTAAAATTTGTGAAGAATTAATGACTAAGATAGTGACAAGTCACACACTTGGAAATATTTCACTATTTCACAGTTTTCTTGGCTGAGACTTTGTTGAACTAAACAATTTTATCCTAAAGAACAAAAAGCTGTTAACCAGCTAAAAATAATGGGTTTTCAGAGAAAGAACTGGACAACAGCAGTGCAGTAAATGTTTTTGTTTTTGTTTTTGTTTTTGTTCAGTCCAGCAAAACACTGGGGAAAAGCATTGTTGACAGATAATAATAATAAAATTTTGCATTGCATAGTGCTTTCCAACTTCAAAGAATATTTAACTATTTCTTATTGACTACCCTGAAGATACTGGGAACAATTTTGCTTTACATTACTGAAAAGGAGAAACGATTACTAAAAACATGTCTGCTTCCCTCTAAGTTTATGGATGCCTGTTGGTTTTCTAACATTGAAGACATTGAGAGTGGAACAGACAAATTAGTGATTTAAGAAAAAGCTTGCAATTTAAAACATGAAATATACTCAATTTTAACATGTGTGCTAGACCAATACATTTTTAACCTAAATGTATGTCATTCATCATCCATCATTTGCAAAAGTGTATTATGAGTTCAAACACCTACTTAGAAATATAGAAAATTAAACTAGAAGAGTCTCTGGCCCAATCTCTCTAATTTTACAGATGAGAAAACTGAAATCCTGAAGCTAAAGGGACATATAATTTGCCAAAATTCATTTAGCTTGAGTTCAAACTCACATCTTCTCTCAGGCCTTTTTTTCTTTCTATACCACCTACCAATACTTCTCTTGAGTCCTGTTTTTGTTTTTGTTTTTTTAAAATGGAAGATGCCAAACCAGATTATCTTTGTGTCACATAAAGAAATAGTTGGAATAAAATTTCTCTTTAAATTCTTATAAATCCAATTTCTGTGTAAAAGCATGGTAGGTAAAAAAAAAAAAAAAAAAGAATGTTTACACATGAGAAAACTAAATACATGATTCTTCCATGATTTATAGCCTCCTAACAATAGGAAGCCAGTTTTTCCTTTCCTACATGTTTACAGTGTTATTTAAATTTTTAAATTAATTTTCAGATCTCCATAGCTGCAAGATAATCTGTCACCCTCCAGTAATTAGTTGCCTTGTCACCAGCATGCAGAGTAAAAGCAGAGGTCCTTTCCTTTGTATCCCTAAGATATAAGTAATCAATGCCACCCAAAAATGGTAATCAGATCCTTTGAACAAACTTTCCTTCAAAGAGTTATACTTCCACATAAGTGATTTTTGTTTTTCAAGAAAATTCAAAGCAATAGGAAAATAACACAGAAGCAACAGTATGATTAAGAGAAAGATGATTAGAAAGCGGAAGACTAAGATTCAAAATAATTCCTAGGTTCTTGCACAGAATTTTCCCAAAGTCCTAATTAGAAATAAAAGTCCTCATTTTACCTCATGTTGAGGAAGAGTGCTGTAAAATAATTATAACCAAAACCAAAGCATTTTATAATGATTACACATAAATACATAGCTTACAGTCAGTGTTCCATTTAACTTTCATCAAGAAGTGGCAAAAAAAATCACTAAAAAATGAAGCCTACCAAAAAAATTTTACAATCTCACTGAAGGACAAATTATACCATTTTCTCTGGATTTTTTTTTAAATAGAAATCTTTACAAATGCATAGTGAAATAGTAAAGGCATAGGAGACGTATAATTTAGACTTTGGAGAACTAATCTTAGGAGTCCAGGTATTCTATGCTGCCGGCTAAAGACTCGGTACAGAATATCGACATTTTTATAGAGTGCAAGCCCGGAAGATACAACCAATAACCACGAGGTAAGCCGAGGGCAGGAGAAGCAGGAGGAACATGAGATACTTTCTCTGGGACCCACACATGTTTGGATGATTTGTGCATGATATCAGACTGATAGTGGGTAGAGGCACGAGTAATGGGAAACCCACACAGAAAATAGGGAACTCTTGGGAAGGAAGCCTGGCACTAGGAACCTGGCACTGAGGGCAGGACAGATACATATGCACCAAAGTACTAGTTGCAGAGAAAACAAAGAAAACCAAACTCTTAATTCCTCCCTGTTTCAAGACATAAACCTGAAGTAGGGCTGAAACTCTAAGGAAGGATTATTAATTCCAGGGACAGAGGGTATGGAGACAGGAGCCAACAAGGACATTGTACCTAATTCAATGTCTGGCATAAGGTCGATGCTCCAGATTGATTTGTTGACTTTAACTGATATAGACAACATTTGGTATGGTCTGTTCCTTGCAAAATAGTATACATGGCAACCTCTAAAGAGAACAAAAATGTAGATGGAAAAAGAAGAGGGTAATAAAGACTTTCTTCTTTCACATCCTAGAAACTGACTCTCTCTTAAATTTAAAATTCTGAAACCGTGTCTGCTAACCTCAGTAATAAAATATCTGTACCCAAGCAATGAGGGTTCTAAACTTTACAGTGCCACTGACAGCAAAAGTAAGCAATGCTATAATGCAGTCCAACAAGAATCCAACATTTCTTTTAGATAATCTTTTCCCTACATCTTTGCTAAATATCCAAATATGAAATTCAATGACATCTCAGAAGCTCCCAAGAGTCTCTCTTCCTTCATTAATTAGGTACATCAAAAACAAATGCAAAAAAGACTAGATATATCTCTATACTACAGTTTCACAATACACTATACAGTTTTCAGTTTATATTTTCAAATTTATAGGCTGAATATTCAGAATGACTTGGTTAAACTGGCATCAGTGCCAAAACCAAACCCTTCTTACATCTTCTGTCCTGAAAAGGCATTATGGTAATGTACCTTCTGTGACCATAAAAGCACTAAGGATAATAAAGAAAAAGACATCTCATGAAAGCAACAGATATTATTTCCAATAAAAAACAGACTATTTTTAAATGATACTATGAGTATTAGGAAAGATATTTTGGTTATCTTTAGTTTACTAAAAATATAATTTAACTCAGGGCGCCTGGGTGGCTCAGTCGGTTAAGTGTCTGCCTTCAGCTCAGGTCATGATCCCAGGGTCCTGGGATCAAGCCTGACATTGACATTGGGCTCTCTGCTCCGTGGGGAGCCTACTTCTCCCCCTCCCTCTGCTTGCCACTCCCCCTGCTCATGCTCTCTCTCTGTGTCAAATAAATAAATAAAATCTTTAAAATATATATATGTATATAATATAATATAATATAATATAATATATATATAATTTAACTCATTATAAAACAAAAATTATCAATACTGTTACTCTCTCAAGCCTATCGCCAGAGGCCAGCAAGGCTTATCTAGTTTGTATATCACACTGGCCTTGTGCTATTTCCCTTGTCTCAGATTTGGGCCATTGTAACATGTGGAAAACAAGAGAAGCTGACACTAGCCAAATGTTTTAGAGGTTCTGAAAATTTACATAGCAGCAAACATTTAAATCTATAACTAATGTGAAGTTTTAGGAATTTCAATCTTTCAATTACTATAGTTCATCACACAATCAATTTAGGTAAATTTAAGTAATATAACACAGGGGTAAAAGTACACAGTCTTTGGAATCAGAGACTTGAAATGGAATCCTCATTCTGCCTCTTGTTAGTAACTTGGGATAAATAGTTAAACCTGTTTAAATCTATTTCTTCTTCTATTAAAAGATAAGAATAATATTATTATTTACTTTGTGGAATATTGTGAAGAGTAAGTAATATTATACATGTAAAGAAACAAGCATTGGTTGGCACAGAATAGCTACACATTGCCTAAAATTTCATTACCCTTATTCCCATTTAGAGTGGGATAGCTCGCAGGAAGCTTTCAGACAAGTGTTGGAGATGTGATTCTGATCATTAGCATTTAGCAGTTAACAATGCCAGCCACTGCAAGGAGAGGCAGGCAACCACTGATCTTTACCAGAAAACCCCTGTGGTTAGCTGAATGTTAGCTCCCCACACTACCCACATTCAAGCTAATACGAAAGGCTCCCTCTAATAAATGCTACTAGTGTTTCTAACATGCCCGCTAAGTACTGAAAGAGAAATTCAGAGGGCTTTTCCAAATCTAAACAAAATTATTGGATTTTATTCAAGCAAAAAGTCTGCCCATTCCGAAACTGTTTGAATCAATCCCCAGAACACAGAGCAAAATGGTTTTTGTTTGTTTTAATTAGGAGTCTCTTAGATGCTGTGTCATCTAGCAGCAGGAGCCTAAGGAATACTTCCCTTGTTAGTCATTAAAGCTGAGACCTACAAAGCATTCGTAAAACTCAGACTCCCACTTTCAAACATCATCAATCTCTAACTTTAATAAACTTTCTAGCCAGAGCCTCCACTGCCGGTGTAAAGAGTGACCAGTATACACGAAATGAACCATGGTTCTTTGTCTAGCAACATATTGATTCTGATAGATGGCAAAGGCCAACACAGAAGAGACCCTTAGGGGAGTTGTTGAGAAGTTAGCAGTATTGCCTATTAAATTTAACACCATCCATCTACACTTACACTGTGAAAGGTCTGAAAAATCATGTTATTCTTCTCACATGCCCATTCCGGTGAACACATTTATTTTAATGTAGGAGGTCTACAGGGATCTGAATGTCTGGTTCTTTTTAACATTTTATGTACCACATAGACAAAATGGAGTACGAGGAAGAATGACTCTTCCTTTCTGTGTTCCTAAAGGAGAATGCAAAAAAACATTCATTCATATCAGCCCTTATGTGTACTACATATGAATCGCAAATAAGAATAATTTTCTATCTTCTTGTTTATTTCCTTGAATGTAGTGTACGGAGTGGAAAGCAAGGGCAATAGAAGCCAAATAAGTGACTTGCCAATAGATAGAAATAACTCACTTGCAGCACACCTTCACTACTATTAGTGTAATTTACCTCTTGCCATTTCAGTGCTATTTTTACCCTACACCATGAGAGTTAACAAGAAATCATCGTCCAAGCATCAAGCTGTCACCAACAAGGAGAAATCATTCCTCAAAGAAAGTGCAAAAATTAAACTCTGTTAACTCTTGCACACTAGCATAAGTAACTCTGCAGTCACTTCAAGTAGAATTCTGCCACCATCCTTGGTCCCCTTGAGCCTTAACAAGAATGCAGTGTGCGCAGGTAGGAGGCCCATCCATGTGTCCTCCACTCTCATCCTGATCCAGCCACACCATGATGAGCCACTACTTCCACTGAGTCTAGATGCTGTTCTTTACTGCACCTGTGGAAAAGGAAAGAGAAGGATCCTGTCCGGAAAGCCCACTGCTGCTGCAGCTCTTGGTACAGGATACTGAGAATGGCTTTCTTCTGCCTGGGGCCAGAGCTGAGTGATGGCGAATGCTTGAGAGGGGACTAAATGGGTTGTGGGCATTTTTTCAACATGTGGGTTTCAACATGTTTTACTTCAAAGGGAGAAGGATGATAATATGCAAGGAGGGACAAGGAAACAATACAAATAGTGTTTTGTATTTGCTAATAGTACCTGCTGGTTTATGAGCACCACAGGTAATGCAAACTTCTATGGGTGAGATATAACCTGAGCCAATTTTTCAGGAAATACCAACACAGATGAAAACCAATTTTTGAAATAAAAGAGAAGGAAAAAAAAAAGAATTAAATGCTCCAAGTGCAAAACTTTTCCAAGGTTTTAATGATTGTATTTTATTTGACTAAATAAAGAATATTTCCTCAATAAAAACTTTATTTTTATCAAGCTTTTGAGTAGTCACTAGACGAAGTATTCCTAAGATACTCTTAGATGTGAACAAAAATGTATTCAAAAGAAGTGTTAACTTCAGATCAAATTTGTAATAAAACAAGAAACATTTTAATGTTCAAAATATTGCTGATTAAGAAAATTATGTATTCCAATATAATAGAATATATACACATTAAAAATGTTCACAAAGTTTTATTTATATGAGAAAATACTGATAACATAAAGTTAAATAGAAAAAGTAATGCAAAATAGAAAAATCAATATGTTTGATGAGACCAGAGAAAGTGGGAGAATTTGGTTTTGTTCTCTCCTGGGAGAAATGGAGTTGAGAAGAGAGGAAAGGAGGTGTGTTGGAGAGATAGCCAAATAATGTGAGGAAATCACCCAGGATCTTTAAAGAATTCCCATCTAAGTAAACTCTTTTTTGGCCCTCTCAGACCTTCACTTAGAGTTACAAGCAAAGTCCTTGTGAGAGAAGGGTATTTGGGAGGAATTCAAAGACATGCTGATTTTACCGACGGATGCATGCTTGGATAGACATAAAGAACTTCATATGAGAGTTTGCTAGAGGCAGTAAGCTGGTGCCTGAAGTGGCCATGAGGCTTGGGAAGGAGCACAGGCTTGAGAAAAGAGCACGTGACCCAGGGTCCCATAGTGAGCAAGTGGCAGAGCAGCATCTACACTTTCAAAATAACGGTTGCCGTTTTTTCCTACTCTGTTGCCCATCAGTGAGCTTTCCAAATCATTCTCTAATGGAAATAGTTACTTTGATAATTAGGGAAAATAGCAGTATACTTAAGGGAAGACATTTTAGTACACACATGGTTTAGTACAATTCAGAAGCTGTCCAAGGACACTTGGGAAATATCCATGCCTGTAGCTCAAGTGGTGGCTAGCATATCATTTGGTTGGAAAGGGAGTCCAAAAGTGGGCAAAGAAAAAACAATTTAGACCCCAGAAAAGAAAAGTCAGCATCAGAGAACATGGCTGAATATTTTAAAGGAGCACAGGAGGGCACCTGAGTGGCTCAGTCTGTTAAGTGATTGAGTCTTGACTTTGGCTCAGGTCCTGACCTCGGGGTCATGAGATTGAGCCCCCTGAAGAGCCACACCCACCCCTGCCTGCCTTGCTGCCGCGTCCCCCCATGGAGCCACCCCCAACACTTCCAGCCCACTGCCGAGCCTCCCCCTCCATGTAGAGCCCAGCTCCGTGCTCAGTGGGGAGTCTGCTTAAGATTCCCTCCCTCTGCTCCTCGCCCAGTTGTGCTCGCTCACTCAGTCTCTCTCTAAAATAAATAAATAAATCTTAAAAAAAAAAAAAGGAAAGTAGGAAAATCTTGGAAGGCTAGAAGATGCTGTAGTTCATCAAGGTATAGCCATTTGGTAATAACAATCATGGAATGTGTACTGAGAAAGGCCCTGTGATAAATGCTCTATGTGTATTAGCTCATTTAAATTCATTGGTTCAACAAATCTGTGAGGTAAATGTTATGGTTATCACCATTTTAAATATGAGAAAACCAAGTCACAGAGTGATTAAATAACTTAGCCATATTATTCAGATAATAAGTGATATAGCCAGGATTTAAACCCCGATAGTCTAATTCTAGATCTCCAAAAACTAATAATGATAAAAAGAGCTTACTATATACCAGGAACTGTGTTAGGGGGTCTCACATGAATTACCTATATAATCCACCTCTTGAAATAGGTATTACTATTACCTATATTTACAAACAGTAATACCAGGTCATCCTGGCTTACACTGGAAAAATAGCTTATTAGTTCATACTTTATCATAACTTACGGTGCCAAGATCTTTTATTCTCCTATTTGAATACAGACTTTTAATCCCATGGGCAAAAGGCATACTATCATTATAAATATGTTTATTATTTATATAATCATGCATTTATTCATTCAGAGGGCACTGTATTAATAACCAGATGTTAGTGTTTTCCATGACAAAACATGAAAGTAACTTTTAGGCAGGAAATGTATTTCAGTATATCAATCGTGGCTTACATGTACCTGTACCATTTTTGTGAAGTACCTATGTGTTCATGATTCATGATTGCTATCAACAATTATGGCTCAAGTGATCTCAACTGATTTAATTTTAGTTGGTATAAGATATCATTCAAGTTTGGTGGAGTGACTGAAGGTAATATGAAGAGAATGGAAAGGAGAAGAGAAATCAAAGAAAGGAGAACATTTTCAAAACTGTTTCCCAAAGCAAAAGTCTAAGCTCTTGAGAGTACCTGAAGATTGTCTATGCTGCTGTACTTTGTTTCAGATGGCTATAGCACCCTCTGGTGAATATGCTTATATTTTACAATTTTCTCCAAAATAATATAGGTAGTAACCTCCAAAATCTGCAAGTGGCTTTTAGAAGTAGTTCCTCTGTTTTTTGTTTGTTTTTGTAAGTAAGAATATGCCCAAGTTTATTTACTTCATCTCAGAAGCTGTTCCAACACCAAAATGAGTGTTATATAACATGCAAATTCTACTTACAGAAACAAATAAGAAAAAGGAGGACTGAGGTATTTTGGATTTATCAATTTATTTGTGGCACATACTATTTTAGAAGAAGCAGAAGCCTGTAAATTTTATATACATAGTAATATACACCAACAAAATTTTTCTCATTTTTTATGTTTAAATTTCAAAATTTCACGGAAGTACATAAATATAATCATACACCTTGCTTTCCTACTTCTCTTAGGTCTCTACTTGGGTCACTTTCTCAGTGATATTTTTACTGATCATCTTACTCCTATACATAGCTCCCAACACCCTATACTCCCTATGCCCTTCTCTGCTTCATTTTCTACCAGTTAACAATGGCCAAATAAGTTTTTGTTCAAACCAAGACATTTTTTGTGATTGAAAGGGATGCTGTTAGTATTTACACTGGGACAGACAGGCAATGGGAACACTAGAACTAGGTCACCTCACTCATAACACCTATCATCTTCTAATGTACTATCTATCTTATTTTTTATTTCTTTTCTTTTCCCAGTAAAATGAAAGCTTCACAATGAGCAGGAGGTTTACCTCTTGCTTTTTTTTCCCTCATAGCTATAACCCCAGTGCCTAAAATAATGCTCATAATAGGTGCTCCATAATATGGGTTGAATAAACGAGCATGTTAATCTGCTGTGATTACTCAATATGGCTGCCAATTCTTGTTCACTTACCTCATGGACATGCGGCACTTATTTCCCCTTTCCTTGAATCTAGACTGGCTCTCTGACTACTCTGACCAACAGAATGTAGCAGAAAAGTACCATGACAATTCCAGGCCTAGGCTTTAAGAAGACCAGCAGTTTTGGGGCACCTGGGTGGCTCAGTTGGTTAAGCGTCTGACTCTTGATTTTGGTTCAGGTCATGATCTCAGGGTCGTGAAATCGAGCCCCGTGTGGAGCCTGCTTGAAATTCTCTCTCTTCCTCTGCCCCTCCCCTTCCTCTCTCTTGCTCACTCTCTCCATCTCTCACTCTCAAATAAATAAATAAATAAATAAATAAATAAATTTTTTGAAGAAGAAGAAGCCTGGCAATTTTTACTTCCTGACCCTGAGAACTCTTATTCTTGGCATGCTTCCTCTTGCAACCCAGTCACCAGACTGTAAAGAATCCAGACTACTCTGGTACACTAGTCCAGTTGAGCTTCTAGCTGATTGCCAGGATGAATGACCAAGATTTTGAATGAGTCACCTTGTCTGTTCCAGCCCATTTGAATCCTCAGGTGACTACAGTCCCAGCCAGCATCATATGGAATAGAATAACTGCCCAGGTAAGTCCCACAGAAAAAACAAAACAGTTGTTTTGTTAAGTCAATAGGCTTGAGGTGGTTTGTTATATGGCCATACATAACAGAAACATCTGCTATATCTATGCTAAGCACTGTGAAGGACACAAAATGAGTAGGAAAGATCGCTCTGAAGGGACTATGAGTTGAAAGGGAGAAAAAAGCTCATTTACATGAATAATGTTTTCTTGCAAGGTGATTACTGACATAAAAAGCCAAAAGTAATTTAGGAATCTATAGGAAGGATGTGTTCAAGGGGAATTTGGGGAAGTAAAAACAACTACATTAAGTTGGTGGAGGATGAGGAGCACATCACTAGATAGAATTTGATAATTAGAGGTGGAAGGCTAGAGTTACTGGCTGAAGCAAAGCTAACAGCTGGAGCAGAGGTAAAGAAGCATGAATACCTATTCACCTACCAGCAAGAAGCTCAGTTTGGCCAGGGTGTGGGCTTTATGAAGATAAAGGAAAGCCAGAAAGGATTAGAAATAGGTCATGGATGAAAACAGAGAGGGAGACAACATAAGAGACTCTTAACTATAGGAAAGAAACAGGGTTGTTGGAGGGGAGGTGGGTGGGGGGATAGGGTAACTGGGTGATGAGCATTAAGGAGGGTACTTGATGTAATGAGCACTGGCTGTTATATGCAACTGATGAATCACTAAATTACCTCTGAAACTTAATTAATTAATTAATTAATTAATAAGTCATGGAGTCCTGAATGTTGTGCCAGTAGTTGGATTTCTTTCACGGTCAGGCATAATTCTTTGAGTAGCTCCACCTTCTAACCCATTCTTTTGCACCCTCTAGAAGCCCTAATGTCATGATTTGCACCATGGTCTGAGTTGGTTGTTTTGTTTTGTTTCCAGAGCAATGACTTCTTGAATATTTATTTAAATGGAACAATTCCTGAGAATCAAATAGTGAGAATATGTTTATACCTATGCCTTAGCTCTCCAATTTACTTCATTATCTCTTTACAAGTTGAGTGTTTTAAAAATAAATGCTAAACGCTTAGGTAATAGACTGAATCAGCTGTAGAATTTCTTATTTAACTTAAACCCATGTGACCCTTGAAATTATAAAACCCACTGATCAAAACAGATGCTCAAATCTTGATCAAAAGTGAGTAATTAATCCAGTGCTCAAACTGGTGCAAAAACAGAATGAGGTGCCAATGCTGGAACTCATAAGTATGTCTACACATGAGATGCTGCCACCTCCTATATCTTGGACTTCATGCCCTGGGCTTGGTCCCGCAGCTCCATGGCTGCAATTGCTGAGAGGTGGACTTCATTAGGCCCATTTGCCAGGCGCAGAGTTCACATTAGGACATACATGTTAGCCAGGGGGTAATCCTGGGAAACACCTGAGCCTCCACACACTTGGATCAGCCGGTCAATAAATCTCCCAGATTTTTTTTTTTAAGATTTTATTATTTATTTGAGAGAGAGAAGATGAGCAGGGGAGAAACTGACTCCCCGCTGAGCAGCGAGCCCCTGATGCGGGGCTCGATCCCAGGACTCTGGGATCATGACCTGAGCCGAAGGCAGACGCTTAACCCACTAAGCCACCCAGGTGCCCCTCCCAGATTTTATTTTTAACATCCACTGAGTTTTCCATCAGTGATTATTATAAACATTATGTATAATCATTGTTAAGTGGAAACTTTTTAAAATATAAGAAAATAAAATCACTTTAAATTCCTCTTCCCACAGTTAATCACTGTTAATCTTTCTTCTTGCATTTTCTCAGTAGATGTATTATTACAAGTGGAATATGGGAGATTGTATCCTCACTTTCACTAAAATTTATTTCATGACTATTCACTAATTAAAGATGATTTGAAGACAGTTTAATATTGACATAAAATTTATCATAGGAAAATACCAAAATTTATTTATTAAATATTTTGCTTGTAAATATTTACATTGTTACCAAATTTAAATGTAGCTGTTATGGAAATGAGCACAAGTTGTGCCTCTACCCAAATGTACTTGGGATAGTGCCATCACCTTCTACTGAAGGATTTTGTAAAAAGAAAACAATCCTACCAAATATTGTTATAACTATTATGGACTAAATGTTTGTACCCCCACTCCCCACCAAATTCATATGCTCTAACTCCCAGGGTGAATATATTTGAAGAAAGAGCCTGTAAGGGAGTGATAAAGGTTATATGAGGTCTAAGGGCTGAGTCCTAATCAAATAGGGCTGGTGCCCCTATAAAAAGAGGAAGAGACACCCGGGTGTTCTTTCTCTGCCATAATAGGACACAGCCCTCTGCAAGTCAAAAAGAGACCTCACCAAGAACCAAGTTGGCCAACACCTTTATCTTGGACTTCCCATTGGGGGCTGGGAAGAAACTGTAAGAAATAAGTACTGTTGTTTAAGCCACCCAGTATGTGGTATTTCATTATGGCAACCAGAGCAGACTAATATAGTTGCCATAAAGATTTGGCTGAGAACAGTGTCAATTACACTGTAAAGTTCATATTAATGAAGAAAAATTTTATTTTGCAACGAGAAAATAATTTTATTATCTCATGGACATCAAACTGAACATGAATTTTCATGTTCAACTTGTTTTGCTTGCTTGAAATCTTATAGGCAAATATGTAGCTCTTTTCTCTTTGTCCCAATTTCCTTTTATTATTTCATATATTTTTTTAACATTTTATTTATTTATTTAGAGAGCACAAGCAGGGGGAGCAGCAGGCAGAGGGAGAAGCAGGCTCTCCACTGAGTAGGGAGCCCGATGTGGACCTTGATCCCAGGACCCTGGGATCGTGACCTGAGCTGAAGGCAGACACTTACCTGACTGAGCCACCCAGGCGCCCCTATTATTTCATATTTAATTAGAGTACATGTATCTTTATAAATAACATTAATCCTTTTTGGAACAGTTTATAAATAAATAAGTGAAAAGATGAAATTAAATGAGCATTATTTTATCCATTTAAGAATAATTAACACAACAGGGTAGTGATATAATGGAGCAAAACATTATACAAACTATTGAACCTGAATCATTATATGAATTGATAGACAAATATATCACTATTATTTACATATAAATGATATGGTGGAATAGTAACAGAAGTCATGGAAATTGCACATTTAGGCAGAGGCAAATCTAAGGAAATATACTTACTTTCCCAAGTCATATCCAGACAAACAAATGAGATTTCAAAATTCCTTGAATAGAGAAAGAAGGTTTAATAATTTAAGAAAAGGCAAGCATTGTCTTCACAATTTTCATTAAGAGAGAAGACTCAGAGACAGGGAGGGTAATAACAACAGGACTCTAAAGGAGATCCAAGCTAAATAAAGTAGATAATATAAATATTTTCCAATTTTGTCTTCATTATAGACATGATGAGCTTTAATGTTGAATGAATAATGTAATTATTTTTTCACATGTCTCTAAAATGGCGACATACTACTAACATGCAACTCTATGGATCACATGGCTTCCTGAATGAGCAAAACTGTTTTCTCTGAAAGCATTACTAAGTTTTAAGAAGTTCAATTAGGCAAACAATGTATGTGGTAGTTTGCTCTGTAGTTTTGAGGAAGATTTTAAGGCTAAGTGAATGATTGCAGAGTGGGAATATTTTGGCAGGAACTGAACAGTACTTTGAGAATTTCAGCCAGTGAAAGTTAAATGCAAAATCTGTTCAGATATCTTCTGTAATATAAAAAAAAAAGTAAAGGGTGAAGTTTTTAAAGGAGTCAGTTCTTTAAATTTTGAAGGAAATTTGTGAAATATATTCAAAATGTCGTATTTTCTAAGAGGTAAGATCTTCAATTCAACCAATACTCCTACGTATTATAATACCCCTTTCTTTCCTAAAAATATTTAGTGAAAAATTAACTAGAGACACCAGAAGTTTATTTATAATAGTTATGTCTGAAATGAGTGAAATAAGAGAAAGAAGAACTAGACAATATACCAAATGGCATTTCCTATCAGATCCATGTGGTACAGTGTAAAGAACATGGCTTTGAGGACCAGATGTCCTGGCTTAAAACATTATTCTTATTATCCATGAAATATGCAAACCTAGTCTATATACATTCATTTTTTAATCCTCAACATTAGCCTGTGTTATGAATGAGGAGACAGAAACAGAGGCTATTAATTTGTATGAGATCACAAAGCAAGTAAGTGAGTGGATTGGAATTCTGATACAAGCTACCCTCAAGTCTGTATTCTTTCCACTTCATGAAAACAGGGTGGACTAGTTGCAAGAACTGTGAAGGATCTGAGATTTTAGCCTGTCACACTTTCATACGTGCTAGCAGAAGACACGAGATTCCTGGGTCAGAGACCAAGGGCACAGCAAACAGCATGAGCTTCATGTTTAAATCTGTTCTCCCCTATTCCTAAACCCTATGGGGGCCATGTAGAAAGGCCCTAGTGGATGCTGGGCACACAGTGGGTTTGGTCACATTTTATAAGGCCTGAGTTTAGGAAACGCCTCAATCTATAAAGGGTGAAGCTAGCTAATGTTGTCATTCTTTGTCCAAGAGAGAGAGAATACTTCTACTATCCTGATCAAGAATCAAATCTGCCCTTTACCTCTAAGGAGTATGGAGACTAAGATTGTATGATATACAAACATCCTTTAAAAGATAGCGGGCAGCAAAAACTGTCACAGTCATATAAAAATGCCATGGAGAATTACCACAACTTACTCCCACAAAACTAAGGAAACATCTAAATGAAGCAGATTGGGAGGTCCACTGGACAGTCTGACAAAGGCCCAGAGAGGTGTGATCAAGTTGTGCTTAGTTCATATTTGCATATATTAATATCTAAATCTGATTCAAATTCAGGTCCTTGGTGTCTGGGGTCCATGTCATTAGCTCATTCACAAAAGGACACAAGGCAGAGATGATTGTGAACAATGAAAAGACATGTATCTTGGTGAAAGAGATTAGCAAAATCAAGTAAAATGTAAAGGCTTCAGACAAGGAGACTACGCTTGGGGCAGAAATTCATCCTGGACAGGAAAATCTAAGCAGAAAATCAGTTGTATAAATTAAGTCCGTCTGTAAGGACAAGTTCCATTCAATTTACTGAGCACTCAGGAAGTTAGTATCTCACTCCAGGGCAGGGGCGATTTGTTTCCTGACCAGAATAATAAAGATAATGTCTCCCTCTGGGGCAAATATTGTGTGGTTTAGCTTGCAACACCAGATAATAGCTAGAATAATTCCAGACTTGGTGGACTTAAAAGCTTTAATGCTCTTCTCGCTTAGATTACAATTAGCTTGCTAGCTGGGCAGGGCTGTGTTTGTTGATAAAAGAACTTCCAAAGGAGAGAGACTGAGGGAGGCAGAAATTGACAGAGAGAAGAGATAAAGAGTAAAGCTGGGAGGTCACTTTTTCAAAAAAGAAAATGACCAAGTGAAATGTCAACAGAAAAAAAAAAACCATGTGCCTTTCTATACAAGCTAAACTGCAGCTATCTGCCCAGGAATTAGAAGTGAAATGTCAAGCCAACTCAAAAGCAGAGCCTACTTGATAGCAGAGCCAAAGAATCAGAATTAGTATTTGCAGAGAAAATGTTCCCTCCTAGTTATTTAAAGAAAACATTATTAAAGAGTTCAGTTAAATTAGGTCCAAACTGGTTTGAATTTCAAGCTATCACTTTCTTCAAGTTAAATCCCTAGTCACTACGTAACTAAACACTTGCAAGTTTTGAGGAATGCTCCTTTAAGGCACTGTATTATTTGGGAGAAATAATCTTTTTGCATAATTTTCACTCTGGTGAGCAATCTCAGAGTCTGTTATATTCAAATACTACACTCGTTTCTTATAAAAAGGTAATATCATCTGCCATATTCAATTGCAGTCATTTCCATAATAAAAGTTATAGTTAATGCTGATAACATCACTAATTAAAAGAAAGGTGTATAAGTATATAAAATATACATACATAGATATAATTCCAATAAATATCTAAGAATAAATGAGAATAACTGAGAATCAACTAAGGGACATCATTTTTATCTACTTAAGAGTCACTGTATTCTCTTGGTTTAATTTAAAGTTTTGATCATAATAAACTTTTCCTAGGTCTGAGAGAGCAAGAGCAATACTCATTTATCTTCAAACTTTGTGTGGAATGAAGAATAATTCGCATTTAACTTCATAAAATTGATAAAGGAAATGAGAAAAGATAATTTTTGATTCAAGGAACTTTAACTTCCTCATGTATAATAATCATGCTTGCACAGAAAAACATTTATAAAAAATGTAAAAATGAGAAATCTGATTCATTTTCTCAGTTATGATTTATTGCCTAAAAACCAAAATTATTTTAAATACACTAATATAGTTTGGAAAGGAATCTGAAACTTAAATATATTTTGTTTCCAAACTTTTAGAGGAATTAAAAATGCTTCCTATAAAATATCATGTATAATGTACAGCATAGTGACTACAGTTAATAACATTACAGTTAATAGATCATATATCATCAATAACAATGTAGATAATAATGTTATATACTTGAAAGCTGATGAGAGTAGAACTTAAGCATTCTCACCAGAAAAAAAAAAAAATAGTTATCAGTATGAGGTAATGGATGTGTTAATTATCTTGGTCTTAGTAATCATTCTAATATATGTGTGTGTGTATATACATATACACATATATACATACACACATATACATATACATATATATACAAATTATCACATTGTACACTTTAAATATATACAATTATATCTGTCAATTATTCCTCAATAAAAATGGAGCAAAAGGTCTGTAATTCCTAAAAGTAATGTGATCTTTGCTTTCAAGATTGTTTCTTGAAAAATCTTGATAGATTAAAAAGTATTTTATAATCTCAGTATTATATTTATTATTTATTCTTAACATAACTGAAGTGAGAAAGTTAATATAGAGATAAAGAAGCCAAAAGTAAGCAGATCTACTGAGAATATTAATATGCCACAGCTCTCAGTTTAACACAATTTAAATTATGAATTTATGGTGCCAAGAATGTAATGAGATTACCTGGGAAAATTAACTCAGGTCAAAGAAAAATATCTGTAATGATCTATAAGAAAAAGAATTTCTCTGCAACTATCGAAAGGTCCTTAAGTCTCAACCAAAATGTTCTAAACCATAAAATCTCAAAATGCTGGGAATGACAGACCTAGAAATTATTACTGCTCTTCCAAATTGTGAGAATATAAACATGTCAAGGGCAGACAAGTGCTTGTGACGCTCTGAGTCAGAATGTTAGACTAGAGCAACCTGGGTCACAGATAGACGATTTCTGGCCTTGACTTTCCCTAGCTGAAAAGATTACAAAAGTAGGGGAAAGAAAAAGAAAGAAGGAAGGAAGGAAGGAAGGAAGGAAGGAAGGAAGGAAGGAAGGAAGGAAGGAAGGAAGGAAGGAAAGAAGGCCTCAAATCCAAACTTACTATTTTATTGTTAATAAAACATGGATAAATAACGAGATTTTAGCTATAAAACTAATGAATGCTTAACTTACTACCTCCTCTCACAAACTAAGAACTTTACCTTGAACAGGTAACCACTAATTTTTAACATTTTAAAACATTATTAAACAATTTCACCCACCAAGTTAATAAAGAAAATGCTTATATTCAATATAGAAGAAGAAAGTTATGTAGCCTGTTACAAAGGAAACTAGGCTTTACCATTTAAAATCTTGAAATGAAAATATCCTAGCTACCCAATACTCTAAAATCATAGGTAGAAAACCAGAACAAGGGAAGGACTTTTTTAAATGAATTTTGCTGAACAGAAGGTCTCCAATTTTAGAAAAAAAGAAATCCAATTCTAGGCTCAAAAATAGATTAAAGCAGTAGATTTGAAGGTGACATAGTTTACAGTAAGAAAACACCTTTTACCCTTGACAGCAGTGAGAAGTGACTGCTGTGTCAAATCCTTGAGACCTACCCTGAACTGAAGCTGGGTTCTTCACCACCTTGCAATGCTTTTCATCTGCTCTGCTGAAACCAAGCTAGGGCCTTAAACCGGAATGACTGACTTCAAAGTTGGGATATCTCAGGCCATCAATTCTGCCCATGCATCTTACATCTAATTCTTTGTTACTGCCTTTTCCTGAACTTAGACTTTTTCTCTTACTTTCATCACTTAACTACCTTATGCTTTCTTCACAACTTCTACACAGTCAATTGCCTCTCTCCCCACTGCTCTTCTCTTGCAACCCAAATTCATGCCACAAGGCCTTCTGGAATCTCTGTTTGACTATAAACACTCATCCCCTTCTGAAAGTGCTTTCTCTACTGTCATAAACAAACCTGCCTCTCACACAGTGCCTCTGCCTCCAGTCCCCCACCCACCTTCTACTCTATGCAACAACGCATTGTTCCTTGAGTCTCCTGCTTCCCCTGGTTGCTATCATCTGCTGACCTCTGAGTAACTTCTCCAATTCCTTGGGGATTTGCTATTTGACTCATGCTCAAGTGTTTTTGTCATCTTCAGTCATCTGCACATCCAGACAAATGATCTATCCCACATGGTAGCATTATAATTTCTGACCTTTTTAGCTTCAGCTACCTTCAACCTATTCTCTGTATCAATCACCCCCTCCCAGAGGCGTCACCCCAGGGAATTGTCCCATGTTTGTTTTCTTTCATTCAAACAGTTCTACTTCAACCACTATTTCTTTTCCTTTCAGTTTCTCATGCCCTTGTTGACAACATCTTTTCTACCAAGAAGGACAAAGGCCCTTGAAGCCTCCATTCCCTTCCAAACTATCAATCGCTTTCTATCCACTTTTCATTACCAAGAGCCCACAGTTTGTCACCAGAACTGCTCTAGCCAGCATCTCCAAGTCCCTAGCACTAAATTATTCCACTGAAACTAATCATACAAAACTCTAACCTGGGGGAATACTACAAACCCATCTTGTTTGTAACTACACCCTTGGTGACTAGACTCTGTTAGAGAAAACTCATGACTGTAGCTTAGATCTACCATAAATTCTCATCTCCAACACCAGCTAGACCCTTAGCACTGGCTGGCAATCCTGTTATGGCATCCTCATCAATTATTTATAATTCACTTATTAACAAAGCTTATTCATACTTCTGCCAAGTCTAGATGCAATTTGCTAATTAAGGGACATTTTTACCATAACTAACGTCAAAAATATAGTTGATCTGTCATTTTTACCAGGGTTCCAGGAGGACAGAATTAGAAAGTTAACCAAATGTCAACTTCTCATACATAAAGCAAAAAGGTTTGGTTAAACCTTTAGCCACACAACAGTTGCATATTTTATTGACCTAGTTCTGCTTCCATATCTATTTTTTACGCTAATCAATAATTTATTTGAAAAGGGAACTGAATCTTATTTGTATGTATAGCTCTGATCAATAACTACTGCAATCTAAACATAATTAGAGAGCAGTGAAAGAGCTCTCTTAAACTCTTTAGGAGCCTAAGATTAATCTATGACTGAAAGTACAGTTTAATTTTGAAAATCAGAAAACACTGGTATTAAGAAAATGTGAAATTACGGTCTGAATACCATACTCTAAAGAGAAGCAATTAAGTATGAGATATGCCTTAGTAATATTTTCTTCAAATATGTTATAATATTTTGAAAGTTTTAGTATTTGAATAGGTAATTTAGTTTAAAAATACATTAAGTATCTGCAATAGACCGATAATGGCTCCCAAAGGTATTTCCATGGTCTAATGCCTAGAACCTGTGGATGTTACCTTATATGGCAAAATACGTGATTCGGTTAAGGATCTTGAGAAGAGAAACTTATCCTATATTATCAAGGTGGGCCCTAAATACAATCACATGTATCTTTACCACGGAAAAGTAGATGGAGTTTTGAAACAGAAATAGGAGAAGACAGTGTAAAGATGATGGTGAAGATTGAGTGATGTGGCTACATCCAAGGAATACCAAAGATTGTTGGCAGGCACCCAGAAGCTAGAAAAAGCATGGAACAGATTCACCCCCAGAGTCTCTAAAGAGAGTATGGTCCTACTAAACCCTCAATTTCAGATTTCTGGAACCGAAACTATGAGAAAATAAGTTTCTACCATTTTAAGACACCTGGTTGTCGGCAATTTGTTACAGCACCCATAGGAAACAAGTATAGTGTCATCATGTGTCAGGCACCATAGGCGTCTCTAAAGGCATGAAGATTAAAAAAATAAAAGTAGAGGGAGGCATGTTCCCTGACCACAATTAGCTTTCAGTGCAGTGAGGGAGGCCAACACAGATATTTTAAAATCACCTTACAGTATGGGTTCTATGTTGGAAACATGCATTGGGGCTAGGGAAACACAGAGAAGAGACCTAATAAACTGATGCAGAGTTGTGACCCCATGGAGTGGCATCTGGGAATCAAAGAGTTAAAAGAGTAAATTGAGGTGGATTATTGGTGATAGGGGAATTGGATGGAGATGAAACTGGAATGGTACATTATAAAGCAATACGTTGTTCTTTAGACAATGGGAAATCACTGAAGGTTTACAGCAAGAAACCAACCTTCCTTGATTTCTGTTTTCAAAAGATAACTCTGAGGCATTTATGTGGAAAATTCACTTAAGTGGAATAACTCACTCCCCTGATGATGCCTAAAAATGAAGTGTTACCTAATTAAATTGGTTCCAATAGCAGGCAATGAATGTTCATTTGTTTTGGCAACATAGTTGGAAGCTAGTATGCTTAAATTAAACCACTAGACAGGTCATTAACATTTCTTTACTCTGCCAAAATAGAATTTTCAGTACCTTCCATTCCTAAAAGACTAGGTAGATTCAAGTAGAGAACCTCAATTTATTACATGGAGGATTATTTAAAAGTGTCCAAATGGGTTTCTTAAGGCAAGAATCTGGGAAATATACCTTCTCAGAAAAGATTTCTTATAACTTGACTTTTCCCCCTCTAAATACTGAGTAATTTTCTCCAGAGGTTATTGAGTGGAGAATTAATTCATTATGGCATCATTGGTAAGAAATTATTGACCTAATTGAATCCATGACTTACTCTTCAAGAAAAAAATCCCTACGAAAGAAAGCTGTTAAGGACTTCTTAAGGGATGATAAATACTGGTCTTTAAAAAATACAGGAAGTAATATAAACAAGCTGCTTCTGTTAAGCAGTGGCCAAGTTGTACCAACAACGATCTTGCAGTTCTCACTGTGGAAGAAAAGTAAAGAAAAACTACTTCCTAAAGTAGCCACAACTGAATGAACAGAAGTTACAGATAAAAATCTACATTTTGTGGGTTTAACAAATAATGCAGAAATGCCAGACCAAATACACATTTTGAAGCTGTTCTGTTCATCCAAGTTAGAGGTATTTGTTATTTAACGAGCCCACTTTTTAGTACTTCAGTGCCCAGCCAAGCACTGACCATTGACCAAGAATTACAAAAACAATAGTCTTGAATTTTCAGCATTAGCAGCAGTCCACAAAACTATGAGACCATGACCCAAGTTATATTTCAAAGACAAACATTTTTATTTCCAATGATCAAATCAAACCATAGATCTCTGGTTTACTTTTATCCTTGATCAATATAGCCCAAAGTAAAGTAAGGGGCCAAAAAATATCTGAGAGTATGGGCAATGAACAGAGCCAAACAAGACTTTTATTTTTGCCAGAATATTCTAGATTTACCAATTAATTGCTAACCCTGTATTTCATGTTTTACTTTACTGACACTAAGTCTTTTTTCTCTTTTTATTTAACTGACCCTGATTGTACATATGGGAAATTCAGTGAAGGGAAGAGAAAACAAAATAGTCATTAATGAATGTATAACCATATTCTGTACTAGTGATAAATCTACTTGTAAAATTCATGACTCCCAATGAATGTGTGACTGGAAAAATCTGGTCTTCAAAAAACAATATATATATCTACTGCCTTACTCTACCACCTCTATAGACTTGGTACAGAGCAGAGAAAAAAGTAGTCCTTGCTGTCTGCACCGTAAATCTAACTTTACTGCTAAATTAAAATTTTATAGCCAAAAGAAAACAGTTATGATACAACAGTAATTATTTAAGAAAAGATAATGGTGAAGGTGTTGATTATACATGCACTGAAAATAAGATGTTGGACTTGAAAATCAATGTGACAGAATCGCTGTTTCTCAACAAGGGTGCACACACCTCAAGGGCCTAGTTCATTCTAATCTTGATCATACCTCTCCTTAATTCACACAATTGTGCTAATTCCTCTGAAATCCAGTTGTTTTTATGAAGCATATTTGTACATTTTTATTATGTACAAAGCATGGTGAGAGACATCAGATACGTATGTTGAGGGTAGAGACCATGTGGTATGAGGACAGTGGTGGGGATCTCTGGGAATCCTATGCAATGTTTCATTGATACATATCACTATTATTGATAAATGCTTCTGTGTCTGTGTGCATGCACATACGTGTGTGTGCATGAAGGAGAGGGGGATGTGAACGAGCCCCTAAGAGTTTTAAAAATATTTTCAGCTAACAAACAAATGTGTGCGTAAATATGTGTGTGTCTGTGTATGTGTGTATCTAAGTTTTCAATTCTTTCATATTGAGATCTGAGTTTATACATTAAGAATAATCTTACAAGATTATCAAATCCACAGTTGGATATAAGACTGGAAAATCTTCAGGATCATCAGTTCTCAGCAGCTCTATTTTGTGTTTCCAGAGTCACAGAAAGATGCTTCTGAGGTAAATACTGGACTAAAGATTGTCAAAGAACATCCAATTCAACATTGGTTGGATTAGGAAAAGATTTACAAAAGAAATAAATTTCAAACTGCATTTTCAAGGTTAAAAAGGTGTTTTCCAGGAAAGGAAGACTGAATAGATATTCTAGACAGAGGAAAATACATGATCAAAGGTATAGAACCATGGAATAGCATGGGAAGTTCAGGGAGTAGAAAACAGTTTTGCAATGCAGTAGAAGTCTAGAAGTTTGGGAGAAGATGAAACGTAAGTCAAGCTCCCTGGCCCCCACACCAAAAGCTCAATCTTGGATTCTCATCCCTGCTCCCACCCTCCCCTTCTCAACATACATTCCAAACACATTCCCCAATTCTTTATACCCAAATGTTCATTGGTAATAGAATGTCTCATTCTTGTTGATCCTGTACTTCCAGCCAGTGTGTTGTACTAGAAAAAGCATGGGTTTGGAACTGGACAGAACTGGATTTGAATGACCACTTGCTAAAGTAATAGATGTGTGACCTTAAAAATGTTACTTAATCTCTGGGTCTCAGTTTCTTTCTATGTAAAATGAAAAAGATAATGCCATTGTTATAGTGTTGTTCTGAAAATTAAATGAGAGAATACCTCTTAAGAATATATGGCATATGTTTATGACTTTTTAAAGAAGCTAGTTCTCCCCTTCCACTACTACAGGAAAGCCCTAGAAAAAGGCATTTTTGAAGGGCAAAAAAAAGGGGGGGGACATCTTTCAAAGGCAGATCATCCTAGTGTGAATTTCAGCTTCTTCATACACTACTAGCTATATAGCCATGGGCTTAACTCCCTAAGCTTCTGTTTTCTCATTGATAAAATAAAGATAAAAATCTAATCTAGAAACTTGTATGGATCAGATAAATGCACCTCTCCCATTGTCTGGCAGTTGTAGGTTCTCCTCCCCCGAATAGTCTCTCAACACCTATGAGAAGATACTGGCAACCGCACTTAACCTCTCCATCCAAGTCTGACCAACCTCTTCACTACTTGTAACTGTGTCACCATCTTCAACTCAACACTCAATACCCTTCATTCTAGGCAGTCACTAGCTATTTTCACCTATTTCACCCATTCCCCCCAACTATCTCCCCTCTGATAACCATCAACTTGTTCTCTACAGTTAAGAGTCTTTACTTGGTTTGTTTCTTTCTTAAACGCCACATATGGGTGAGATCATATGGTATTTGCCTTTCTCTGACTTATTTCACTTAGCATTATGCTCTAGCTCCATCCATGTTGTTGCAAATGTGAGGATTTTGTTCTTTATACAGCTGAACAATATTCTATATATATACATACACACACACTACATCTTCTTTATCCATTCATCTATCGATGGACTTTGGGCTGTTTGGCTATTGTAAATAATGCCACAATAAACATAGGACAGCATGTATCTATTTGAATTAGTGTTTTTGAATTTTTTGGGTAAAGGCAGCAGAAAGTGAAATTAAGAAAATGATCCCATTAACAACTGCACCAAAAACAATAAAATATCTAGGAATAAACTTAACCAAAGAGATGAAAGAACTATATTCCAAAAATTATAAAACACTGATGAAAAAAATTCAGGACAATGCAAAGAAATGGAAAGACATTCCATGCTCATGGGTTGGAAGACTAAATATTGTTAAAATGTCTACACTACCCAAAGCAATCTACAGATTTAATACAATACCTATAAAAATATCAACAGCATTTTTAACAGAACAATCCTAAAATTTTTTAGAACACAAGAACTTGAATAGTCAAAGTAATCTTGAAAAAGAAAAACAAAACTAGAGGTATCACAATTCCAGACTTCAAGTTACATTACAAAGTGGTAGTAATTAAAATAGTATGGTACTGGCATAAAAATAGACACATACATCAATAGAATAGAATAGAAAATGCAGAAATAAACCCATAATTATATGGTCAATTAATCTTCAACAAAGGAGGAATGAATATACAATGGGAAAGACTGTCTATTCCACAAATGGTGTTGGGAAAACTGGACAGCCACATGAAAAAGAATGAAACTGGACCACTGCCTTTCACCATACTCAAAAATAAACTCAAAATGGATCAAAATCCTACTTTTAATGTTATAGTCTATTTGGGAGGAAAGGAAGCATCCCATGTACCAAGTACAATACATAGTACATAATTTGTTTTATTTTTATAACAACCTTAGAAATTAAGAAGTAATCAGTATTCCCATTAAATATACAAATTCAACTGAGTCTCACAGAAGTTAATAACTTGTCCAAGGTCACCAAAAAATAGAGATGAATTATTTTCAAATAATTTTTATGGTTACTTTTGAAAATCAATTGCCTATTTCATCAGTCTGGAGCTCTCTCCTATGTAATAGCATTGCACATTTATATATGCTGTATTGAATTGCCCCCAGCTTTAAGAACTTTTCATACTTCACTAAGGAAAATATCCCATTATCTCCTGAATTTCATGGTTTAGCAACATAGCACATAAAGTCAAGCTATTCCATTGTGGAAAATAGTGTGTCTAGCTCCTGAAACCAATTTAGGAGTATATTCAACATATCTATCTTATAACGGTCAAAATAGCCTATGAAGCAATTTTCAACCCCATAAAATGGAATCAGAGTTCATTCCAGCCTTGGGTCCATCACATCATTAATATGTCCGAATTTTAGTAAACAGTGAAAATTCCAAGACTTTAATAAAGGCCAACAAACTCTTTTGAAACCTTGTGGCAATAATAAAATAATCTACTTTACAAAAGAAGCAAGCTTTAATCTTATGCCTGAACAACAACAAGAAAAGCAAATCTATGAGTTGTCTTAGGATAGCTATACTGAATCGTTATTGCAAAACAGAACGCTGTTCTCGGTCATCAAAGTTTAAATAGAAGATTCTATATGTTATGATTTACATTAGAAATGTTGATAAGCAGCATTTTATAGTAGTGTTTTTAGACAGAATAAATTTATAAACATGGTATCAATTGAGAAATAACTAGTCATAAATCTATTTCTGAGCAGTAATTAAGAGAAACATATGAAATAAGTGAAATTATCCTCTTCCATCTTGTTTTTTCTATGAAACTTCCAAATATGGTTCCAATCAATGGGAAGATCTTTGTGAATTCTACCTTTGCAAGTTTGATTAGAATTTTTTTTAATCCCACAAAACAACAACAAAAGTGAAATCTGTTGAATAATATATTTTTACTCCAAATTATTTTTCCAAATTCTCTGCCAAAGCAAACACATGGTATGTGTTAGTCAGCTGGGTCTGCATCAATTCATCAGTTGTATGAACTACCCTGATTTTCTTGCCAAACCTATTACACTAAATCCCACTGTTTTTAAAACTTAACTCCAAACATCCTTTTAAGCTTGCAGAACATTCTAAATGTAGCTTAAATGTACACCATTTTTAAATTTTTGTTGTTGTTGTTTTTTAGCAAACTTTGGGAATATTCCTCTTGGATAGATCCTACATTATAAGTTCTTCTGGTACCTGCTAATAGAAAGGTCAAACACAGCCCTTTTTCTTTTTTGGCACAAAGGATAGAGGAAGGGGAAAGCTTACTTTATTTTTGTTAAGATTGTATTTAAACATTCTCAAAAGCAATAAGAGTTGTTAGAATAGTTTGACAAGAAATGTTATCAGATGGTTGGAATCCAGAATTTTAATGCACAAATGTTCATTTCATTCTTTCTCCCACAAACTCATGTCACTGAAAAAGTCACTTATTTTACCATAAAATAAAAATTACTCATTCACCCTATGATGATTTTAACCCTCACTTAAAGAATATTATATTTATTGCTATCCTTAGTCTTCAACGATAAGGTCGATAGTGATTACCATCTCCTTGTTTCTGAAGAAAAAAGACCTAAAAGAGAACACTAGCTCTTTCCATGACTAAACATACATTTTTATGATAGCAATAAAAAAACAGCTATTTAATAGCCATGATGTGAATCTACTACAATCTTCAAAGGTTTTATTCTCAATTTACAGCACACTCTAGCCTTTAATTTTAAATTAAATAAATCTCCATTCAAGAAACGTGAGATGTACCTACCTAATTTGGATATCGTATAATTCAATGTAACATTATATACCAACATCTCACTATAAGTCACTGATTGAGAATTACAGAAGACAACATTCACAAGCCATCACCACCACATCCAACTACTCTGTCTTCCCTCTGGTGAAAATGGATGAACTCTCAGCAAGAGCCAGCCTCTCCATTTGCATTCTGATCTCTTCTGCTTTCTCCAATACAAGAACACTGCTTCAGCAATTCTCACTTCTCTCTCCTTCAACATCAAGTTTTCTACCTCTTCTGAATTATTCCATCAGCATATAAAAAAATCCTCTCATTATCTCATTTCTCGTTTCCTTACCTCTAGTAAATACTCCAAACACCACCTTCCCTTTAGAGGAAACACCTCAAAAGATTGCCTCTGCAAATTCTTAATCCCACTCACTCAAGATTTCCTCCCACCGCAATACTGGAACTGCTCTTGTGGAGGTCACCAATGACCTTCATGTTGGTAAACCCAATGGCTGCCTTTCAGTTCTTAAATAACTTGGTCCCTCAGCAGCTTGCAACAAACAATTGGTCATTCCCTCTGCCTCTTAACATTTTCTTTGCTTTTTTACTGTGGTCCCAGTTATCCTCCTTCTTTAACTGGCCATATTATGGTAGTTAAAAAGCACAGGTTTCAGAGTCAGGGAGATCTGCATATGAATTCTTGCTCTTACTAAATAAGTAATTTACCTTGAAGAACCAATTTTTCTGAGCCCCGGTTCCTCATTATAAAAAGGATCTAAAAGTACTTAGAATAATTTTTATAAAAATGGGTAAGATCTTGCTATTTGTAATAACATTGATGGACCTACAGAGTATTACCTATGTATGCTAAGTGAAATAAGTCAGAAAGAGATAAATACCATTTGATTGCACTTTTATGTGGAATCTAAAAAGCAGATGAATAAACAAAAAGCAGAATCAGACCTATAAATACAGAGAACAAACTGATGATTGCTAGAGGAGAGGGGGGTGGGGAATACGCAAAATGGGTGAAAGGGAGTGGGAGATACAGGGTTTCAGTTATGGAATAAATAAATCACAGGAATAATAGGTACAGCATAGGGAATATAGTCTATGCTATTATAATAGCATTTTATGGTGACAGATGGTAGCTACACTTGTACTGGGCATAACAAAATGTATAGAGTTGTTGAATCACTATATTATGAACCTGAAACTAATGTAACATTGTATGTCAACTATATTCAAAAAATTATTTTTATAAACTTTAAAGGAAGTCACAAAATTTAAACAAAATAAAATTGTCATTTTTGCAGTGATTCATATTCATCATTAATAAAGAACAATATTGTCCAAATATATGTGATAAATTGTAATTGCTTTGGTGAAAATTATTTTTCACTAAATATTTCACTATATGGAAATTCAAAAAATTATTTTTCACTATATTAAAAGATTAAGAAAATTACAATATATTTTCCTCACTAGTTTTTAATTATAAAATGTAATTTTATAAATAAAATAGTTTTTAAATATACTTTCCCTGAAGAGTTTCATGTTCAATTCTAAAATATAATTATAGTATTCAACAAAGGCATTTTAAAATAATACAATTAGATGTTAATTATTTTGGTGAGCTCATCTTACACTGAGCTTTATTTTCAAGTTGGTCTTTTTTTATCTGATGGGCCTAGGCTGTTCATCTTACAGAAATTTCTTCCACCATTCTTATCCACAGGATATCTCCACTCACCTACCTCCATTTCCAAGGTAAAGAGATTGCACTTGACAAAACCCAATATTGGCTCCATTCCCAAATCCATAGATTTCTATTTTCCATAGATTTCTATCTCCTTATCTCCCAATATCCACAATGACTATCACCAACTCAAGCTCTAGAAAAATAAATAAATAACTCCTTTCCACAAATATTCTGAGGCCCTACCTAATCTATTCTTCTTATTAGAGGATAGGAAAGGTGAAGCACTGACGTACCAAGCAGTTCAAGTTCACAAAATTAGTTGATGAAAAAGTTGGACCTCGAATCCATTTTGGCAAATGCCCCACCCCCCCTGCTTTGTTTGGAGTTTTGGGTTCTTTCTTTCTTTCTTTCTTTCTCTCTTTCTTTCTTTCTTTCTCTTTCTTTCTTTCTTTCTTTCTTTCTTTCTTTTTCCTTCCTTCTTTCTTTCTTTCTTTCATTTTTTTTTTACTTTACTATACAGCCTCAATTATTTTCTCCATTTTACTGTAGAGCTACACACGTTAACTGTGTTGTTTCTTTTTCTTATCTTAACACATACATGTGTGGTTTTAATAAACATTTTACTGTTGCTGAATATTGTAAGTGGAACATTAAGTTATTGGTATGGTAAAAGCCTGAAGAAATGCAAATGCACTTCAGTTATTAACTTTTTGCTTATTTTTTAAATTGTAAAAATAAATTGGGTATATAACAATTTGTTTGAATTTTTATTAATATTTTTATGGAATATCTTATATTTGTCAGCTGATGTCAACTGATGTAACAAGAATTCACGTTCTGCATCAGATCCCAAAAACAGAACATGAACTTGAGTAGAGATCTAACTCCTAAGCTCAAGACCCTGGGCTGCATCGGGCTCCCTGCTCAGCAGGGAGCTTGCTTCCCCCTCTCTCTGCTGCTTACCCTGCTTGTGCTCTCTTTCTCTCTAAAAAATAAATAAAATCTTAAAAAAAAACAAAAACAACACTTGACTTATTTGCATACCAAGAAGTGCACTGTCTGCTTTCTACATGAAAAAGGATTTTAAAATGCACTCAAAAGTATTCATTTCCCCCTTCCATTTGAGTCTCAGAATATTGAACTCCCAAAATTCATCACCAAACAAGACTTTTGTAAGATTTTTTGGTTCAGATTATTGGACAGTCTCATTATTTTGACAGAGATGTCTTTTTAAAAATACTATTGTAACTTTTAATCCTACAGTATATAAGATAAATGGTTAATTTGACAAGACAATTCATTCATAAGTGATGTTGCCAGTCATATAAACTGTTTACTAGATGTCAAAGGAGCTTCGTATTCAGCAATAGCGCCTTTGTGGAATAGAAAATGGCATTTCATCTTTCATTGCACCAAAACTGGTGCAGTGACTATACTAATATTGGCTGATGTAAGTACCCATTTCAAATAAAGTTTATAATATAGAAATGATTAGGTGGACATTATAAATAGCAATAATCTCTTCTGATTCTCAATTTTTATAATATGCAACCAAATAATATATTATTACATTTTGATATAGATGGGGTAATCCTCTGATAGCAGCATCAAAAGTTTTTTTAAAGTCCTCATATTCAAAATATTAGCAGAAACTTCTAATATCCCTACTGGAATAGTAACTCAGAAATGTACATTTCAGTCACTGAGGAAGGCCTTTCAATCGGCATGCAGCTCTTAACTCAAAATGGAATGTAATATTTAATGCATTAGTACGTAGGCAACATTGGAATAGATTAAAATAATCAGAGGAGAATTTTAATAATGGAAAATAATGTCTTAGGAGCTTAAATTTCTGAAATCTATCCTTCCTGGCCTATATCAGAAATGTTCTACATGCTTTTGGCTCACATTTTAAGGGTGCATTAACAGAGTTCTGAGTTGTTCAGAATTTACCAGGAGTCATGAAATGATTTTGACTTCATCTCCATCTTACCAACTGCATGAAATGACTTTTTCATTATATTTTAAGAATCTTTGATGATAATTCAATAGCATTCCTATTGTTAAAACATCTTGATTCAATATTAATATTTTATATGCAAAGCTTAAGATTTTATCATTTAATGAAAATTTTATTGTATATATACTACTACTAGGTCTTTTAAAATTGGTAAATGTGCTTGCATTAGATATTATAGAAATAAAACCTTTTAATAGTGAATCAGTCACTAGAATCAATACTACCTACACAATAGATGAGACTAAATGCATACAGTATGTTTACAGCCAGAGAGTATACTGAGAAGACAGTAAATTCACTGAATTTTACGAATCAGGCCATTTCCTGGAAGTTTTTGGTACACACGTGAGTTATTTACATATATTTTACTTTTATGTTTTGGGGGTTACAAGACCACACAAAATGGAAAAATTATTACCTCACAGAATATTTTTTAGGTCACATAATATTACTTATTTAATATGGATGAAAATTTAATTAAAATATATTTACATCTTATATATATATATGCAGAATATAAATAAAATCCCCCACATCCCAAGGTACTACCTACTTTTATGGAAAGGTAGTTATTAAACAAATATACTTAGGTTTATGTTATATTCTAGAGATGTTAGATTCCAAGGATCCTAAAAGGATGATGTATCATTTAGGCAAGAGATGGACATGTAAATGAATAAATTACATTGTCTGTAAAAGACTATAAGACTAAATATTTCTATGAAAGCAAGTAAGTAGTGTCTACTTACCTGGAGAATTAAATAAATGTTAGAAGATATAAAATTGGTGCTGAGTCTTAGGGTCCAAGTAAAGGTTTGTCAAACAATTAACATAGAACCCAATTAATACAGGACATTTAATCTTTTTTACCTTGTAACATATAATGGAATTATGCACTGACGATAGATTTAAGGGAGTAGAGGCTGAAAGGCCAATAATTAGATGGCCACTATAAAAGAAGTTAGAACGAGGTTTATTGAAAATGTATATGGCCTAAATTAAGGCAAGTCTTATTGGGATGTAGAGTAGGAGACATACGCATTATGCACTTGAAGGTATACTCTGGCAGCACAGGATGTAAGAGAAATTCACATAATCAAAAACTGGAGATTATCCTGATACATGGTGTGTAAAATAGAAGACTCAGAAAAGACTGAAGAGTAATGTTCAAATGAAGTGAACAGGAAAGAGTAATGTCATAGTCACTGAAAAAGAACATTGAAAGTAGTTTCACAATGGTCAACAGTGTCAAATACCACAGAAGGACTAATTACATGGGATGATGCCTGGAAATGTGCCACTGGGTTTGAAAATCGGGAGGTCAGAGTAGACCAGTTGTAGTATAACAGTGGGAACAGACGTCAGATTGTACTGGATTGAAGAATGAAGAATAGATGGAGAAGTAGAATTGGGGAACAGAATGAGAATACGATTTCATAAAGTTTGGCAGGGAAAGAACAGATGGTAAAAGTATAACAGATCAGATTAAGGGAAAGTTTTCCTAGGTTATGAGTGCATAGGTAGTTTAAGAAGGAAGACCAGTGGAGGAAAAGTGACTAAAGACTCAGGACAGAGGAAGGAATTTGTGAACTGAGACCTTAATGAGGCAGGAAGTGATAATAACTCATAGTAATAGTAATTGTTCATGCTGTGTACCAGGCAGTGCCCTTCATGTTTTTAATGTTAACTAATACAGTCGGCTTCAGAACCTTATGAGATGTATGTCTTCGTTATATCCATCTTAGAGAAGGAAAAACCGAAATACTAAGTGGCCCAAGTCAGGGATGGAAAATTATAGCCCAGGCAGCTGGGAATCAAAGACTGTTCTCTTAATGACTGTGTTCCACTGCCTCTGAGGCCTTTGGAAAGAACCTGAAACACAGATTCTCCTAAAATAGAAAAGAAGGAACTGATGAGTGACATCAAAGATACATACAGAAGTGGAGGAGAGGGGGGAAAAAAAAGGAAGTGGAGGGGAGAGAAGCTGAGTAGATACTTACTTGATAATTTGTATTTTCCTTATAACGTAAAAGACAAACATCATCTATTGATGATTAGGTATTTGGAGAAAGGGTAAAAAGTTCTGAGAAACAATCATTTTTTTTCATGTATTGGAAGATTAATGTAGTTCATATGGCAATACTACTCAAAGGGATCTATAGATTCAATACAATTCTATCAAAATTTTTTACTCTTCATTTTAAAATTGCTATAAGTCCACTGCAGTACATTTCCTTTCAGACGTCATAGTTTTCATCTTAAAGATACACGGGGTCTTGTTTATATTTTCCATTTATCTACTTAACATTTTCAACTGATAGAATACAGTTATAACAATCATTTTTAACCCTATATCCCAAAATGTTGCATCCAAACAAGCTCTTTTGAGATCATTGTTCTAATATCCACCTCAATGTATCAACAAATTCACTGTAGTTAGACCTGAGCAGCTGGTCAGCTACAAATTCTGTCCTGACCACTTAAAATCTCTGAAGCAATAGAAGATCTTAGCATTACTGCTTGACTGACCCTGATCAGTTTACAGAACAACCTGTCTTAATTGGAGTCAAAGAAACATAAGTACTGGGGCATTAATAGTTTATGGTGGGTATAAAACAAGACAGTTCACTAGCAGGATTTTCTATTGAAGATGTATTTATAAATGATATTCTAAAATGATGTATCTATTCCGGCAAATGTTGTGTTGTATAAGCACATGTCATTGATGACTATCAGAAACACACTCCTATACAATAAGAAAGTGCTTCTGGGGGGGAGGAGTTAAGATGGCGGAGGAGTAGGGGACCCCTTTTTCAGCCGGTCCCCTGAGTCGAGCTGGATAGGTACCAGACCAGCCTAAATAACCACGGAATCAGCCTGAGACGCAGGATGATGCATCTGGATCTCTACAAATGAACATCTCCAGCGCTGAGTATTGAGGTACCAAGAGGGGAGCTGTAAACCGTGCACGGATATAGGAAGATAAACGGAAGGGGGAGGGAGCCGCCGCGTTTGGGTGCCGGGAAGCGGCAGCCACCTGCACGGGGGAGCGGGCGGACACACAGAGGGCACCCGCGAGAGAGCGGACTGAGACCGGTGAGCCGTGAACGCGCGCGCCACCAGGCATCTCCCGGAACACTGGAATCCCGGAGTGCTCACAGGATCCAGACTGAGACCGGGAGCTCCCGGAGCGCGCGCGGGGCGGCTGGCGGCTGGCGGGCCACCTGCACGGGGGAGCGGGCGGACTCGCGGTCGGCACCCGCGAAACAGCAGACTGAGACCCTGAACCGGGTGCGCGCGCCACCAGGCTTCTCACGAAACTCCGGAATCGAGGTGTGCTCACCGGACATAGACTGAGACCGGGAGACCCGGGAGCGCGCGCGGCGGCTGGCGCCTGGCGGCTGGCCGCATTGGAAACACAAAGGACAGAGACGCGCTGGCCCTGGAAGTGAGGGCAGGGTCGCCGAGTTGGTGCGCACATCCCGGGACGCCTCAGGGTTGAGCAGCACCAACAGTAACAGAGTTAAAGTGGCCAGAACATCAGTGGAGAACGGGCCGCAATCCCTCTGTTCTGCGACAATGCAGCCTCTGCTGCTCTGACCCTCAGAAGAGGCATAGCCGGCCGCCAGGGAAAGCCGCCAGAGAACAAAAGCCTGGAAATACCGGCTCAGAGAGTGCCTATCCCCATCCTCCCTCGCAGGGGACACGGAGACTCTAACCAAACAGGGTTGCCTGAGTATCGGCGCGGCAGGCCCCTCCCCCAGAACACAGAAGGCAGGCTGAAAAATCAAGAAGCCCACAACCGGAGGCGCCTGGGTGGCGCCGTCATTGAGCTCCTGTCTCCGGCTTAGGGCGTGATCCCAGCGTTCCGGAAAGGAGTCCCTCATCGGGCTCCTCCGCTGGGAGCCTGCTTCTTCCTCTCTCGCTTCCCTGCTTCTGTTTCGTTCTTGCTGACTGTCTGTCTCCCTCTCTCAGATAAGTAAATAAATAAAATCTTTAAAGAAGAAGCCCACATCTCTAAGATCCCTATAAAACAAGGGGCACGGCCTGAGACCCAGTCAATAATTTTGGGCTCTGGAAACCCCGCAACCTCTCTTCATCAGAATGACAAGAAGGAGAAGCCCCCCCCCAGCAAAGAAAAGACAGTGAGTCAGTGGCCTCTGCCACAGAAGTAACGGATATGGATGTAACCAAATTATCAGAAATGGAATTCAGAGTAACAATGGTCAAGATAATGAGTAGACTTGAAAAAAGTATTCAGGAAAATATTACTGAGAATATACAATCCCTAAGGGCGGAAATGAGAGCGAATTTGACAGAAATTAAAAATTCTATGAGCCAAATGCAGGCAAAACTAGAGGCTCTGACGGCCAGGGTCACGGAAGCGGAGGAAAGGGTTAGTGAATTGGAGGATGGGTTAATAGAGGAAAAAATAAAAATAGAAGATGGTCTTAAAAAAATCCACGCCCACGAATGTTGGCTACGGGAGATTACTGACTCAACGAAACGATCCAATGTTAGAATCATCGGCATCCCCGAGGGGGTGGAGAAAAACAGAGGTCTAGAAGAGATATTTGAACAAATTGTAGCTGAAAACTTCCCTAATCTAGCAAGGGAAACAAAAATTCGTGTCCAAGAGGCAGAGAGGACCCCTCCCAAGCTCAACCATGACAGACCTACACCACGTCACGTCATAGTGCAATACGCAAATATGAGATCCAAGGAAACAGTATTGAAAGCGGCCAGGGCAAAGAAATTTCTCACGTACCAAGGCAAAGGCATCAGAATTACATCAGACCTGTCTACACAGACCTGGAATGAGAGAAAGGGTTGGGGGAGCATTTTTAAAGCTCTTTCAGAGAAAAACATGCAGCCAAGGATCCTTTATCCAGCAAGGCTGTCATTCAGAATTGATGGAGAAATAAAGACATTTCAGAATCGACAGTCACTAGCCAATTTCGTAACCACGAAACCAGCCCTACAGGAGGTATTACGGGGGGTTCTATAAAAGTAAAAAGGCCCCAAGAGTGATACAAAACAGAAAGTCACAGCCAATACAAACAAAGACTTTACTGACAACATGGCAGAATTAAAAGCATATCTCTCAGTACTCAGCCTGAACATTAATGGTTTAAATTCTGGTTTCAAACGCCACAGGGTTGCAGATTGGATAAAAAGAAATGACCCATCCATTTGCTGTCTACAAGAGACTCATTTCGAACCCAAAGATGCATTCAGACTGAGAGTAAGGGGATGGAGTACCATCTTTCACGCAAATGGACCTCAAAAGAAAGCTGGGGTAGCAATTCTCATATCAGATAAATTGGATTTTAAACTACAGACTATAGTTAGAGATGCAGAAGGGCACTATATTATTCTTAAAGGAAGTATTCAACAAGTGGATATGACAATTATAAATATATATGCCCCCAACAGGGGAGCAGCAAGATACACAAGCCAACTCTTAACCAGAATAAAGAGACATATAGATAAAAATACATTAATAGTAGGGGACCTCAACACTCCACTCTCAGAAATAGACAGAACACCCTGGCAAAAACTAAGCAAAGAATCAAAGGCTTTGAATGCCATACTCGACGAGTTGGACCTCTTAGATATATATAGAACACTACACCCCAGAACCAAAGAATACTCATTCTATTCTAATGCCCATGGAACATTTTCAAGAATAGACCATGTTCTGGGACACAAAACAGGTCTCAGCCGATACCAAAAGATTGAAATTATCCCCTGCATATTCTCAGACCACAACGCTCTGAAATTGGAACTCAACCACAAGGAAAAATTTGGAAGAAACTCAAACACTTGGAGACTAAGAACCATCCTGCTCAGGAATGACTCGATAAACCAGGAAATCAAAAATCAAATTAAACAATTTATGGAGACCAATGAGAATGAAAATACAACAGTCCAAAACCTATGGGATACTGCAAAGGCAGTCCTAAGGGGGAAATACATAACCATCCAAGCCTCACTCAAAAGAATAGAAAAATCTAAAATGCAGTTTTTATATTCTCACCTCAAGAAGCTGGAACAGCAACAGAGGGACAGGCCTAATCCACGCACAAGGAAGCAGTTGACCAAAATTAAAGCTGAAATCAATCAAGCAGAAACCAGAAGTACAGTAGAGCAGATCAACAGGACTAGAAGCTGGTTCTTGGAGAGAATCAATAAAATTGACAGACCACTGGCAAGACTTATCCAAAAGAAAAGAGAAAGGACCCAGATTATTAAAATTATGAATGAAAAAGGTGAGGTCACGATGAACACCATTGAAATTGGAAGGATTATTAGAAATTTTTATCAACAGCTATATGCCAATAAACTAAGCAATCTGGAAGAGATGGAATCCTTCCTGGAAACCTATAAACTACCAAGATTGAAAAAGGAAGAAATTGATTTCTTAAACAGGCCAATTAATTATGAAGAAATTGAGTCAGTGATAAACAACCTTCCAAATAACAAAACTCCAGGCCCGGACGGTTTTCCTGGGGAATTCTACCAAACATTCAAAGAAGAAATAATACCTATTCTCCTAAAGCTATTTCAAAAAATAGAAACAGAAGGAAAGCTACCAAACTCATTCTATGAGGCCAATATTACCTTGATCCCCAAACCAGGCAAAGACCCCCTCAAAAAGGAGAATTACAGACCGATTTCCCTAATGAATATGGACGCCAAAATCCTCAACAAGATACTTGCTAATAGAATCCAACAGTTCATTAAAAGGATTATCCACCACGATCAAGTGGGATTCATACCTGGGATGCAAGCGTGGTTCAATATTCGCAAATCAATCAGCGTGATACATCATATCAACAAGAAAAGACTCAAGAACCATATGATCCTCTCAATCGATGCCGAAAAAGCATTTGACAAAATACAGCATCCTTTCCTGATTAAAACCCTTCAGAGTGTAGGAATAGAAGGTACATTTCTCAATCTCATAAAAGCCATCTATGAAAAGCCTACTGCAAATATTATTCTCAATGGGGAAAAGCTGGAAGCCTTTCCCTTAAGATCAGGAACACGACAAGGATGCCCACTCTCGCCACTATTATTCAACATAGTCCTAGAAGTCCTTGCAACAGCAATCAGACAACAAAAAGGGATCAAAGGTATTCAAATCGGCAAAGAGGAAGTCAAAATGTCTCTCTTCGCAGACGACATGATACTCTATATGGAAAACCCAAAAGAAGCCACTCCCAAACTATTAGAAGTTATAGAGCAATTCAGTAACGTGGCGGGATACAAAATCAATGCTCAGAAATCAGTTGCATTTCTGTACACGAATAACGAGAACGAAGAAAGAGAAATCAGGGAATCCATCCCATTTACAATAGCACCAAAAACCATACGTTACCTTGGAATTAACTTAACCAGAGACGTAAAGGACCTTTATTCTAGAAACTATAAATCACTCTTAAAAGACATTGAGGAAGACATAAAAAGATGGAAAGATATTCCATGCTCATGGATCGGAAGAATTAACATAGTTAAAATGTCCATGCTACCCAGAGCAATCTACACTTTCAATGCTATCCCGATCAAAATACCGAGAACGTTTTTCAAAGAACTGGAACAAATAGTCCTTAAATTTGTATGGAACCAGAAAAGACCCCGAATCTCCAAGGAACTGTTGAAGAGGAAAAACAAAGCTGGGGGCATCACAATGCCGGATTTCAAGCTGTACTACAAAGCTGTGATCACAAAGACAGCATGGTACTGGCACAAAAACAGACACATAGACCAATGGAACAGAATAGAGAGCCCAGAAATGGACCCTCAGCTCTTTGGGCAACTAATATTTGATAAAGCAGGAAAAAACATCCGGTGGGAAAAAGACAGTCTCTTCAATAAATGGTGCTGGGAAAATTGGACCACTACATGCAAAAGAATGAAACTTGACCACTATCTCACACCATACACAAAAATAAACTCCAAATGGATGAAAGACCTCGATGTGAGACAGGAATCCATCAAAATTCTAGAGGAGAACATAGGCAGCAACCTCTACGACATCAGCCAAAGCAACCTTTTTCATGACACATCCCCAAAGGCAAGAGAAACAAAAGATAAAATGAATTTATGGGACTTCATCAAGATTAAAAGTTTCTGCACATCCAAGGAAACAGTCAGAAAAACTAAGAGGCAGCCCACGGAATGGGAGAATATATTTGCAAATGACACTACAGACAAAGGACTGGTATCCAAGATCTACAAAGAACTTCTCAAACTCAATACACGAGAAACAAATAAACAAATCAAAAAATGGGCAGAAGATATGAACAGACACTTTTCCAATGAAGACCTACAAATGGCTAACAGACACATGAAAAAATGTTCAAAATCATTAGCCATCAAGGAAATTCAAATCAAAACCACACTGAGATACCACCTTACACCAGTTAGAATGGCAAAAATAGACAAGGCAAGAAACAACAATTGTTGGAGAGGATGTGGAGAAAGGGGATCCCTCCTACATTGTTGGTGGGAATGCAAGTTGGTACAGCCACTCTGGAAAACCGTGTGGAGGTCCCTTAAAAAGTTAAAAATTGAGCTACCCTATGATCCAGCCATTGCACTACTGGGTGTTTACCCCAAAGATACAGACGTAGTGAAGAGAAGGGCCATATGCACCCCAATGTTCATAGCAGCAATGTCCACAATAGCTAAATCGTGGAAGGAGCCGAGATGCCCTGCAACAGATGACTGGATTAAGAAGTTGTGGTCCATATATACAATGGAATATTACTCAGCAATCAGAAAGAATGAGTTCTCAACATTTGCTACAACATGGACGGCACTGGAGGAGATAATGCTTAGTGAAATAAGTCAAGCAGAGAAAGACAACTATCATATGATTTCTCTCATCTATGGAACATAAGAACTAGAATGATCAGTAGCGGAAGAAAGGGATAAAGAAAGGGGGGTAATCAGAAGGGGGAATGAAACATGAGAGACTATGGACTATGAGAAACAAACTGAGGGCTACAGAGGGGAGGGGGGTGGGGGAATGGGATAGACTGGTGATGGGTAGTAAGGAGGGCACATATTGCATGGTGCACTGGGTGTTATACACAACTAATGAATCATCGAGCCTTACATCGAAAATCGGGGATGTACTGTATGGTGACTAACATAATATAATAAAAAATCATTATTAATAAAAAAAATAAAATAAATAAAAAAAATAAAAATAAATAAAATAAAGAGCTGGGGCTCCTTGGGAAAAAAAAAAAATAAGAAAGTGCTTCTATATACCTCAGCTCCACTGTAAGAGACAAATTTTCATACTGAAAAATATTTTTAGAGATATAGTTCTTTCTCCTCTTTTTTCCTACAAGCATAATAAGCAGTAAAACTTGGCGAAGGCTGAAATAGGTAGCTTAGGTTTTACGTTCCATATCCCTGACTATACCAGATTATCTTCTCACACTGATTTTGTAATGTTCTGCCTTGCCTGGTTTTCAAATATTACAAAGAAATATGTTTCTACTACTCTTCTTGGAAGATTAATTCTCCTCCCATCTTTAATGTCATATTCAATCTTTAAAACACCCATGTAAATTATTTCTCACAGTGGAAGTTTTACTTGTTGAACTTTTTTTTATTACAATATAATAGAATTTTATATCCTAAAATAAGAATATATACCCTCCACAACAGGGTAGTTACCTAATCTCATAATATTTTACATATGTGAGTAATGATACGACTAGCTATTCAAAAAAGAATAGTAATTCGTTACCACCCCAGTAGAAATCATTCCCTCCCTAAAGATAGAAGTGATGAAGCAAAACGATCTTTAAAAGTAAAATCACAGGTTTAAAAGATGGCAACTGGTTTTAGGGTTGTATTACATGGAGGAAAATGTGACCTATTTAGAAATATTTTTTTTATAAAAACAGGTTCTCAAGAATATTAAGCTATCATTTATTCTTTGATAGGGTTCATTTTTGCTTTTTTTCCCCTTTGTTCTTGTATTTCATTCATTTTATTCATTATTTGGCACCAGACTCAATGAACATATTTCTTCTGTGACCTAGAATTGACTTAGTACATTGTAAAAATGAAAATAATGAAATTGATATATTTTATATTGGGACAGAATCCAGAAATTATATATAAAGAGGCATGTGTGTGTGTGCACATATTCCTTATTTTATCTGAAACTTTGAAAAATTATAGTTGTCACATTTCCAAGACAGAGTGTTTACAATAAATTTGAAAAGGTATAATATCTTTTAATTGATCCTTTAAAACTAAATCTAACTTATACACGATAATACCTATTGGTGAATAAGCATCAGCACTATCATACCATAACACTGCCTTTATGCTTTATAAAAGGTCAACAGAACTACCTTTATTGTGAAACTATTTTGACAATATTAACTGTTAGGAAAATAGACAAGGAGAATTTTTTCACTGAAGTGACTTATTTGCTGTTAAAACTTGCTGTGCAGTAACTTGACAAGGCAGTGTGCTGGGGAAAAGGAGGTTTATCAAATGGAATAGTTTGGCCCTGAGATCAAAGAGTAATAAGTAGAAGTAAGAGATACAACAGAAGCTGCTATGAGCAAGAAAAGGACATACCATTGGTTATTCCTTCATTCAACAAGATCTTATTTAAGATCTAAATAAACTTGAGCATAAATTTTGGCAGGGCTTCAGGGTGAGGAGAACAGAAGACAAAGCCTAGAATCTCCCTAAGTTGGAGAACTTAATAGTGTTGTCTAATAGAAATACAAGGTAATCCATGCACATACTTTTAAATTTTCTAATAGCCACATTTTCAAAAGTAAAAGCAGGTTAAAATAATTTTAATTACATATTTATTTAACTCAAAATTTTCAAAATATTTCAATGTGTTATCAATAGAAAAATTTATTAGTGAGTACATTACTTTTTTTTTTTTTTTTTGTACTAAGAAATGAAGGCCTGGTCTGTATTTCATACTGTCAGCATGTATCAATTCTGACCAGATACATTTCAAGTGATGAATAGTCACATGTGGCCAATGAATGTAGTATTTGACAGCACAGGCATAAACACTCAAATTAAAAGGCACAAATAATCAGGCTGGATTGGAAAAAAAAAAAAAAAGACCCAACGAAATAATATCCACAACAAATAAATTTTAAAGAAATAGACTCAGCTAGATTAAAAGTAAAAGGATAGGACTTCCACTTGTATCAAAAGGAATAACATCCCCCCACATGGATAAACTTTGTGAAAGAATAGTTACAAAGACATTGGACTCAAGCAGTGAAGGAGAGTAATTCCTGAGACACAGGAAACAAATAAGGTGAAACTTCTGAACATCCAGCAGACTATCCAAAGAAATTTCTACCTGTGGTACAAGAAAGGGTTCCACACAGAGTCCACCTGGACCTGAGAGTCGAGGGAAGCTTAAACAACTGGAATTCGCAGAAGAGATTATCATAGAGGAGAGAGCTGCACTGAAAGAGAATTCCAGCAACCTGTAGAGGTTGACAAAAGAAGGTAAGACCAGCACATATACTCTAAGAAACTACCTGTGGCCAAGAAAAAAACCATTAGGAAGGATTAGAGGGGAAATCCTTGAAGCTCACACACATCCCTGTTCACATCAGCTAGGGAAGAAAGGAGGGAGGGAGGGAGGGAGGGAGGGAGGAAGGCAGGCAGGCAGGCAGGCTGACTCTCATAATTTATAGAGTACCTAGAAGGGTTTTGCCTCTGTGGTAGGGAAAAATTAGCTCTAGACTAAATACTATTCTGGTCCTGCCTAACAAAAGCTTAAAAACAAAATCAAAAATGGTCAAAATATTTCCAAGTAGTATAACTGCATCTCACAACAAAGTTCAAGAATATTTTTTAGGAATACAAAAATATCCAGGGCACAACAAGGTAAAATTCATAATGTCTGGCATCCAATAACAAAGTAGCAGGCATGCAAAGAAGCAATATTACATAATTCACAATGAAGAGAAAAATCAATGACTCAAAAGCAACCTAAAAACTACCAGATGATAAAATTAGTAGATAGGACAATAGAAATTATTATACTTGTATTCCACATTTTTAAAAAACTAAAGAAAGGTTAAGCATAATATGTAGAAATAGAAGGTATTTTTAAAAACCACAAGCTGAACTTCTGAAAAATGAAAATTATGATATTGAAAATGAAAAATACACTGGCTAGGACAAACAACAGATAAGAAATTTAGAAGAAACAGTAAACTTCAAGATAGCATAGAAAATATTCACAATGATATACAGATAGAAAAAAAGGCTGAGAAAAAGAAACAGAGCACCAATGATATATGAAAAGATTTTTAGTGCTTTATTCTATATGTAATTGAAGTCTTTGAAAGAGAATGGGTGGGAGTGGACAGAAAAAAATATTTAAAGAAATAAAGTGGAAACTTAAAATTTGATGAAAATTGTTAATATATACATCCAAGAAGCACAATAAAACCCAAACACAAGAAAAGGCAGAAAATTACACTAAATCAGAGCATCAAATTGTTTTAAATAATTAAGAGAAAAATGTTAAAAATAGCCAGAGAAAAATGCAATTAACATAAAAAGAATAAAGGTAAGAAATGATAGCAGAATTCTCATTGGAAGCAATGCAAGCTAGAAGATGGTGAAGCAGCATCATAAAGTACTAAAAGAAAAAAAAAAAAACCAACCTATCACTCTATAACTCCTCACTCCAAAAAAAATAAATAAATACATAAATTAAAAAGGGTAAAATCATTAACACTGAAAATGTTTTATATATCCCCTTTATGTGTGAAGCTATTTGCAATAGAACACTTCTTGTCAATTCTTTAAAACAGAAAAATGTTCCAATGCAAAGAGATGGTTATTTTTTTTCTTGAAAATTTATGATTTAAATAGTTCTTTTTTTTTTTTTTTAAAGATTTTATTTATTTATTTGACAGAGATAGAGACAGCCAGCGAGAGAGGGAACACAAGCAGGGGGAGTGGGAGAGGAAGAAGCAGGCTCATAGCAGAGGAGCCTGATGTGGGGCTCGATCCCAGAACGCCGGGATCACGCCCTGAGCCGAAGGCAGACGCTTAACCGCTGTGCCACCCAGGCGCCCCTGATTTAAATAGTTCTTAATTTAAGGACTGGGAAATGAGTGTTGGTAATATTTGCTACTGTGAATAAAGCAATGTAAGATGTAATAAGTGTGAATAAAAAATAATCACCAAAGCTACTTGAATGAGGGTAATAGTATTTTACTGCTTTGTAAATTGGCAGAGAGACTGTGTAATAGCTATCTGTAGGTCTTGAATTTTGCTTCTTAATAAACTGATTATTAGCAAATGTAATAGATATATTTTCTGAAACAAGAAAAATCATTTTTAAAAATGAATAAGTGAGGCAGTTTTCTTTAACTATAACCATTTGTAAGCATTAAAACCTTGAGACTTTTCCTTATCCAGCATATTTTAAAGGGAAATTACCTATGCAGTCTACCTTCCTGACAGTAGAATAGTGACTATAAATATCCACGAAGGCCACCTGTTCAATCTCTTCTTTTTCAAAATACTTAATGGGCTCCTTTGGTTTGAGACTCTTTAAAGATAGCAAAAGTATATGTTGCTTACTGAACCATATTTATAATGAACAGTTCATTTACATCATTACATGTACCACAAACCAGAAATAATATATAGAATCAATGAAAATATTCTGATATTTAAATTCTGATAAATTAGTGATATTTCTCCTGAAAACTTTAGCCTCAGAAACACCAAGTGAAATATCTTGTCCTCGTCCATATCACATTCTTTCATTGTTCCAGAACTGAGTAATATTCCGTTCTGATATATAATGATCTTGATACTTACTGATGACAAAATTAATATTCTAAAGCCAGGCTATATTCTAGCTTCTCTGTTAAAAACCTCAAGGTTTGGTAATTAAAACTTATACAAGCCCTACAAACCACATTTCCAAAGCTCCATTTCTTCATTTTTACTCTATAAATATATGAACTATTGAAAATTCAGAGAAGACACTATTGAAAGTGAAAATGTTTCATTCATTACTCCAAAATACTTTTCAAAGTAAGGGAAAAAGCTCTCTCGCTTTGGTGGGAAGAGTCTAAAGTCATAACTTTATATGAGTTGGAGTGGGGGATAATATATTTCAGACTATTTTCTTGAAGACAATTTCTGTACTCTGAGGAACTCACTCTTAATTTCCAGTTTTCCACCACTAATATATCGTCTTTCAACTTACTGGCTAATTCTTTTAAAATCATAAACACATCACGACAATGTTTTATAAATTTTTCTGACCAGTGGCAACCTGTTAGTTGCTATTAAGCAAGACGGTCCCGCGGTCACAACATGGTCATAAAACATTAACGCTGGAATAGGTCTTAAGGAAGGGTGCAGGTAGTAGGATGAGAAAGGAGATCAGGAATTAAGAATGACTCCCACCTGAGGAAAGAAACCTTGACGGTCTCTTCTAAGGATAAGTTTTATCTTCTCTCTCTCTAAATATTTTAAGGGAAGGAAAAGTATCGAATAAGCATGTGAATTGTCATAAAATGTTTTTAAAATGTATTATGTTGTAGTGTACTGACAGTGATACTCTACAACATGAAAAAATAAACATACCTTAATTTTAAACATTTTGTCTTAATTGTAAAGTTTAAATTTCGCGGTATTATCATTCATTACCTAAACTTTTCCCATGCTTAATGCTTATTATATATAAATACAAAGAAAACAAATAGGTGTGATATGCTGAAACACGAACATACAAGAAAATGAAACACAAATGAAAAAAACAATGCAAAGCTTCAATGAATTTTGCCTTTTATACCTAAATGGCTTGTCTTATGACAAGGAATACAACACATTGGTAAGTTACATATTTCTATTTCCTCTCTATCAGGCGACAAACTAAATGCAAACATGTCAAGCCATTTTCATTAAGTATAAAACTCAGACCATTATTTATTAAGAGTATCCAGTGAGGAGTATTTTAATAAGAAGGAAGGAAACACTTTTCAGATGGAAAGTCTAGATCCCTTTACAATAATTGAAACTGCATGTATTCAGCTGAGGTCCTCTGTGGTATCAAAGCAGAGTTTTCACTTAACCACTTGATAGCTTACATTTTCATCCAGCTCAAAACACAGGGTTCTAAATTCTGAGTGCACACACAGAATCGCAGGCAAAATTTTGCCTTTGGAACAGAAAAACAAGTAACTAGAGGCAGTCATTCATTCTCCTCAATTTATTTTACTCATTAAATAAATTAATTTTTTTAAAAAGTTTTATGTATTTATTTTAGAGAGAGAGCACACTCAGGAGTGGGGGAGAGGGGCAGATGGAATCTCAAGAGAGAATCTCAAGCAGACTCCTCACTGAGAGTAGAGCCCGACACGGGGCTCCATCCCAGGACCCTGAGATCATGACCTGACCCGCAATCGAAAGTGGGATACTCAACCAACCGAGCCACCCAGGCACCCCAAATAAATCAATTTTTTGAATATTGACTACTATCTAGTTTCTCTGAAATATTTTAGGAAACACAAAGATGCATACAATAGGGTTCTTGCCTTCAGACACCTAACCGAACAGTTGAGGAGACTAATAGATATGAAACAGAGAATAATAATTAATAATACAATAAAGTAGTAAATTAAGCTCACTTAGTAGGATTTAAGTGAATTCTTATTTGAGGATAAAAACCAAATGTCATATAAAATTTCACCATTCATTTCGGAGAGGTATTACTGTCTAGATTGGAAAAGCTGTTAATGTTTTACTATGATGAAACTGATAGTCTCTCAGTGACAAGGTTTGTTTCATCAAGTAGCCTTTTTCTCCTATGAGATCAATCTGTCTGAATCTTCAGTCTATATAATGATGGTTTTTGTCTTTCTTTTTTAAAAATGATTTTATTTATTTATTTGGGGGGGGAGCCCTGGGGGAGAGGGACAAACAGACTCTGCGCTAAATACAGAGCTTGACAAGGGGCTCAATCCCTCAACCCTGAGATCATGACCTGAGCTGAAATCAAGAGCCGCAGCTCCATTGACTGAGCCACCGAGGCGCCCCTGAGGCATGTCTTTCAATCATTGTGGGTTTTTTGCCCTAAATTCTGTAATTAGTATCATATTTCTCGATCAGTATAAAAATATCACTGAATGACTTTAGGCATGTTGAATTTTTTATCACACTCTTCCAAATCAGATTAAAAAAGAAAAAAACATTCAAACAAATCTTTTATCACTGTGAGGGTTCTAGTTAATATAATAAATTACATTCCACATCTTGCTATTAAAACTTTTCTCAAGTTTCTTTAAACTCAATTCATGAATCCTCAAGCCATTTTAAAAAGGATGCTAGATTCAAACAAACATAAATAAAAATAAGCTCACTTCAAACAGAGAATCTATAGAATAATAAATTTTAATCTTTCTTTACCATTGAAAGAAATAAAAGAACTAATTTCTCCAGCTTTCAAAAGAAGGGAAGGCCACACAATAAGATGGAGCTCTAATATTTGGGCAGATGTTAAAGAATATGACCCCAGACACCAAAGCCTGGTGACATGTGACTGGTGATTGTGAGAATGCTGTCACACACACATGCACACACACGCAAAAACACATGCACACACACTTATTTTCTGTGTATAACTGAAACCGATTCATTATAAGCAACATCAACAGCTCTGCATAATTACTTTGAAAGTGAAAAGAAGTCCAAAACCACTGAATGAGAGAGAGAATTAGCTGTCTGATCCCAAAAGCATCCAACTTCTGACCCCACTGCAAATAGCATATTATTTGGGTTAAAATACATGAAGGATTTTGAAAATGTGTATCATTAAAGAAAACCAAAATGTGTTCTTATTAAGTTATTTGAGGGTAAACATTCCAAGATATCCCACTTCTCTCATATTACAAGTGCCTTTATAAAAAAAAAAAGAGAGAGAGAGAGTGAAGATACATGCAAGCCATATTTGGGGTTTGAGGGAACCCCAAATTCTTTGAAATCCACTTTGAAACTTCAAATCAAAGCACAATCAGCCAAGTTAGAAACCAAGACATATCTCTAAAAGAGCCACTATTATCAAATTCCCTCAGATGTATCTTGAAAATCAAGTCAAAGGAGACTAAAATAAAGAAAAAAATTCAAAAAATGATTAAAATTAAGATCCAGCTCTTGAAATTATCTTTACCAAATGACAAAAATCCTTTTTTAAAAAATCAGACCTGAATTTGAGCAGCCTTTAGTTCACTCTGAAAAAAAATTCTTGCCCAGCAACAGTGTAACAGGAGTCTAAGGGTATGATGATTTAAAGATACTAGAAATTGGTTTAAAAGATGGTGAGAGAAAAAGAGAGGGAGAGATGATGATGATGATGATGATGATGGTAATGATGATGATGATGATTTTATAATAAATTGGTTACATAAGCCAGTGAACATGAATTCCTTTAATATAAAATTGAAATAGAGCAGAAAGAGATCAGCAGGCCAAACAGAAACCCATTAAAAAGACATCTGCAATTGTCTTTTAAAATCTGTTACAAGCAAGAAAAAGAGAAACCAACTCCTACTTCCTGGGCAATATAACATAGAAAGCTTCATCTGAAATAAGTGGGGGGAAAAAACCCAGAATATTTAAGATAGTTCCCATCCTGTTGTTATAGGAAAAACTGAAATCATTAGTGGTTGGCCTACATATATAAACACCCAATCACATCTAAAATTATCCCACTAATTGAGCTAGCCCCCAGCCTAGGTATAGAAAATTATATTACTTTCTCATTTTACAAAGAAAAATTCAAGGATTAAGGTTCAAGCTCCAATAATTTTAGCAAATTTTAAAAGGAACTAAAATATTTGTGTAAAATAAGATAGGACCTTGAAAACAATAAAGGATTTGCATCATTTCAGTTGCTTTAAATATTAAAATTGGGGGACAGGATGTTTTGTTTCTTACTTAGCTTTAAAGGTTCTAAAGATAATTTTGAAACTATCCCTTCACCTGAAAGTTAAGAGCTCACTTTTAGTAAATTGTTTTACTACAAAATGTAAGACAGGGTATAGTTTCAATAGTTTAAAATATGAGACTGGAGAAGCTTACCAGTGATAAGTAAAACGTTACATTTTATTAACTAGGGTGAATACTGCTAAATATAAAATGTTTATTTGGTGCCTGAATAAGACAAGTGTGAAAAAAACTTACCTTTTAACTTCTAAAACCTTAGCATTCTAATAAGGAAGACAGAATTTTATATAAAGCATGAACCAACAACCCTAACTGGCCCTTTAGCCTGGCCTGCCAAGGTGTTTCTCTACTCCTCTAATTATTCACAACCTCGACTCTAACTGAATCTTCAATTTTCCCTGTAACCTATCCCAGATCTCTCATTTCATTGTTAGCAAAAGATTTGTGTCTCTTACATAGTAAAGAGAATGCACACCATTGGACAGGGACACCTGCTCGTACCTTTCCCATCCTTCCCTCCTGGAGTACTAATATATAAGGAAGGTGCTTCGTTTCTCTTCTAAGGTCACTACCTAACCTGAGCACCAGAGCCCATCCTCTGCTGCTTTACCAGGAACTCTCTCTTAGATACTTACTGTATTCTCCATTTGCCCCCGTTTTCCTTCAGTGTTATAAACAGTCTCAAATCTCTCTTGCTTTTAAAACCTTCCCTCGATTCCCCTCTAGCTACTGTCCTATTTCCCTTCACAGCAAAATTTCTAAGGAGTGTGGCTTTATATTCATGACTTCCCTTTCCTCACCACTTTCTTTACTTTCTGCAGCCTGGGTTCTATTCCCAACCACTCCCTCATCTCACGCATTGACTAGTCATCAGCGTACACCACATTGCTAAACACAGCAGTTACTTTGCAGTTCTCACGGTGCTTAAGCTTTAGCAGTAAATGCCAAAACAGTTCACCACTCCTTGAAACGCTTTTCCTTTGGCTTTCATGATACTGTGTGCTCTCGGTTTTTCTCCCACCTCCCTGCACTCAGGTTTTCGAGACCCCCCATCAAGGAGTCATTCATTCCTTTTTTGCCCAGGCTTCCAGTACTGGAGTTCTTTAGAAGCCTTCAGCCCTCTTCTTCTTTAAGTCCATAGAGGGGATTACTTTATCTTTTATAATAATAAATTTAATAATAAATTTACTATTTAATAGTAAATAGGATATAGGAATTTTTTTTTTTTTTTTACAGATGAAAACATTGAGGCTCAGAGAAGTACAGTGATTTATTCAGGCTTTCCGGAAAACACTTCCTCTCTAATTTAGTCAGAGTTTATTTTGACTCATTGTCCAGTCTTCTCTCCACTATATTATTCCTTAGTATCTGACAAAATGAGGGAATTTTTCAGAATCACCTCAATTATATAAGCACATTAAAGTTTAGGGTTAAGAAAGTATGAAAAATTATTCAGTCAATGCAAATATCTCCATTTCTGAGAGCTTCAGAGACCAATACACGCACAAAGCTAGGTCAACCATGTGTTTAACAAATATAAATGAAACATGACCCAGAAAAGTGGCCTATGCACCATCATGCAACATGCATAATTTTATGAAGATCAAATCATGTATATCAGAAGTGCAATTGTACTCATATTGTATTGAGATATGCAAATAAATACACTGCCTCAATTTCTAGAGCTAACAATCTCCTAACTCCTGTAGGTACTAAGAAACGTTGGAATTGTTGATTAACAAAAGCTATCTCTTCTACATTGAGTAGTCTCCTTCAGTTCAAATATTCCGTCTATTTAAAGTTTAGCTCCATATTTTCTCTAGTTTAAATAGTTCTTTCAGATGGCTTAGTGTTCCTAGGGAAATGCTTAGTCTTTGAGAGTTCTCTCACCGTCCTCCCTTCAAATGTCATCTGACTGAGTGAGGGAATGTGCACCATCCCCACAATGGTCTGGGGTAGGCCCTGACGTAGCAAGAATAGACCTTAGACTCCTGCCTGGTTTCTGCAGGGGTGAGGCCACTTGAGTCTGCTCCCTCAATGGGTGACTGTGATCTGGCTTTTGGAGGTTCTTCTATGGGACTACAGCTCCCCCCAGTCTTCTTAGAGACCCCATATATCTGCCTGGATGTTTCTACAACCCCCTACCCTGCCCTTGAGTGTTGATCTGCAGGGTGAGAGGCCAGGAGAGGAACACAACAAAAAACTGCCATCCAGTCTCTTTGCCAACCCCACATCCCTCTCTCTCCTCTCAAGAAAGGGACCTCTCTTTTATCTCTTTTATTCTCCTATTCTTTTTTTTTTGGCCTGGACTTCCCTCTCACATCCCTTCTCAGATTACAGATTCATGATCCAACCCCAGGACCCAACACGGGAAAAGCCCAATAAGAGAGTATGCAATGGAGGCATTAAAAAATCTAGTGTGCCCATTACAGACATACAAACACTTGAGTATGTTACCTTGGTAGGTAGAGTCCAGGAAGGAGATAGACCACATTCTGCCAGTGCGTCTCTCAAAAGACAACTTCTCCACCCTGTTTGTGTTTGGAGGCAAAGGAAAGTCATTATTTGGAGTTTTCTTATAAATGCCTGAATTTTTAGCCACTGGGTTCCTGTCAGTAACCAAAATCATTTAAGTTCAGTCAAAGTTAAATAAAATATAACTGAGCAAACAAAAACAAAAGTAGACGTGGATCATCTCACCCCTACCATCATTCCATTCTGGCATATAGAACATGATCGTGTGTGATAAGCACATGCATGGGAGACAACTCTCCTTTCACTCCCCAGGATAAAATGATTAAACTGTATCAAATCTTTGCTCCCAAGTTGACTCTGCGGTAGCCTGAAGCTTCCATATGTTCTTTTTATAAAAATAATTTCCATCTGGTAGTTTCTGTCATATATTTTAAACATAAAATATACCATCTTCACTAATTTCATAATTAATAACTAAAAACTAAAAATTATTTGAACATATGCAGATATCCTTACAAACTCACATTGAGTTAAAGGAAAACCCAATATGCCTGAAAAGCAGTATGCTATTTTCTTTTCATGTCATTAAACCTCATCTCTTCTAACATTCTCTTCCCTGCGCATGAATTCATTGGCCAAAGAGTAACAATTATTTCACAGGTAATTTGGCGAGGCTTCTCAGAGTCAAAAAAAAAGGGCAAAATATAATTACAAAGCTGAGGGTTTTTTTTTTTATCATAAAGTCAAATCATACAAAGAGAACAAAAATCAGATAAACTATTAGAAACTTTATTTGAAGCAAACAAGGTTTACATGGGTGAAAGGCAAGGAGAAAGAAGAAAGAAAAGTTTAGACAGTTATGAGCTTGTATCTTAACATAATCTTACCAGACATAATACTGAGTCTTTATCTAATTAAACATCTACAGTACACAACTTGAAAGAAAGCCTTAACCTTTAAATAATGGAATATGTTTCCTAAGAAGTTCTGGTCTATTGAAAGAGGAAAGCCATGCTGTGCTCATCCTTAACCATAAAAGGCAACTGAAAGGTGATTTGTCTTCAGGATCAATTATCAACATCTCTGGTCTATTATTTTGTTTGCTGCTTTTTTTGTTTTTCCTTTGGGGAAAGACTTTTAAAGTATTTCAAGGAAGTAGTTATTCTCATATATCCTGCATAAAATTAAGACAGTTATGTAATGCAAATTAGCTAAGGCAGCCCTTACAAAATACCACAGACTGAATGGCTTAAACAGCTCTAGAGGCTGCAAATTCCAAGATCAAGGTCCAACAGGATTCAGTTTCTGGTGAGAGTTCCCTCCAGGTTTCAGATGGCTGCCTTCTCACTATGTTCTCACATGGTAGGAGAGAAACAAAGAGAGAGACAGAGAGAGACCAAGAGAGAGAATCTTCCTCCTCTAAAGCCACAGTCCTATAAGATTAGGGCCCCATCCTTCTTAAAGTTTAACCTTAATTATCTCTTAAAGACTCCATCTCTCAATAAGTCACATTAGGGATTGGGGTTTCCACATATGAATTTCAGTGAAGGGACACAATTTAGTTGATAACATTAGTCAATCAAGTTTCTTGGAAATAATCTTTTGGATTATACAATACTACTTTCTACTGATACTTCTTGATCCTGGTAAAAATTAAATAAATAAATTAGTGTCTTGATTGAAAATGAAGCCTGGAATCATGCAGTCCTACTGTGGACCCAAAGTTTGAGAAGCAAATGTTAGTTATTTTCTAAGCTGGAGGGATTTGTTCCCAAATGTTTGAGACCATGATCGTTAGTTAACAGGTCATTGCTAGTAAAATTATGAGGTCTTCACCTCTGAAAGTTGAATGTCAAAATATGTGTTTTCTTTACTTCTTCTGTGTTTGTAATCCAAGGTTTAAATCTCTTAAAAACCCTCACTGAGTTTATCTTGACATTTTATTTAACAACAGGAGTCAGTTTTCCTCACCATAAAGTCCACTGGGCTTATGGAGGTGCCAGCAATCATCAAAGCCAGAGTCAAGCAATGAACTGGCAGAAAGCATGTTATGAAATTCTTTTGTCAAATCCACTAATAAAACAAGACCAATAAAAATGAATTCATGTTTCTTTTTGCCCTTGTTCTTACTTTGACTTTTACGTTCTTCTTTTGATCCTTATATCTATGACTGAACAATATCAGATTTGACTTTAGGACTTGTAAACTGTTTTCTAAAATATCTGAAACAAAAAGCAGGTATCTCCCTGTTGTGGTTTGATATCTATTTGCTGAGAGCAACAGATGTTAGAAAATAAGGTACCTGGCCTTTCTGCCTTTTGCATGCCAAGCCCTGAACAAATTTATATAACAAACTGAATTTCCCCATGAAAAAATATTTCCTTCGCATATTTGAGGATACGGATGAAAAAGTTTAAAGCACATTGTAGGATACCACACTTTTTGGATTGAGGACCTAACCAGACAAAAGTTAAATTTTAAACAATATTTATGAAAATACCATTTGCTCTTTTTAATGGTGTTAATGACTATCCATAAAAATGGAAAACAATTATAAAATGCTTAAACTAAATCCCAAAATTAGCCAATGACATTCTCTCTTTTTGTTTTGTTTTTGGTTGATTCTTTTTTAAATTTTAAAAATAAAATTTGGGGCACCTGGGTGGCTCAGTTGATTAAGCATCTGCCTTCTGCTCAGGCTCAGGTCATGATTCCAGGGTCCTGGGATCAAGCCCTACATTGGGCTTCCTGCTCAGTGGAGGGTCTGCTTCTCCCTTCCCTCTGCCTCTCCTCCCTGCTTATGTTCTCTCTCTCAAATAAATAAATCTTTAAAAAAAATAAATAAACATAATTTTTAAAAATTTTTTAACTTTAATTCCAGTGCGGTTAACATACAGTTTCTACTAGTTTTATGTGTACAATATAGTGATTCAACAATTCCATATATTGCTCAGTGTTCATCAAGATAAGTGCATTCTTAAGTTTTAACCTATATTTTATTTATATTTATTTATTTTTTAAAAGATTTTATTTTTAAGTAATCTCTCTACCCAATATGGGGCTCAAACTCACAACACCAAGAACAAGAGTCACACACTCCTCTAACTGAGCTAGCCAGGTACCCTAACCTATATTTTAAAATCTGGAAAAAAAAATATCAGAATATCAGATTTAGTTTTTTATTTTCCTACAGCCACACATCTTCTGAAGATATACCAAGTACTGTCACTGTTAAACACAAAGATAAGAAAAGGGGATTTAGATAATCAGTTCTATCCAACTCACGTGGCTATCTCAGCTATCTGACAAAACATGGTAAACAGGAACAGTAAAAAGGGAAAGGCATAAAAGAAATCAGAAAGTCAAAACCATCTTCATGGAAAAAAATCCAATGTTAGCCTGTTGTTTCACCATTGATGGGTTGAGTATTTCTTCCGTGAGGTCTCTTTAGTTGATTTTATTTTATTTCTGGTATCTACATATATTAAATATGGTCCCTGTGTATTAGCCCCTATGTTTATTTCTTCACTGCAGGTTAAGACCATTAACCCAAGTGCACCAGCCCCAAACTCAAATTCTTACACATCCAGACAATTGCTTTAAACATAGCCCAAATAAGCATATTTTTAGCAATTTAGAGCCTGTTTTGCATCCCCCACAAAATAGCACTGAACATCTGAGACCCAAAGGTAAAACAAACTTCATGGCTATAAAACACCACAAACTACTGTTGTTTTTCTGAGTTCTCTAACCCAGAGACTCCCCACCATGCCCACTTGTCCTCTTCCCCTTCCAGATGGTGGCCCTGTGCTACTATCTCTGGAAGGTCTACTGCTGTCCAAGGTTTTAAACATTATTATTATCTCATGGTCCTGTCTATTCCTTGATCAGCCCCCATAACCTCAAACTCATCACAGTTTCCTTAACTATGTCATAGATTAATGGCAATTTGAAAAACAAAATTATGGTTGTATCTGGCTTACAATAAACAAATGAAATGGCAGTGTAAAACCCAGGTGGCAATATGTGTGATCTAGTAAACTTTAAGTCCACATTTAATGAATCATAACTGAAAAAACATATCACAGATTGCACAAAAAATACATAGTTTGAAGTATAATTATAAGCAGTTTAACTCGATAAATTAATTGAAAGCAAATGAAAGAGAAATTCGATTATATGACAATTATATTTATCTTTGTACACATTTTGAAAAACTGGGGAGAATTTCTATTTCCCTATAATAGAATAACAAGAAAACTACAGATTAGGGGTTGGAAAAATTTTTCTGTGAAGGTTTAGATAGTAAATAATTTAGGCTTTTTGCAAGTCACATTTGGGTTTGGTCTCCTACTCATTTTCTGCTTCTCTTATTTCCTATTCTTCTCCTCCTTTTCCTCCTCCCCCTCTTCCTGCTCCTGTTCTTCCTCCTACTTCTCCTCACCCTCCTCCTTGTATTTGTTAGCCACCTTTTAAAAATGTAAAAACCATTCTTAGCTCACTGGTCATACAAAAACAGCACTATTTTAGATGAGGTTCATAGCTATCTTTGCCAATCTCTGAACAAAACAAAGCTGGTATCTTTACTGTTTTCCAATATGCCATAATCTTTACTCATTTTCTCTTCTCATGCCTTTGAATTTGCTGTTTCTGTCACCTGGACTGCCCATCCCTCTTTCTACATGAATTTGAGCCACACATCCTTTAAGGCAAAATCTACATTCTACTTTCTCCAAGAAACTTATCTGACCAACATAAAATAAAACTAGTATTTTTGTGATGAATATAACCATAGAAATCTATGAAATACCACATTATCCATTATTTGTGCTCACAATTCCAGACACCAATATCCAGTTGCCTCATGTACAACTTCTCAATAGTTTCATTGGTCATGTTTAAATATTGTAATGCTTTTAAAATCATGCCTACTATACTCTTTAAATCTCAAATTAAGTGAATCACATTGCATTGTTTTTCTGTTAAGATTAAATCTACTAAGTTAATATATTTGTTCTAATTGGTGGCTTTGAAAGAGCTATAAATTGAAGGAGGTTTTGTGTCTGCTTAGGATTCAGAAAACTACAAGAGAATGTTGCTACCATCTTAACGACAAGAAAAACTCAAATAATCTACAAAATCAAAGATTGTCTTTAGTCCATAGGAGAGCTGAGGTTGCAAGGCAAGCAAATACACTGAATTCCAAAGAGGGACAAACTACTCTCTGAAGAGGAACAGTACACATAGAATTTCATCTTTGGCAAGGCATAAGAGGATGAGGTAATTACCACAGAAGTAGGTAAGAATAAATCACATTAAATTTTAACAAATTCTTAAACTCTGAGAATAGACTGTTATATAAGTTTGGAAAAACTGAAATCCCTAGAAAGAAGTATATTTTGCACTCACAAGCTTTTTTCCATGAGCCTATCCCATGAAAATTTAAGGGCAGGGCAGGAAACTGGGGAGAACTTCCCTGAGTAACATAGATATGTGGGTGATCAGCTACCCTGAGGACAGATATAAAACTTGTATGTACTTTCTCAGATCCTTCTCTTATCAAAGGATGAAAAACACTAAGCTGCTGGAATACAGGCAGAAAGTGCCACTGCTCCTATGATTCAGGTAAAAATCCTATTTCTGGGAGTATGGTAGTGGCACAACCCCATCTGTTTCTGAATAATATATAAGAACCCCTCCTGGCTCCAAGACACAGCCACATCCACTCTTCCTGAGGGATGAGTAGAAAGGGAAGAGACAAAATTTTTCTGTTCCTGAAGGAAGAGCAGATAAATCTCTTGGACTTAAGATCCTACACTGATACTAAGCAGAGGTCTGCTACTGGTAAAAACTGAGGAAATACTCTCCCACCCAAGACTCTCAAAATATTCAAGGCAGGGTTTGGCAGACATGAGGAAGAATGCCAGGTCTGTGAGAACTATATCCCCAAGGCCCAGGAACACAGAGCTTACCTAAAAATGCATCTAGACCAGGATAATAGAGCACCCTCCTTTCCTAACATGAACAGCAATCAATAGCAATCTATTTCTGGGACAGGGGTAAGAATATGCACAGAGATCCCCTCTACAGTGCAGGCGTGGAGGGACTGCTGAAAGCTGAAGGTAGAGGAGGAACATTGAAAGAAACCCCAGCACTCAAGGCTCCACTCCTAGAACAAGGTAACAACAGCCCACCACTATAGGAATTCAAAGCCTATGGTGCAATAAAGATTAAAATACCAACAATCAAACCAAAATCCAGCTCAAGTACTGACAAAATTGACTCAACCCACCAAACTAATAACCTGACAGAAGAAACGTGCTAATTTCTGAGATTAAATAAGTTTTACTTCCATCTTTACTATTCTTCAGTACACGATATCTGGCATTTGGTCAAAAATTTTGAGACATGCAAAAAAGCAAAGGAAAAAATTCACTGTCAAAAGATAAATCAATCAATAAAATTAAATTCAAAGATGTTCCATATGGTGGCACTATCAAAGAGCAACATTATAAGCACAATATGTTAACAGATCATCTAGAAAAGGTGAACTATATATAAAAACAGATAGGAAATTTCCATACTGATATGGAAACTATATGATAAGAGTCAAATAGAAATGCCATAAATTTTAAAAGCACAATATCAGAGATGAAGAATTCCTTTGGCATGTTTATCAACATACTGGACACAGCTGTAAAAAAAAAAAAAAAATCAGTGAACTTGAAGAATGGTCAACAGAAATTATCCAAGCCAAAATAAAGAAAAGAGAAATCAAATAGAATATCCAAGAGGTAAAGTATAATATTAAATGAAATACTATAAATGTGAGTCCCAGAAAAAGAAAAAAAACTGTATAAAAGAAATATCTGAAGACAACCACAATTACAAAGAAAAAAGATAAAAATTACAGCAGAGTTCTCATCAAATGATACAAACCAAAAGTGTGACGTTTTTAGGAATGACATTTCTAGCATACTTGATAGGAAAAAAAAAATCTTCTCAAAACAGCATATCCACTAAAAAATACATACTCTTTAAATTTAAGATAAAAATTTTTAGAAAAAAAAAAGTCATTGCCTGCAGACCTTCACTACAAGAAATGTTAAAGGAAATTCTTTACTCAGGAGAAGCATGAAACCAGATGAAAATCTGAATTTTTACAAAGAAAAGAAAGTGCCAGAAACAGTAAAAATGAAGGTAAACATAAAGATTTTTTCCCTCCCTTTGATGACTTTAAAAGATACAAGACTGTGCAAACCAACAATAGTAATAATGTACTGTGGAATTTATAGTAGATGTGGAAGTAAAATGTATGATGATGATAACGTAAAAGATAAAATAGAGGAATGGAATAAACTATATTTGAAGGTAAATTACAATAAATTAAGATGTAAATTGTCAAACCCTCCCTAGACCGAATACTTAAAAGGAAAAAAAGGTAGTGCTAATAAGCCAATAAAGGAGATAAAATGAAATCATCAAAAATAATCAACTACTCCAAAAAAGAGCAGTGAAAGAAGAGAAACAAACTGATGGGACAACAGAAAGCAAATAGCAAAATGGTACATAAATAGAAGTCCTATTATTAAACTAATAATTATATATTAAATGCAAATAGTCTAAACACTTCAATTAAATGGCAGGCATATTCAAGTTGGATGAAAAAGAAATAGCCAACTGTACATTGTCTACAAGAAACCTCTTAGACAACAGACACATAAGTTAGAAGTAAAAGGAAAGAAAAATACGTATTATTCAACACTGATCAAAACAAAGTTGTAATTATTAAAATCATATCAAAATAAACATCAGAATAAGTAAAAATTAGGGAGAAAAAAGACACTACATAGTGGTATAGAAGTGGTACCAAGAAGACATATTAATCTAAATGTTTATACACCCAATGACAGAGCTCTAAAATATAAAAATCAAAAACTGATGAAATTAAAAGGAGAAATAGACAATTATCAGACTTCACTTCTCTCTGAATCACTGTGAGTACAAGAGAGAATATCAGTAAAGATATAGAAGATTGAAACAGTACTATAAACCAACTTGACCTGACATTTGTAAAACACTTCATCTAAAAGTGGGGGCATATATAGTTTTTGCAAATGCTCATGCAAACTCCACAAAGAAATACTGGGACGTAAAGCAAACACAAGCAATTTAAAAAGTTTAAATCATACAGAGTATGTTTTATAATTACAATGGAACTAACCTAGAAATCAGTATGAGAAATATGCCTGGAAACTCCCCAAATGTTTATAATTTTAGCAACACTTCTAAACAACCAATGAAGAAAACAGAAAGGAAATTAAAAAATATTTTGCACTGAGTAGAAAAGAAAACACAGCATACCAAATTTGTGGAATAAAGCTAAAGCAGTAACTAAAACATAGTTTCTAGCATTAAATGCTTAAATTTAAAAAGAACAAAGGTCTCAAATCCACATTTAAACTTCCACCTGAAGAAACTAAATAGAAGACCAAATTATATCCAAAACAAGCAGAAGGAAATAATAAAACACACACACACACACACACACACACACACACACTATATATATATATATATATATATATATATATATAGTAATAAAATGTGAAATTTGGTTCAAATTACTTACTGTATTCTCAAATATAGGTTTTCTTTAACATTATCATCAAAACATTGAGAGGCAAAACAAAATTGACAGCATTTTTATAATGAAAGCTAATTGTCAAGAAAGTTGGACTTTCTAATAAGACCCATCTTTATGGGGATGGAAATTTATTTTAAATATTCCCTAGCCAACTAAATATACAGGATTAAATTTGCTTACTTCCTTTTGGAAAATAAACCTTCATAAAGCTTTCATAATGTTCCAACTACTCCATTTTTTTCCCACACATAGATTACTTTAAGATCTGGATTCTCCTCCAAAGAGAAACAAAAAGTTGTCCAACTTTAAACAAGTTATTTAATAAATTCTAAAATTTATGAAGTCCATTTGGCTCTAAGAAATAATATCCAATTTAAATTCCAAATCACAGTTTATAGAGTTATTTTTAGCTTCTAAAATTACTTGTCTTTAAAATATGCCAATTATATATAGACTTCATTCTGGTTTATAAAAAACAAAAGCTATATTAATAAACACAACTTATGATTTGACACATTTTATTACTGGAAAATAATCTAATCTTAGCTAAAAATCACTTATTCTTGGTTCAAATATTTTGGCACTTAGGAATGAAAGATTTTCATTAGATACTGATTAACATAATTTTTCTGGCTATATAAATCTCCTTTTTGACATTTTAATTAATTTCTAGAACCTCTGTTTAATTCAAAGTAATAGATTACTACAAATGGTTAAAAATTATTATAGCCTTTATTAATGACAGATGATTTAGACCATACCAAATTGCGGGCTTCAATTTGACCTTCTTATGGAATTAAGTAATATATTACCCACTGTGGGATTCTTACTACTTGACACATTAATAAATACAGTTGTAAGAATTGCAGGAATGTATCATTCTCCACATAGTGAGCATCTGTGATATAAATATACACAGTCTATATTTTATAATTAATAACTAATAGGTTATTATTACCAGCCAACATTTGTTAAACGTTGCTTGTAAACAAGATGATTTATCATCAGATTCTCTAGCTGCAAAAGCTTTTAAAATAGTAAGCTTCAGGAGATGGAAAAAGAAAAATACAAAATACATTAATCCAACCTTTCTAAAGGGCACAGTGTGCATTGCAAATCAGAACGAGATTGATCATTAAAGTCTTCTGCAAGGAGCAGCAAAAAGAGAAGCATAATGATTAGATTAACTAAGACCAAAACGGAATGTGTAAGTCAGAGGAGAATTTGAATTTAAAAGTGTATTTGTAAATAATATTAAATTTGGAATGATTAAGATTTTGCTTAATTCAATCAGAATCCACCTCCAAAATGTCAGTTACCTCTATTTCCAAGAATGACAGTGTTGATGTTTTCTTACTCACAAGCTCAACTCTAGTTGAAGTTATGTGCTGATCAACTTTTCTATTCTTGACCTTCTGTTTCCATCTAGTCTATCAATATAAGAAAAATTCATCAACTATATACTGAATGTTGAACGTATTTTCAGAACCATACAGTTTTAGAGTGGTTTAAGACCATTTAAAGCCACAGAACCAGAACACTCTTAACTGATCAATTTTACCCTTCCTCAGTTCAGATAAGCTTTAAAGACTTTTGTTTTTTTAAAGATTTTATTTATTTATTCGACAGAGATAGAGACAGCCAGCGAGAGAGGGAATACATCACAAGCGGGGGGGGGGTGGGAGAGGAAGAAGCAGGCTCATAGCGGAAGAGCCTGATGTGGGGCTTGATTCCACAATGCCCGGATCACGCCCTGAGCCGAAGGCAGACGCTTAACCGCTGTGCCACCCAGGCACCCCTAAAGCCTTTTGTTTTTGAAAGATGTTCAGTGTTATCGAAAACAAAAGCCATAGGAACTCCAAAGCCTGGTTGACCAGAAAAGCATTCTGTACTCCTTCCTATGTATGAGATACCATTCTAAGGTCCCTTTGATGGAAATGTTATATTGTATTTATTATAAAACAATATAAGAACAGGTAATATCTCTCCTTTTTATGGCATGGTTTTTATATAACCTTTTATCTATGCAACAAATATTAAATGCCTATTAATAATTTATTAACTACTAATGTAGTCATTTTTACATAATTGCTAAAATGTTAAATCATCTTCTGGCCTGAAATGTTTTCTTTCAATTTCTATAATTAATTTAAAAGTTGTCAGTCTTGGTTTTTCATTTTGTTGCTCTTTTGTAAATCTTACATAGCCCATGATCAAAAACAGTATAACTGTAACCTAAAATAAAAATAAAGCTGAGTCACTCTGACCAGAAGAGGTGAAATTAAGAGGAAAAGGGGTAGGACTTTATTATGTGATGAAAGTTAAAAGATAGGAGTACCAAGAGGTAAGTGATCAGTAAAAATAAATGCAGGAGAGAAACCAAAAACAATAAAGTAACAAAGGATGGCACTGGATCTAAAAACTGTATTATGATTAGTGGTCATGAGAAAAATTTCAGAAGAGAAGACCACTTGAAAAGAAGGTCATGTAATTGATCAGTGGAGTTAAGTCATAGTTATATTTATAATACATAGTGATTCACTATTACAGCCTAATTATTCTCCAGTTGTTCCTTTGACTATAGCATATTCTAATTTTTTTCTTTCTAAAAACAGCTTAATTTATATATAATACATATTTTTACTTTTAGATGCATATTTCTTGGAATTGAGATCGCTTAAAAGTATATTTATCCTACTCTGACAATTTATGTTTTACTTCAATTCTTTTTACTATAGCTTAATTTAAGTAACAGTGAATTAAACTTTTGTTAAAAATAACCCTGAAATAAGACTAGTCTAAGTGTAACTTTTCCTATATCCATTCATGTGACTGGAACTATAACAGCATCTGAAAGTCATTTCTTACTGCATACTTAATATCTATAATCATTTAGGTGTTCTAGGTAATGGTTGTCTGCTACAAATCAGGTGAGATTTACTGATAGAGACTGGAAAAGGCAAAGGAATCTCCCGATGGAAGAGTAAGACAATAATATATTTTATGGAACTGAATTTATTGAGTCGTATGATTTCTTGATTTGTGTGTTGACATGCTCAATATTTTTTAAGTGTTATATTCTAGCAATATACTCTATTCATTTATCCAACAAACATTTAATGTCTACTTTAAAATCAAAACAAAACATAGAAAACTTCACTTTTTTATAGGAAACTAACCTCAAAAGATAGTAACTCAAAAATTTACAAGGATTGAGGAAGTGTCCAGAATCAAAAGTTCATCTACCTTCAAAACTTTGCTAATTAATAAGCCAGGATCTAGTACAATGTCATATTTACACATCTAGGATTAGATTACCCAAGAAGTAATCAATTATGTAATAAATGAAAACTGTATTATATTAAACGATAGAAAAAGGTTAATTGGTATCTATTGGGCTATCTTACACAGATTCTCACCTCACCCTCACCTAACCCCTTTCCCAGAAAAGAAGTACTGTCCCATTTTTACAGAGAAGAAAACAAAGAAAATTAAGTTATGTGACCAAAGTCTCACAACTAAGACTGTGACAGGATAAACATTCAAACCCAGATCCATCTGACATAAACCTCATATTTCTACTATTCCATGTAGTTCCTGGATATATATATATCAGCTACCTTAGAAATTCTTCCTATAGACTATGATAAAGCTCTACAGACTGGTTTGATTACCCACATGGATTGGTTGTATCTGCCAGGGAATACTTAATGGATCTTTAACGTAGCTTAAGTAATTATCTCAACCATGCCTTTTCCATCTATGTAAACACCTTGTAAAAATATTTTTTTCAAAGTTGATGGTGGGGGGCACCTGGGTGGCTCAGTCTGTTAAGCATCCAACTCTTGATTTCAGCTCAGGTCATGATCTCAGGTCATGGGATAGAGCCCGATATAGGGCTCCATGCCCAGCACGAAGTCTGCTTGTCCTTCTCCCTCTGCTCCTCCCCCACTTGCTCTCTCTCTCTCTCTCTATCAAATAAGTAAATAAAATCTTTTTTTAAAAAAGTTGGTAAGGGAAACATGTTTTCTATTTAATAGTTCTAAGTTAACATAATGCATTAATATAAAAGCTAAATCAACATCTTGTAATAAACAGAAAAGCTAAAAGCTGCATCTGTTTCTACTGATTAGGGAAGAGAAGCTGAAAATTGAGTAGGAAAGGTCAATGAGAACGAACCTTTATTAAAGACCTGCAACATGCCAGGTACTTTGACATTATCTCATTAATATTCACAAAAACCGTCTTTCTTATGAGAAAATAAGTGTTTATACGCTTAATACAAAGGTAGACTCACAATCTGGTATCCACAGTCTGAATCTCAGCCAGAGGTATCTTTCGAATACCTTAATTGCTTGCCATATTTAAAAAACAGAGGATTGAACACAGAAAATATATCCACCGTCTCTGAGAAATCAAAACATCTAACAATACTGAGCATGGAAACAAGTGATGTTCGGTTTGGATGAGGCACAGAAGTTCCAGATCACGGAATCCCCACCCTGCCAATTTCACTCACTTCAGTTTTGCCAGGTCACTGTAGGCATGGCATTTAGATTTGTGATCTGGCTTTGAGTAAATTGTCCAAGATTATATTTCTAGTAAGGCACAAGGTTTAAAATCAAAACCACGTCTGTTTCTCTCCAAAGACCATACTCTCATTTATGGCTCCTGGTAAAGTCTTTTTATGTATAGAGAATTCACATTGAAATTTTCCATAAATGATTTTATTTTCTCCTGCCTTTTAAAAATCACTGCTGATAGCAGCATTTTCCTGAATATCAAAGTTTTATCTTAACCATTTTTATTTTTAGCTCAATTATTCACTTTTCCTGTATATTGTATATAGACTCAAGTCAAAATAAATTCAGAGAATCGTAAGTTAATATCAATATTGTTCTACCTCATTTAGGTACACCTTGTAATTTCATAAAACATGCAAGTAACACTGAAAAGCTTTATTTAATTCAATGAAAGCTGTAAATAATACACTTTATGTATCACTTTATGTATCAGTAAAATGAACCAAATCTTTATGGTGTTTAAACTTTTTATTAAAACTAACTAGCTTAGTGTTCTGTGTTGCCCCCGAGCACCTTTATGATTTAAGAAAACTTCAAAAGAACCCACAGTTAATACCTAAATATTACTGACATAATGGAGAAATAATTCAATATATATACATTTAACAAGGAGCATTAAGAGTATAAGTGCAAAGAGCATGATATTCAGACAGTCATGGGCACAGAGATGAGCTCTTCGGCTTAAAGAGGTAGGGCAACTTAAATGAGTTTATTCCATAACCTGGAAACTCCTACACTATCACTGAGGCATTCTGAAAGAGGTGGTACCAATATGAGCCATAGAATTTTTTTCAATACATCTGCAAAGTTTATTTGGCTACTATTTAAATACAGATGAACCAAGAAAACTAATGAGTTACTACCTTGGTTGGTATTAAGTCTTCTATACCTTCTACAAGCACACTGCTATTAAAACTAGCCCCAGATGGCTGGCTTTGCATTTCTTCATTTTTATGCTAGAACAATTCTGTCTTCTTGTTCTTAAATAAATTAAAACCATCTTACCATTGGAAAAGCTACTAGTTTACAAAACAAATAAAATATAATCAAATAACATTTTCATGAGGAATAATCATAAAATTTGTTGACCTCACAAAGAGACAAATCTCCCCATGTTGGAATATAATTATAGGCACTAAATAGTAACACTGACCTTTCAAATCTGTTTTAGGAAAATCGGCTTCAGGGGGGAGGGGGCTGGGGGAATGGGATAGGCTGGTGATGGGTGGTAAGGAGGGCACGTATTGCATGGTGCACTGGGTGTTATACGCAACTAATGAATCATGGAACTTTACATCAAAAACCAGGGATGCACTGTATGGTGACTAACATAATATAATAAAAAAAATTATTATAAAAAAAGAAAAGAAAAATCAAAGAATATAGGTTCAAGTAAAAAATCTCCACAGTAAAATTAGGTTAATGAATTTTAAATTATTTTAGAAAGCCACATAAGCCCAGAATAGTCTATTTAATATTTAATATTACTATTTTAATACACAACCATAAAGTTATTTCAAATGCTTTTCATTTATATGCATTTTCAACAATAGACCATTAGTCTCATCTAACAAAGTTAAAATGTATATCAATTTTTTAATAATATTTGGGACTTATGGGGCACCTGGGTGGCTCAGTCAGTTGAGAATTTGACTCTTGGTTCTGGCTCAGGTCATGATCTCATGGGTCGTGGGATCAATCCCCCGTATCAAGATCAGGGCTCCACCGCGGGGAGTCTGCTTGATGATTCTCTCCCTCTGCTCCTCCCCCAACTCTCTAAATAAATAACTCTTAAAAAAATAATAATATTTTGAGGAAAATCACACTATCAGTTAGAGTTGGATGGAACCTCTTAACCTTTTAGAATGCTCTCTAGTTCCAGGATTATTAGTGTCTTGATAAAGTAGAAACTTCTTTTAATTTCTTGCCCTTTTACTTAAATCTTCCTACATCTTCCTTAATGGAGTCTACCTATAATAACCAGAAATTACATGAAAACAGTGACCTAATAACATAACCAAAATATTTTCTTTTTTTTTTTAAGATTTTATTTATGTATTTGACACACACAGAGAGAGAGAGCACAAGCAGGGGGAGTGGCAGGCAGAGGTAGAGGGAGAAGCAGGCTCCTTGAGGAGCAGGGAGCCCGATGTGGGGCTCAAGCAGGATCCTGGGATCATGACCTGAGCAGAAGGCAGATGCATAACCCACTGAGCCACCCAGGGACCCCAAAATATTTTCTTATGTAACTTTTATACACAACCAGTGTTCTGAAAAGTAGACAAAGTTCATTTGTTTTTAATTTTTAGATGGTATTTTAAATTTTTTTCTACCTATTCAGCTAGAAACATTTATATAATGTTGAATAGCTGGAATTACATGTTTTCTGAGTTTGTTCCACCCCAATATTATGAGTAAGATAGATTAAAACTGCTTTAAGGGGTGCCCGGGTGACTGAGTTGATTGAGCACATGACTCCTGGTTTCAGTTCAGGTCATGGTCTCCCAGTGGTGAGATTGAGCTCCAGTACTCAGTGCCGAGTCTGCTTCAGATTCTTTCTCCCTCTACCTACCCCCCCACCCCACCCCGCTTGCTCTCTCTCTCTCTCTCTCTCTCAAATAAATTAATAAAACTGCTTTAATTGGTATACTTAATTTCTTTTTATAGAGCTATAGCTAAGCATTAATAATTTATCTAGTTTACCTATCAAATTGACTTTCAAAATAAAATTATTTTTATAACATAATTTCCATTTTTAAGACACAGTAAAATGTAAAACAAATGTACTTATTTAAAATCCCTTTAAAAATAATTTTCTCAATTTCTCAATAAAATACATGTTTCTCAATAATAAAGCCATCACACTTCTAAATTCTTCCTTCTCCTGATAAACGGCTGATGCTCATTCATGGATGAATTACAGAGCAGGAAATGCCAACATCATTCTCCTTCAAGGACTGAAATCTTAATTCTTTGGGTAATAGAATGGTGGTACAGTGATGTTGAAAACATAATACCCAATAAATTCCAGCTCCCAGAATGTCATAATAATAAATCAGAAGTTATTTTTAAAATACTGGAAGCATGAGTATCTCACAAATTATTCAAATGTCATAGTCAGACCTGATAATGTATGTATTAAACACATAGTGCAAAAATTCTTGGACCAATGAACTACTATAATTTATTATACAGGTTACAGATTACTGAATGAATAAACAACAGAGGATTCCAAATACTGGTTGCACTCTTAGATCACAATATGCAAAGAGTTCAAAGGATCTCCTTGAAGTTTCCTAAAACTAAAGTAAGAAATGAATATCCCATTAATGACTAATTAAATTATTATAACTGTAATAAATCTGAGAATCTGGAAAACATGCATGGCTGTCTTAGAGATAATAATTTTGTCTAAAATGTTTGAAAGTGTGTGACTTTGAATTGGTACACACAAGAATAGGATGGCTTTTGGCTTTTTTTCATTTTTAGGTAGAATCCAAAAATAGTCTGAGAGCAATCAAAGGTCTTGGTGAGAAACATGAATGTTGAAACGGAGGAAACATGGATTTGATTGCCAATTCTACCCCTAGTAGAACCCCAAGTTCTGTGCTTTGGGGTAACTAGTCAACCTGACTAGATTTGTTTCAATGTAAGTAACATAAAATCATTTGATAATTACTGAACATATGTCTCTACAGAACATCATTCTAGTGCTAGATGTCAGCAATGAACAAGACAGACAAGATCCATGGTATCATGGGGCTTAAATTATTTAAGTTGTCAGGGGAGGGAAAACAATTACAGGTAAGCAAATTAGATAATTTTATGTATTTATATTGTAGATAGCAAGAAATAAAAGTAAATGATGTGTTAAAGAGAGCCTGGGACCTTCTTTAGATGGGATATTATGAAAGGCCTCTCTGAGAAGGAGATATTTGAGGTGAAACAAGAGGAAAACCCTCCTACACGAAGATCAGAAGACACAATGGTCCAAATAGAGATATACGCATTTCATTAGAACTGCGTAACTCTAACCAAAAGGAAAAATATTTGTTTATCAATGATTCCTCTAACATAATTCCTACATGGAACATCTTTGAACATAAAAATCACATAGTGTATAATTTGCATCTATTATTCTCATCACTTTGTGATAGATTATTAAGGACTATGGCATATAATATTGATGGCATTCTTGAAATTCTGGCTATTGATCCCAGAAAACAATGTATTGGTGAAAATCCATACGACGGGAAAAGCAAAGACTGACCAGGCCAAGAGGAAAAAAAGAAGGAAATGGTTCTAGATCAGAGGAGAGATAGGGAAGAAGATTTTAGGAATTGTGGTCCAAAGAGGACACATGAAACAGAATCCTGTCCATGCTTATCTACTAACTCACTCTATGTGAAAAAAAGGAAGAAAGGGGGGAGGGTGGGTATAACCTAATAGAGCTAGATATTTTCAGTATATTGTATAATTTATCCCTTACTACAATCCTATTTGAACTACTTGTATCTCCACTTAGCAACTAAGCTTGCATGACTGTATTGGGGACTGTATTGAGCTTAGAGAACACATTTTCTTAACAGGATTGACTAGGTGATCTCAAAGTTTCCCATAAAATTCTAAAAGTCTATGATTCTAATAATAGGAAAAGAAAATTATCTGTATAAGTACATATTACACATATAAAGGTCTTAAAAAATAATTGGCCTTATGACTTGTCAATCTTTATAAAGAGAGACTTCAAGAATATTTGGTGAGGAATTACAGTCTTAAAAACATAAAACCCAGTTTCTTGAGAGATGGATGAAGAATGGAATATTCAGAGAGAGAAGACCTGGAAAGAGGCCCTAGGATATTTGGGAGGAAATCTGAATAGCCATCCAAACTAATCAAGTTTTATCCAAACCAAATATCCAGGCCTTTTGAAGTTTGCCAGTTACTAATCAAAACCGCAGTAAATGCTTAGTAGCTCAGTTTTAAATAACATCAAACCAACTATCATGTAATATAATGAGTAAAGCCAAATCTGGATTTTGTCTTAGAGCTACACAGACACACAAAAATTTGTATAAAGTAGTGCTAGCCATATAAAAAATTTAAGATACTTTTAATTATTTCTTATGTTATTTAGCTCTTAAAATCACCTGAGTGATTTTTAAAAGGGGTTAAGAAAACCAGCTTTTCATAAAAAATGATTTACTAATAATAACTGTCTGGAAAATTAATAGTTAAGTAAAGACTTTGCAACTATTGTTTTAGACTCTATTGCAAACACTGCAAAAAATTAAAACTTACTAATGAGGAATTAATGGCCCAAGGTTCTTATATTATGTTGTTGCACTAGGTGGACAAATTTTGAACCTAAAATAAATTAATAGTACTACTTTTATCTTAATGCATTTCATCCTCCTTTAAAATTATAACAATATTTTGTCACATAGAAGCTGTGATATAAATCAGCTTTCTGCAGTTATGGTATGAATCAATCTGTTTTCTTTAAAAAGATCTTCAAAAATCTCAACAAAATGATGAAAGTATTACAATATAATCTTCACATATTTTATTGATTTAATTTGACATGAAATAAATATATTACCATAAAATGCTTACTGTCATTTTTTCCACTTTTGATGAACTCATTTCTTTTCCTTGAAACAGAATTAATGAAATGTCAAAATGGAAAAGCATTCAGTTTTGTTAAAGAAAAAAAAATTTACTCTTACTGAAACACATGTTCTCTTTTTCCCCAATGCAAGTTCCATATGTACATTATGTCAAAATGAGAAAGAAAAAAAAAGGGTCTATGCATTTGTGTGCATGTGTAAACTTATCTAGAAAGGCAAAGGAAAAAGCATTGAGAAGTCAGAGAAGATGGGGGTCATGTTGCTGTCTTCTTCATGAAAGGGCAAGTGCCAGGGCATGGAAGATGGCAGAACTCAGATGACACTACTAACAGGACTCCCAGTAACCTATTATATTTTTTTATCTGAATTCTCTACACAGTATTCATCCAATATTTTCTTGTTTATTTAATTATTACTGATTTGTTGATTGCACAATTTTTATCTGTTTCCACAGAATATAAAATTCATAACAACAAACACCTTAACTCTCTTATTCATCATTTATCATCCTCAAGTGGTTGAAAAATAATTGACCTTAATCTGGCAATGAGTGAATGCATTATTGATCATCAAAAAAACTGGGAACGACAAAGCTTAAAACACGTAAGAAGCAAAAGGAATAAACTAAACCTTGGTTACACCAAAAAAAAAAAAATTAAATAAAGGAACAAAAAATAATGGCAAAAATAAAATGAGATAGAAAAAATACAAGTATTTTAGCTTTTCAATAAATATTAAAAGGTTGCTTTCTCCTACCAAAAGATAATCAAACTTTTTTTATCAGCTTTTTGTTATTTTCAAAAACTACATCCAAAACAGTGACAATGAAAGACTGAAAATAAAAGAGAGTAAATATGAAAAAATACGAAAAAATGAGATTAGATATTTAATATTAGATATCAATGATTAAATAATTAATATTAGTTAAAGTGAAATTTAATGCTAATGACATTGAAATAGAAAAGGGGAGACATTGTAACATATTGGCAAATGATCCAATCCATCAAGAAGACAGAACAAGGGGGCACCAGGGTGGCTCAGTCAGTTAAGCATCTGCCTTCGGTTTAGGTCATGATTTCAGGGTCCTGGGATCAAGCCCCACATCAAGCTCAGTGGAGAGCCTGCTTCTCCCTCTCCCTCTGCCTGCTGATCTGCCTACTTGAGCTCTCTCTCTCTCTGTGTCAAATAAATAAATAAATAAATAAATAAATAAATAAATAAATAAAATCTTTAAAAAAAAAACAGAACAGGAACACCTGGGTGGCTCAGTCAGTTAAGCATCAAGTCCCACATAGGGCTCCTTGCTCAGCGGGGAGCCTGCTTCTCCCTTTTGCCTGCCCCTCTCCCTGCTTGTGCTCTTTCTCTCTCTCTCTCTGACAAATAAATAAATAAAAATCTTTAAAAAAAAAAATAGAAGAAGACAGAACAGTAAGACCTTTAAGCAACAAACAACATGATTTCTTTTTAAATTAAGAACTCCCAGGATAAAAAGCTTAACTTGGTTAAAATATAATTATAAGAAAAGATTTTATTATATCTTTTTCAGATTTTTTTCATTGTGAGTTGTCAAAATATGAAGGATACAGATTAGTCAATTAATTAACTGATTGAATATATACACATATATAAAACAGTATACTAGAAATAGAGAACATGCATATTTATATTCACAGAATTTAAAAATATACATCAATTTTATAATGTATTATTTTTAGAATTCTAAAATTTAAAAAAAGATGTAGTTCATAGGCCTCCTCCTTTAAATACAAGACTGAAGTATAATCCAAGACTTAAATATAATCCAATAAAAATTATGTTAAAGAATAAAAAAATCATAAATTAAAAAAAATTTCCATGATTCCAAGAGAAAAACAGATATTACAAATTATTACAAAAATTAATTAGAAACATTACACCAACTCATATGGCACACAGCTGAAATAAGACTCAGATGATGTTATAGCTGAAATGTATTTATTATCAAATAAACTTAATAAATACACACTTCAAGAAAAAGGTAAAAATAGTATATAATAAACCAAAACAAGAAAGAAACAGCATTAATAAAAAGAGAGTTGAAATTATTGAAAGAGAAAAGAAGTAGAAAAGAAAAAGGGAACTGACAAGAAAAACTAGAAAATCTCACTAAACTAAAAATCATGGAAGATATAAATATAAAGGCCTATTATAATTTTTAACAGTTCAGATTGTTTTTATGGCTATATTTTATCCCAGTTTTAAAAAACAAATACTTCATGTTTATTAAGCTACTCTATAGAGAAAGAAAATTTCTCAAATCTATTTTAAGGTAGAAAACGTTGATTCTAAAATCCAATTAAAGGTAATCCAAAAGGAAAGAAGAGAAAGAAGAAAAAAAAGAGGGAAGAACTGAGAAATGCAGGAAGCAAGGGAGAGGGATACTGGCATAAGAATAAACATACTCATTTTTTTTAACTGTCAAACTGCTACATAAGGAGATCCATCATTTCACATTGCCACCAACAATTCATGAAAATTCCAATTTCTCTACATCCCCATCAACAACTGTTATTGTCCATTTTTAAAAATTATAGCTGTCTATGAATGCCAAGTAGTGTCTTACTGTGGTTTTGATTTGTATTAACAAATGACTACTGACTTTGAGCACCTTTTTATGTTCTTATTGAATATTTTGTATCTCCTCTGGAGAAAAACCCTTTTCATATTTTTTAGTTGAATTGTATGTCTTTGTAGTATTGAGTCATAAGAATTCTTTATATATTCTGAATACTAGTCACAAATGATAAAGTTCAATTTATCTATTTTGTTGCTTGTGCTTTTGGTATCATATCTAAAAAAAACTGTTGCCAAGTCCACAGATATTTATGCCTGTGTTTTTCATCTAATACTTCTATCGTTATAGCTCTTACATTAAGATCTGTGAAGCATATTGAGTTAACTTTTGTATATGGTGTAACGTAGGAGTCCAAATTCATTTCTTTACAAGTGGATATCCAGTTGTCCCTACACAGTTTGTGAAAAAACTATTCTTTCTCCATTAAGTTGTCTCAGCATCTTTGTCAAAAGCAATTGGCTTTTTGACAAAAGGCTTTACTGCCTTCTGTCCTGGCTCATATCACCAGGGGAAATAGAATAGTATGTAAAGCATAAAACATGTGACTTGTTTTCCAAAAGGTATTTGTATTCATCATTCATTCAGGTTGACTCTTGAAAGGTCCAGTTGTTTTTTCAAAATATCTAGGGAAACCCTGACAAGATATACTAAAATCAAAGCAATCAAATTTGAAGGTGCCAAGAATGCTTTATTTGAAAGTATTTGTTTACTTTTACTACTGAAAACTGGGCCTTTCTCTAAATCACAATTTTATTAGCTGGAAGTCAAGGTGGCAGTTTTGAAACACTGGGAAATTTACTTCTAAGAATGTGCATACAGCCACATGGGTCATTGTCTTTATCTTTACTTGAAAAAAGGAAAACCCTACCCGTCATTTTTTGATTCATCATTCCCACTAGACTTCTAAGACTTTTTCCTGAATATCCTATTTATGGCTTGGAACCATTTTTATTTTCTATTGTGGCTTGACTTCTTTTGAGGTTTAACATTTTTAATGGGCTTTGTCTTCTTCTTTACTCTCAATAACACTCAATTTCTTGGCCAAGATTTATCTATTATTTTGTAAGAATTCACTTGGTTTTCATTCTCTCTAAATAACCTCTTTTATATACTAAGAGATTTGATCAATTAGAATACCAGTTTCAAAATTTATGAAACTTGGAATTTTTTCTTGCTTAGTCTTTTATTTCTAGCAACTGGCCATTCTTCTAAGTTTCAGTAATCTATAAATCAGGAGGAAAATGTATACTTTCATTTCTTTCATTGAGTCCAATTTGGCTCTCAGAACCAGTCCTCTTGCCCACAGAAGTCAAACTCAGACTTTTCATTTCCTTTACTTCATTCCTTGACCCAATACAAAACAAAAATATAGTCTTTCAAGTGTTATGAACATATTTTACCTAATACTTGACCTGAAGATAATATAAAGAAGCTTTTTTCCCAAGCAAAAGGGGACACAAGGGCTATAATCTTTCACTGGAATTTAAGTTTCTATTCATTAGACCTTTATACCCTTTAATTATTATGTCTAACCCTAAACCCATTGACAGTCTTTACCTAGATTCCCTTACAACATATGTCTGGAGATTACAAATGACAGAAGCCAAATTTTTTTAGAGTAAGGGACACCTGTATCTTAACTCCTAAATTCATGCATTGTTCAATGTTCTTATTATCTGTCTCAAAGAAAGAAATCAAGATAAATTAGTTTATTAATTAATCTTTTGCTTCTGTCAAGTCCAGTTAAGGATCACAGAGCTAAGGACAGGCAAAGTAATGAACCATTATTTTTTTCAAAGCTTTTATTTATTTATTTTAGAAAGAGAGAAAGTGTGTGTGCATGAGTGGGAGTAGGGGCAGAGGGAAAGGGAGAGGCAGAGAATCTCGAGCAGGCTCAACACTGAGTGTGCAGCCTGATGCGGGGCTCTATCTCACAACCCTGAGATCATAACCTGAGCTGAAAACAAGAGTCTGATGCTCAACCCACTGAACTGCCTAGGCGCCCCAAATAATGAAGCATTATTAAGAACTATTTCTCTAATTTGCAAGATACACCAAATATCCAAAGGTTTTCTCTTATTATCTTTCAAATAACTAGAATTATTTTACTTGTGCCATATTCAGACCTTCATATTTATATTGAAATGTCAGCGATTCTAAATCATGGAAAATTGAAAAAAACTTTCAAAAAAAGAAACCTTAGAGATCCAATCAAACACTTTTAAATGAATAAATGGAGGTGCAGAAGGCCAAAGTCTTGTCAAGATCACACATAGTTAATAGATATTTGATGCAAACGTAAGTTGCTAAAATCCTACCAGTGTTCTTTCTCACCAAGCTTCCTATTGTACAACAAAGTGTCTCTTAATCTTGGAATATGTTTCACACATAAGAAAAGATGAAGACATAATGAGGAAAATAACTCTAAGTGAAACCCTTCCCTATTAGATCACAGATTCTATGCATTTTGCTACGATAAAAACACTCAAAAATAAGATATATAATACTCTTGAAATTGCAGCTATTTCTAACTGTAAGTAAAATATGTTTTAAAGACTCTTAAACCTTGTTTCTTAATATTTAACAGACTCTTTTCAAAGTTGACTAAACTGAAAATTAGGTAGGTCCACCTCCTATTTCCTTGCCTGTGTCTGTTCTTTTGAAATACAAAACTATAAAAACTTTTCCCGTTACCTAAAATAGAACAACTCAAATATGATCTAGGGTTAACTATAACTCCATCATTATGCACTATCTATAGTGTTCATGTGTTTTACAGTAAGTATGCATCTTTATTTGCAAGTCAACAATTGTCCATTGGCAGGCTTGTTTCCATTAAAAGGAAAATATCTATTATTCTGGGGCTTGTACTGAGGAAAAACACATTTTAGAAAAATGATTTTTCCCCACAACAGTTCCACAATTTTGCCTGGCTACTACTTTGGCTTGAACTTAGAACCACAGAATTAAAGTCTAATGTTTATAGTTCTTTCATTTTATTTCTCTGGACTGCCCATAATCCCTTCTAATCATTTCAGCTATGGCAATTTTACCAACTGTGATAATGCCTGCTCCAACATTCAGGCTTTATATGTGCAGTTATGTTATTCCACTGGCTTGGCATATTTGTGTCATATCAAGCCCGAGTTTTCTCAGTGGGCCTTCTTTTAGCCTTGTAGTCATTAACTTGAAGTACTACTTCTTGCTGAAATGTTGGTTCTGTCCAAACAGTCCACCAAAAGCCTCCTGCTCTATGCTTTATCATTTTCCTTTGTCAGAGAGAAAATTTTAAATATGAAAAAAAACAAACTCCAGTTGTCTTTGCCTTCCAACCTTATATTGAAGAGAAAGCACAAATATGATTTCATAATATTAACTAGTATTTATTATAAATATATACATTTTTAAGTACCCTAAACAAAGACCTATAAATAATTAAAAGCATTTCGATATTTCTACAAGGTAAAAGCTCTTCTAGAATAGTATTTGTCAAGCCATGGGGCTCAAGGTATCTGAGATTCAACTTAGGAAATAAGTCAAAAATCAAATTACCAGCAGAAAAACTATAGAGCATTTAAGCTTCATGTTTCAATAAAAGCCTTGGGACACTCAAATTACTAAGAGCAACTGCTGTTCAATATTGGCTTATGAGTTCAAAAAAAAAATATTTCACAAGCTACCAGAGCCTATTACTTCATTTCGCAGAATTCATAAATGTACTGCCATGCTTGTTGCTGTAGACAAATTGCAGAATGACAGTGAGGAAGGAGACTGGAGGATCTGAAAATGGATGACTGAAGATTTCCCAGGTTGTTACTCTCTCACTCTTCTCATGGGATTCAAAGTAGCAAAATTTCCCTGACTGATATCCATGTGTCATTTTCAAATGCCAGTGTGCCCCACTGCATCTGATATCTTCCCTGGTAATAGAAATCTGGGGACCTAACCCAATGAGCACTAGTAAGACGTGAGATTAGACTACAATGCTAAGTGCCTCAGAGACATATTCAAATCTGCAAAACATCCTTGAATGCAAGCATTAATAAAACAACAGTTGAATAAAATGCTTCTAGTATTTTCTAGAAATCATCTATTACTAAATGAAGAAATACATTCATATAGCACTAAATGATCAGTAATAACTATGCAGCAGTTTCTCTTAATCTGCCTCAACTCTTCTGAATTTATACAAGAAAAACATTTCAGAATCAAAATGATCTTTAATGATTGCACAGCTAATCAAGCTTTAACAAAGTCCCTACAGGACTAATTAGGTGATAGCAACCCTCTATCCTCCCTAATGAGGCATTTGTTAAGTCTTGGAACTATTTAACTTCCTAAACTTGAAAGCCACATAGATCTGTCAGAGTTCATCCACTTAATTGAAATAATATTTTATATTTTGCCTTTAATGTGTTAAGAAAAATCCCCAGCATTAAAAATTCAGTGTCAGTGTAAGTTAACAGGGAGCTGTACGAAAGAACCTAAAACAGATCTCTAAATCACAGAAGATAAGAATAGCCTATGAAAATTCAAGGGAATGTTTTAATAATTCATCCTTCTATTGTGTACCTTTTTAATTCTTTAGCTCCAAAAATCCATTTCTAAACCACGTTCATTTGACTGTGTGTTCTTCAGTCTGTTTTCACAAAGTGATTCAAAGTCCACATAATTTTTTAAATGATTATATAACACATGTGGAAAGATGTGGTCACTTATAATCCATCCTGTGCTTGAATAAAACTGACCACCCGGAAATGAATCAAAGGTTGGGTTACCAGCGCTCTATTCTATCAGAACTGATCAAATGGGTAGTGTGCTCATTTTCACCCTGAAACAAGCAGTATGAAATCAAAGAACCATGTTAAGGAATAAACATTTGTTTTTAATTCCTTATCAGAAAATGCTAAAATTCCATAACAGATATGAACGTTTCATCTTAAGAGCTAAAGCAATATCTACATGTGAGATGTGTTATGAAAGATTTTCAATTTTTCTCTGTAAATACTTGTGTGGATAAGACAAAACAATTAGGTCATCTCTGAAGAAAAATAATTGAAAAGACCCTGTGCTCAGGCCTCTACTATGAAGGCTTAGATAAACCTTGAATGCTTTGTAAGATCATGTCATAATCCTATACGTTGCCTTGGTATCATTTAAATTTAAAATTTTGAGGAATTGATCTTTCATACACTTTTGCTCTCCTTTCTCCCTCATCAAAATTATTATCATTAAGAATAAACCAACCTGTGCTTTCAAGAAAATAAGGAAATACTTATAGATACTGTTCTCTGATACATACTTCAGTCAGGAAAATCCCTTCTATAAACCAAGTTTTCAAACTTTTAAAGATCACAAACGTTATCTTGTGCCTTATTTTTACAATATCTCCACCTGAAAAGTAAAGATATATATATAGTCATTGCATCAAAATCAATTAAAACTTTTTAATATAATTATTTAGCATTTACAGTTGTTAAAGACTATGTGCAACAGACATTATTATCCCATATCGTTTGTGATCTTTAGTCTTCTGTGCTAAAAAGTCCAAATGTTGCCAGGTGTCTTTGCATACTAAGATTACATAGTGTTGCATTTGATTTAAATTACAGAAAATGTTTCAAGGTCTATGCTTTCTATGTCTCTTTAGACTACATACGCAGAATACTAAACTAAATAAAATACTATGTCCTTCTCCTTAGAGGAGAATATTATTTGGTACCTAAATAAAGTTCAACATAGGAAATAAAAGTTGATTGTGTGTTAGCCATGAAAAAATTTAGAAATCAATATTAGAAGTTTTCACTTTTGGGTGCCTGGGTGGCTCAGTCAGTTAAGCATCTGCCTTCGGCTTAGGTCATGATCCCAGAGTCCTGGGATAGAGGCCAGTATGGTGGTCCCTGCTCAGAGGGGAGTCTGCTTCTCCCTCCCCTTCAGCCCCTCCCCGCTGTATGTGTGCACACACGAGCCATGCGCACTCTCTCTCTCTCTATCACGTTCTTTCTCTGTCTCCCAAACGAATAAATAAAATCTTCTTTAAAAAGTTTTTACTTTTGGAAACCTGAAAACAATAATGGCAGCAATGAAGGTATAGGGTAGTGGTGGTTTATTTTCATATTTAGGTGCTAACTGGTAAAATTTGGAGGTCATGTACCAGGGAGGAGCAGCCAGGAACACTTCTTTGTGGTTTACTCTGCATGGTGCAAGACACCCATAAGCATGAGAAGACAATGCAGATTGTACCATAAAAGAGATAAAGGAAAATTTAAACGCTGAGCGTCAATTGATAAATCTAGTAAATAATACCATCACTATTAACATGGTAGCACTTTTTACCCCCAACCCATAGTCATTTCTGCCCTACCCTCATTATATAATAGTGAAAATAAATAGAACTTGTCTGAGTCTTCAGGATGAGCAGTGGGCTACAACTGTCTCAATAAGTTTGAAGCAGTATAAATTGGCAAGTCCCAAAAGAGGCTCAGAAAATAAGAACTTGGTCTTGATTTTTAAAAAGAATAAAGTACAAAATAAAGCACAGGGAGCAATTCAGATGCAGAACTTTCTGAGAACCCCTAAACAATATGATACCACAAGAGGAACCCTTTATAGTATACTCATGGCTGAGGGCCTCTATAGTAAGATATGTCAGGACACTGACTCAGAAAATCTGCCAATAATTCTTCCTTGTTAACATGAATCTACAAGAGCTTTACATAAATTTTCTCTTTAAAGAGTAATATGATAGGGGCTCCTGGGTGGCTCAGCGGGCTAAGCGTCTGACTCTTGACTTTGGCTCAGGTCCTGATCTCAGGGTCTTGGGACTGAGCCCCAGATCTGGCTCCAGCTCAGCAGGGAGTTGCAAGTCTCCCTGTCCCTATGGCCCTCCCCCTGCTTGCACTCTCTCTCTCAATAATCAAATCTTTTACAAAAAAAAGAGCAATCCGGGGCATCTGGGTGGCGCAGTCATTAAGCGTCTGCCTTCAGCTCAGGGCATGATCCCAGCATTCTGGGATCGAGCCCCACATCAGGCTTCTCCCCTAGGAGCCTGCTTCTCCCTCTCCCACTCCCCCTGCTTGTGTTCCCTCTCTTGCTGGCTGTCTCTCTCTGTCAAATAAATAAATAAAATCTTAAAAAAAAAAAAAGGAGCAATATGATAGAAGTAACCCCAACTTAAATTAAACCATACTATAAAGCTATTGTAAATAAGAGTTTCATGTTGATGTAAAGACAGAAATAACCAAAAAAACAGAAAAGATACAATAAATACTTAACATGAATTTCAATAATATGTTAAATAATATAAAGAGGTCAAAAAAACAAAGAAAGAAAAGAACTTTCAATAAATGGCTCTAAGATAATTAACTATTTGGGGGAAAATCATTTTAGATCATATTCTCATATCATAAAACAAAAAAACTTCCAAGTGATAAAATATATGTTAACATAAAATAGAAGAAAAGAGTGACATTTTACTAACCCCTGAACAGGAAGGACACTCTTAAGTTTAAGTCAGTAAGAGATATCATAAAGGAACAATATACATGACTCTATGGAAAAGTCAAATTTCAGTGCATAAGATATAGAAAAAACAAAAGTAAAGTAAATTAATTCTTTGAAAGTACTGAAATATTGTCTTCAAACACAGAGCAGATTAGGAATTCTTCCAAAAACTAATAGCTTTTCACGTCCCCAAATTTGTTATCAGGTTCCTGAGAGGTGAAATTTCTATTTCTCTATTTGTGACTCCCAACTCTTTGTGCTGATAGAGAATATACAAATCAAAACAGTAATTTAGAGAAATAATTCAATTGGATACTAGCATAATAAAATCTCTTTTTAGAAAAATACTGTATAAGCAACTCTTTTATACCATTTTCATTCAATACTATTAAAATACAAATTGTGCAAATAGTAATAACTATTGTAACAGTTCATATCTCCAAGTCAGGAGTCTTGGAACTCTCAGTAGAAATCATTTTAGTTTTCATTTCTCTTCCTTAGGGAAGAACACCTTTTACATGCTCTATTTTGTATATATATTTTGTGTTTATATATACATATATATGTATATATATGTGTGTGTTGTGTAAATTAAATATATGGGTGGTAATGAATGTTTTTTAAAAAACATACTTTTTCCACTAAAAAAGGGATTTTATGCATTAGGAAAAAGTTGTTCTTTTTGTCTGAAACTTTGCCACATGAAGATCAAATTAAGGGTGTCCACCTGACATTGTTTTATAAAGGTACGTTGATTTAACGCATACTAGACTAGAAGTAGTCAAAATAATCTTCATAATAAATGATGCTTTCCTTTTACTTTTATCTGAATTTCAAGTCCAGCGTGTGGATTAGACTTCAGAATTATGAGACAGCTTGATTAGCAATAATTCTAGAAATTCACAGATCTAAAATAAGAACAATCACTAATCAAGCATACAACTATGCGTGCGGTCAGGCACTGTGCATGAGAGTTAACTGTATTTTAATTTAATCTTTACCATAATCTTATGAGTCATGGACTCTCATTGTTAGCCTTTTAGAGATGAGGAAACTGAAGCTTAGCAGAGGTAAGTAATTTGCCCAAAGTCACATAGGTGACACTAAAAATGACACTAAAAATGGTGACACTAAACCTAACCCCGGAACCCAGGTACTTAATTACTATTTTATTCTAGACATTCTCACTCACAACTGATTGACCTAAAATAAGAGAAGGCCAGTTTTTTATGAAAATTAAATTTAAAACAGTTCCCCCAATGCCCAACAGTAAAACAGAAAGGACAAACGCAGTCCATTTTCAATATGTTCTTAAAATTATATTCAATCAATTGATACATATGCAAATATATAAATAAGGAAATAAATTTGTAGATTTAGTCTATGTTGGGATAAATTATGGAAGATATTTTGAAAACCATTCAAATGCAGGAAAATCACTTGGTTTTTGTAATTATTCCATTATTCAATCACTAGGAAATTTTCTATTAATATATGATGCTTAAGTATTAAGAATTACTCTTTTTAACTTGTTTATCTTTCACACATACATTTTTTTTAAAGACTTTATTTATTCATTTGACAGAATGAGAGAGAGAGAGCACAAGCAGGGGGAGCAGGAGAGGAAGAAGCAGGCTTCCTACGGAGCAGGAAGCCCAATGTGGAACTTGATCCTAGGACCCAAGGATCATGACCTGAGCCAAAGGCAGACGCTTACCCAACTGAGCCACCGAAGCACCCCTACACATACATATTTTTTATTTTATTTATTTATTTATTTTTAAGATTTTATTTATTTCTCTGACAGAGAGACAGACAGACAGCCAGCGAGAGAGGGAACACAAGCAGGGGGAGTGGGAGAGGAAGAAGCAGACTCCCAGCAGAGCAGGGAGCCCAATGCGGCTGGATCCCAGGACCCTGGGATCACGCCCTGAGCCGAAGGCAGATGCTTAATGACTGAGCCACCCAGGTGCCCCCATACATATTTTTTAATCCTAATAGAAGCTTGAGGTAAATTCTACTATTATACATATTTTACATACAGGAAAAATAATTACTCTTTTTAACTTTGATTCACAGGACTTTGATCTTAAGCAAAGAAATCCCATATGCAATTTCCAACACAGCATACCATGGGATCTCATATGATAAGTTGATATAGGTAGCAAAAAACAGGATATTAGCCCTTTAGAAATAAAGATTTGTTTTTACTCAGGAAAACAAAATTATTTTAATAAACAGCAAAGAAAAGCGATCCCAATCACAAAGAATTTAAAAATCATTGTGTATCAGAATTATCCCTACATATCTGTTATCTGATGCCAGCATGCTTTTTCAGCAGTTACAGCCCCTTTCTGTTAGAATTCTTATTTTTGGATGAATGATCAATTGTTTCATGTTGATTTTCCCCAGCAAGCTATAGGTTCATCCCAGCTGCAAAAGTTTTCTAAACTCTGAGCAAAGGCTCCATAGGAGATACCAGGATATGATCTTTCAAACACAAACAGTATAACTCTGTAGGAATCTACTCAGGAATTTGGGAAAGGAACTTTGTGAGAGAGGTAGATTAGTAGCATTTATGACTCCTTGCAAATCTGACCCAAAAAAGTGACGAAAGTCCGCATATAATGACTATACTTAACTCTCATATAGGACTTCTGATATATTAAGTTTAATTTACAAAAACTTCTCCTAGATTAAATACATATTACTAGCTATGTTACAAATAAATAAATAAATAAATAAATAAATAAATAAATAAATAAATAAGTCAAAAACTTGGAACAAGTTGTTCAGGGGGCCACCCTGTGTTAGTGCCAAGCTGGATATATACCTTTTAGTCTTCTAACCTAAAGTCTATAATGCTCAGGGTATCCTAGACAAATACTGATAACACACAGATTTTCTCCAATAGATTTGATTTATTCTCTGTCATCTTTCCAAAAGGGATTGTTGTTGAATGTGTAGGAATTTGAACAGAGTGGAAAATGTAAGAAACAGTTTGACATATGTTTGCATAATTATCATCCCCTCAGAGAAGTCTGGTGAAAATAAGACCAAATTTATTTCCTTTGGCCTTGTCAAATTCTTCAAGGACTATAACCAGTTGCTCCCTAAATTACCAGAAAATTCAAGCTGAAGTGGATCTTGCAGCCTGAACATGACTCAAAAGGGCTCTACACCAAGATGATATCAGTATCAGGACTCAGTTGCTCTCCATTTATAACAATTATGCTACAAAGTAAGTAAACAATCCTCCTCTCCTCTCACAAATAGCTCTTTCATCTTCCCTCAGCCAAAGCCCTTTCAGTCATTCCATTAATTTATCATAAAAGCATATCTTCTTACAAAATGAAACTTCATTACATAAATGGGTTTACATGCAGTGGCAGGGACTTTTAATTATCCCCTAATATTCTTTCTCCCTTCCTTTTAGGAACACTCTTCTCCTCAAGATGCGGTCACTTAACTAGAGACTACATTTCCCAACATTCCTTGCAGCTATGTATAACCATGCGATTTGTTTCTTGCTAATAGCAACTGAATAGGAGTAATGTGTGCAACTTCAGTCTTCTCTCTTTAAAGAGACTTGAGGCATCTGGGTGGCTCAGTCAGTTGAGCATCTGACTATTGGCTTCAGCTCAGGTCATGATCTCAGCGTTGTGAGATTGAGCCCTGTGTGGGGGTGCTCCAAGCTTAGCACCAAGCCTGCTTGAGATTCTCTCCTTTTTCCCTCTACCACTTTCCCCACTCCCACATTCTCTCTCTCCCTCTCTCTAAAATAAATAAATAAAATCTTTAAAAAGAGAGAGAGAAAATAATTTGCCTTCTACTTCTCTATTCCATTTCTCACAGTCTAGAGATGAAACAGTGGTGAGCCTGTGCCCACCAGGCAATCAAGGACAGCCTCAGGGAATAGCAGAACAATGAAGAAAGAATCTGGGTTCTTAAATGAGTCAGCAGCCTCCCTCTGGTCAGTTACATTGAATTTCTATTTTGTTTAAGCCACTGTGTTTTGGGATTTGTCATTGCTTCTCGCCTATACGACAAAATTACAATCATTCAAATTAGAACTTTGTCCTTTTTCCTACTACTTTCACATGTGTTGAAACATTGCTGCTGGTTACAGTTTTGCCCAGATATGTAGCAAAAGACTATTATGGAGTCAGTGTGTTTCCTCTTTCGGGACAAGCAAAAGCCACTGGGCTTAAACAACCTTGGTGCATCCAGACTGCAATCCGTTAGCTCTACGAAATTTTTTTTTTTTAATTTTAGTATACCATCAACATTATTTGAAGTTTTTCTTCACTGTTCCTGTTAATGAAACCCAAGTTTGGCTGCCCAATGCTCAAAAGGCGAATACTCAAGAGATGAGTTTTGACTGGAAAGGAATTTGAGCTTTATTCAGGATGCGTCATCTGGGGGAAAGGTGGACTCTTATCCAAAAGCCAACTCCAAGGTTTCTCCCAGAGATTTTTAAAGGGTTTAGGGCAGTTAATCAGTTAAGGGAATGCAGTACTCTGTAACATTTCTTGATTATGTGCAGACTCTATGGTGCCAGCTACAGATGTTATCGCAGTGCTTAAGGTTGTGCTAAAGGGGGTCTGGTTCCTTGGTGCAGGGGTGGCTGGGGGCAGGGGAAGGTGCACTGTGCAAAAGGATTGGGGTTCCTTGGTGCCCCAGGGGTGGTGCTGGAGAATCTAGTGACCTGCAGAAGTGCTCTGTTGCTCTGTTCTTTGTAGGAAAGGATGCATGATCTATAGATATACAAAGAAAGGTTTAATCAATCATGAGGGCTAAGGGTGCTTGCTAAAGTTTAAAGACTACTAGGTTGGCCAGAGGGGCAGAAGCAGCTTCATTCTTGCACTGAGCCTTATTTCTCCCATTTTGATTACCATCATAAAACATTTGTATGTCTTCTTATTACCCATTCTCTGCATGCGTCTGTCTGACCAAGGGCAATCTGGCAATAATATTATTTCACTGATAGTCACCAAATTTCCTTACATTTGATAGATTCTCCCAAGCTCTCCCACTGAACTAATGCTGACTATATAAGACCTACAGTGGCAATGTTGCTACAGGTGTCAGTCCAAGTTACAGTAACCCCAAGACACACATAGTTCTATCACTGATGTAAGCTTTGTTGATGAAGGTTCTTCAGCTTGGATTTATTGCAAAGAAATCACTCTTCTCTTTTCTTCTTTAATCCTTTTTTTAAAAAAAAAAAAAAAAAGCAAATGTTAAAGCCTCAATGAGATAAGGCACAATTGCATCAAAAAAATTTTACGTAATATTATCCGTACTTTCCAATCTCTCTTACAACTATGAAAGAAAAGCCTTTCCTTTCATCTTTAGCCCCACAAATCAGAGTATTTTCAAAGGGAAAAGAACCTTAAGGACTATCTTTTCCAGAAGTTTTTCAACTGTGTTCCTGGCACCCTACAACTCCAGAGATGTAGCTTACAGTATGCCTTAAGTGAGTAGGGGGAAGAGGCTGAGTGGGAGGCACCAGGGTCCCCACATGCCCTCACACACACTGCCTTGAAATGAAGTAGGTTTTCTTTCACCTTTTAATATGTTAGTGTTCAGTTTGAGATTTCATTTTTAAAACAAGCCTCCTAAATTTGAAAAGCACTGATCTAGTCCAAACCAGATGAGGTAACTAAGAGGCCAAGAGATTGAGATTTTCCTATGAAAAGAGAGCTGATTGGTGGTGAAGCTAGGATGTGGTCCAGTTGCCACACACAGGGGTGCGAGAACACCTGGCTCCAGGGTCCCAAACAGACCAGGTTTGGCCACATGCTGCTGACAAAATCCAAAGACAGAAAAACAAGTGGTGGTGAAACAAGAAAGGAATTTATTTCAATGAGGCCAACACCAGGAAGATAGCAGACTAACATCTCAAAGACTGTCTCCAAAATGCTAAAACTACTTCCAGGTTTATATAAGGAAAATGTGGGGCAAAGGTGGGTGGATGTGTGCAGATAGGCAGTGAAGGTTAAATAGATGACTGTCTTAAGAGTCAATCACGGGTGGGATTTTTGCTGGCCCAGGGCAGTCTTTGTTGCTTGAGAGGGATACTTTCAGTTCCCATCAGGGGAGATTTTGCCCTGAAGGTCTTCCACCTGAGCGCAGGGACAAGCTGGAAAGAAAAATCCAGCTAGAAAGTTTTAGGTCAAAGTCCTCTTTCAGTCCCAGTCTGATGACATCTGGTCCAGAATTTTTATACACGAGCTACAGCTTAGTTAAGAAAATGTGGCTACCCAACCACATATAGTTAAAATGACACAGCTACTGGTGCTCGTTTGACTACAGAAGTTTCAACATCAACTTCAAATTTCTCTATAATTTCCATTTGGCTTATAGTTCAGAATAGTGCTAGATATTTTATCTTCTGTATCCAATAATTAAGATATTAGTATTAACATTTTTCTATTTTAGAAAAAGCAACTTTTTAATTAAAAGGGAAATTATGACAAAAAATAAAAATAAACAATCTTTAAAGAAAGGAATTTTGATGTTGCAGAATTCATAGGACTGTAAATTGGGAAACATGATTTCAAATACTGTTCTGCCAACCGAAGAAATAGCTTTGTGCCCTTTCTTTGCCAGTCATATCACCCTGACATGCATCAAGCTTCTTATTTTTTAATGAGGTTAGTCTGTACAACTTATAAGCTTTCTTCCAGATCAAAAAATCTAGGATTCTCTTTTCCAGGTGAATCCTGTTCATCTCCAGATCAAAAAATAAAACATGTAACTACTCATTGTGTATCTCTGTGCACAGTGTAAGTATGTATACATTAACAATATACGCCTACAAATCAAAAGAATCAAGATTTTCATTTTATGGCTCTACTTTATGTTTTTCCCACTTTTTAAAATAAACTGTAATTCACATAGAATAAATTCACCTTTTTAAGTGTATCATTCTGAGAGTTTTGACGAATATATAGTTACATAATCACCACCAAAATCAAGATATGTAACAGTTCCACCATGCCAAAAATTTTCCACATGCATTTATAGTCAACCCCATACCATCCCTATTCCGTGCAACTACTGCTCTGTTTTTCTGTCACTGTAGTTTCACCTTTGCTTTTTTATGTATTTTTTTTTAATCTTGAGCCTGCTTACTTTCTTATTTTTATCTATAGCTCTGAAAGTTAAATACATGCTATACCCACCCTGATGGTTGCCTTTTATCTTGTTTAATTTTAACATCTCCATGATGCAGGCAACACTGCACCTATTTTATATATGAGAAACTGAGCAAAAAAGAAGAAGAAGAAAACTCACAAAAAAGAAGTAACTTCCCAGAGTCACAGAGCTAGTCAACAATGGGGTCTAGTTCCTCAATGACCACAGCACCTCAATACAGCTCCTAGTTCAGCCTACCTCCAGCCTACCTCCAGACTTCTTTTATGTGAGAGCAAAATTAACTTCTATTTCTTTGAGCCTGTGTTATTTTGAGTTTCCTATTACAGGAAGCCAACTCTAACCTCATTTCTTTTGGATCCTCTTTTTTGGAACACCCTCGTCTCAGGACACATGCCACTTATCTGCACAGCAAGCTTACCAGACCCAGGGAAATATTACAGTTTAATTCATGGTGCTGCATTTTTGGAGCCCTGATTGTTGTCATAGGTTCTGTCATGCATATTGTCCAGATGGTTTCAACACACGAATATTCCAAGTCTGTGTCCTTGGGAAAGCCTCTGGGAGTAGGGAAAGCAAGTGGATTCCAAGAACATATACATTCCAAGGACAGGATAGGAGGTGATGAGCCTCCAATTGCCAAGATCTCGCGTCAACTGGCAGTCATGTACTCTCCCAACAAGACTGCACTTTGACATGTGACCTGTGGCAACAATCAGGGCTCCAAAACTATAACACCATGAATCATATTTTCATTTTCAATTTGCCACATGAATGCCCATTCTCTGATTCAAGTTGTGCTACATATTTTTTAAATTGCTAAGTCTTGATTTTAGCATGCATATTAAAGTACACTTTGTGCCATACTCATATTCATAGAAGTAGGTAACCCTGATGTTCAAATCAGGTAACCCTGATGTTCAAATAGGACAAATCTACTTCATACTCACAGATGGAAGACCTCCTCTTTTACTCCCTTCAGAATATCATGTATAGTGGAACACCACTACCTGAACCAGTTTTCTTATTCTTCAGGCTCCTGACATAAGAAAAATAATGTCTACTATAGGAAAGAAGGCTAGAATGGCCTATAAGTTAAAAAAAAAAAAAAGACACTTATGTGGGGAATAACTGAAGCTTGCATTTTAAAAATGTACTTTCACATGTACATTTATTTTAAACAATCTGATGAAAACTCATAAATATTTACTTCACATTGCAATCTGCATACATAATTTGTATAAGATAGAGGAAGAATATGATTAAAACATCAAACCATTACAAGAACATACACAAGCAAGTTACTTGAATGGACAGATTAAACATAAAGGCAATTGCTAGTTTTTAGTGTTAAATCACCAAATAAAGGAAGGGAAAATAACGTTTCTGGTATTATTAGATGATAACATAAACAATCTTGTAGAAATGTAAAGGAAGTCATAGTACATACATATCTCAGGGAAGAAATTTTTCTCTACTCTCTGTATAAGAGGGGTTGTGTTTTTGGGGACCAGTGGCTTTGTTTTTAGCTTATGGAATTCCTGACTATTGGACTTGATTACCTTTTCCTCTTTTTTTTGGCTGATAAACTTAGGGACATATTTATGTACCCCTTCCAGTAAGCAGATATAAATTCATGACCTATGTTTTATATTCTAACATCATTCTAGAGGTCATCTTTTCTTCCTAATCTTGTTTTCCTTTTGCTTATGTTAAATCATTCACCTTTTTAAATGTAGGTATACCTGTACTATTTCTTAAATTATTTGTGGAACAACACAAATTCTAAATTAGTTAATTAGTAAATTATGCCAACATTGGTATTTTTAGTTTCCCACTTAAGACACCTAATGTAATACAAGTATTCAAATAGAATGTGAATGATAATTATCATCTTAACTCTATGAGATCAAAAGGATGTTTATAGCGTTCTTGGCTGTCAGCAGTGTAAATTCTATTTAACTCACAGGGAAATAAAGACATGACATAAAATAAGAGAAACAAAGAGAAAGCAAATAAGTCTACTGGCTCAAAAATTAGAAACTTGGTATTAATGCATGTTACTGACTCCAAGTTCAGACTAACATGTCAGTTGGTCAACAGAATGAAAGTCAGCTTTTATTATTTTAGAAGTGTAGATATATTTAAATATAACCATATAAATGGGTTTCAGTTAGTTCAATTTCTTTTTGTTTTAACTTCCCTCCCCCCAGTTTTATTGAGAAACAATTAAAATAATTGCATAAGTTTAAGATATACAGTGTGATGATACGACTTACATATATTATGAAATCATTAACACAACAGGTTCAGCTAACATCCATCTTCTCATATAGATACAATAAAAAGAAAGACAGAAAGGGAGAAAAGTTTTTTCTTCTGATGATGACTCTTAGGATTCATTCTCTTAACTTTCCTATGTATCATACAGCATTGTTAGCCACAGTTATCATATTGTACATTACAGCCATAGTACTTATTTATCTTATAACTGGTAGTTTGTACCTTTTGACCTCCTTTCTCTAATCTTTCCTCCCCCCTACTCTCCGCCTCTGGTAAGCACAAATCTGATCTCTTTTTCTATGAGTTTGGTGAAGTTTGGGGAGGGCTTGGGGGTTTGTTTTGTTTTTAAAATTTCACATATAAGTAAGATCATATGGTATTTGTCTTCCTCTGACTTATTTTACTTAGCATAAAGCCTTCAAGGCCCATCCATGTTGTCACAAATGGTAGGATCTTCTCATTTTTTATGGCTGAATAATATTCCATTATATATACATACCACCATTTCTTTATCCATTCATCCATTGATGGACACTTAGATTATTTCCATTTCTTGGCTGTTGTAAATGATGCTTCTATGAACATGGGGGTGCAGATACCTTTTAAAGTTAGTGTTTTTGTTTCCTTTGGATATATTCCCAGAAGTGGAATTGCTAGATCATATGGTATATCTATTTTTAACTTTTTAAGGATCCTCCATACTGTTTTCCATAGTGGCTGTACCAATTTACAATCCTACCAACAGTGCACAAGGGTTCCCTTTTCTCCACACTCATACCAGTAATTGTTATCACTTGTCTTTTTGATGATGGCCATTTAATAGGCATGAGGTGATATCTCATTGTAGTTTTATTATGCATTTCCCTAATGACTAGTGATGTTGAACGACTTTTCCTGTGCCATTGTGTATCTTCTTTGGAGAAATGTCTGTTCAGGTCCTTTGCCCATATTTAATTTGGATTATTTGGGGTTTCTTGCTATTGAGTTGTACAAGTTCTCCATATATCTTAGATATTAACCCCTATCAGATATATGGTTTAGAATCATTTTCCCTATTCCTAGGTTTTCTTTTCACTTTGTTTATGACTTCTTTTGATGAAACCATCTTTTTAGTTTGATGTAGCCCCACTTGTTTAATTTGTTGCTTGTGCTTTAGGCGTCATATCCAAAAAATCATTACTAAGACCCACAGCAAGGAGCTTTATTCTTATGCTTTCTTCTAGGAGTTTCATGGTTTCTGGCCTTTAGGACATTTAAGTCTTTAATCCATTTTTAGTTTTTGTGCCTTGTATAAGATATGGGTCCATTTTCATTCTTTTACATGTGAATATCCAATTATCCAACACCATTTATTTAAAAGACTGTCTTTTCTCCATTGAGTATTCTTGGCTCCAGTTCAATTTCCTTTTACAGATGAACTCAAATTAAGAGAAAAATATATCTGCTATAATATTTGTATGGATATATGAATCACTATAACAATATTTTACATAGAACAAAATAAATCAAAATACATAATGCTGATACAGTTTTCAATGACAGTGTAGAAACAAGGAGGAGGGAAAATATTTTTTCTTTTTAGACTCCTTTGCCTTTGGGGCGCCTGCCTGCCTCAGCAGGTAGAACATGCAACTCTTGATGTCAGGGTTGTGAGTTCAAGCCCCCTGTTGAGTGTGGGAACCTATTTAATTAAAAAAAAAAATTTTTTTTTAAAAAGAACTACTTAAAATCCTTCGCCTTTGTGTTAGGCCCCTAGGCAATCTGGCTCTAAAGCTTTCTGTCTTACGTGCAAACATTCAATGTCATTAAACTGAGACAGTTTAATGTATACCTCTTCTAGAACAATTATTACATGTTAGTTGTTTTAAGTGACTCCTCTCACTTTCAAAGATGTCCTGATGTGAATGAAAAATTATGTGGTCACCTGAAATATGATGGATTTCAGTAGTACTCAAAAATGGTAGTTGGCATAAGACCCTTACTCCCAAATGATCATGATTCTGTCTCTGGGAGAAAATTAATGATGCAAAGAGACAGAAGGATCACTCTCTGAATACTGTAATGAAAACTGCTCAACGTTTTCATAAACTGTCACTTTAATTATCTAGGCTTAGAGCATATTTAAGAATTCCTGCAAAAGTGCCTGAAAATAATTCTAGTTCAATTTAACATTTATTAACTCCCTACTTCTAAGTGTGCCAGGCACTGTACTAAACACTTGATTAACATTATCTCATTTATTCCTCAACACGGCTTTGTATATATTATTACTACTAACCATACTTCACAGATCAGAAAATTGAAACTTACAGAGGGTAAGCAATTTATCCAAGGTTACACAAATAATAACCAGCAGAGCCAGAATTCAAACCTAAAATTAACACTCAAGCCAGAGGTCTCTACAAATAACAAATAACAAATACTTATTATCTTCTTGAGTGGTATTACATCAGGAAAGCCTTGTCTCACCTGTCTCCAACATCTCCCCCACAACACCTACAATTAATCCCAGAAATTTTATCTTGAGAGAGCCATTCCCTCTGGCTTTATTTAGCTACGTGTGGTGGTTATATTGGGGTTGCCATCCTTTGTTTATTCTTCTCTTCACCTATTTGAACAGTCCTTGATTTAAATTTACAGATTCATGTAGTTCTGAGGAAACTGACTCCACCTTCCAGTCTAAGAGTGAAGCATATGACCTAAGACACTTAATTTTGTACATTCTTTCTTTTGACCATAAAGATTGGCCCAAAGATGGGCAAGTGACAAAACCTGAAAGCCTCAATCTTTACAGTAGAATACTGGGACACAGACTCATTTTCATGCTAGGTATGAACAAATATATATATAGTCCTGAGAGCTGCTGGTATCCATTTAGGGGTCTTAAAGATAGAAGTAACACCACAGAATGCAGAGTAGAGAAATGGAAAGAAATTAAGTCCTAGGCAGCATTGGATAATCCACTGGATCAACCTTCACCTATCTTTGGCATTTTAGTTATATGAGTAACTCAACTGCTGATGCTAATTTGAATTAGGCTATTATTTGCAACTTAACTGACCTGAATTAATACATAAGGGATAACATTAGCAAAATGGGCCTTTGGGGTGGCCAGGTCTCTTAGAAGGAGTAACGTTTGGACAGGTGAAATATGACTATCCCAATTTTAAGAAGGGCTGGCAAAATTACAATACTTTATAGGTCACTGTGACTTCCCTCCGTGTAGTCAGGTTACCTACAAAATTATTTTTAAAAGCTAAAGTTCTCTATTTCCTGTTAGTTTAGAAAGGCTAGTTCCATATCTTATGTCATTCTATTCTCATAACAATGATAAAAGATAGGTATTACAATTCCTGTTTTATAGATTTAAAAAACTGAGGTGATTCTTCCAAGATAATAAATCTATCAAGTGGCTAAAAACAAGGATTCAGAATCAACTCTTCTGAATCAAATTCCTTTTTTTTATTTCTGCTACCCCAAGCAGAACTGGATTTCACCTACCCATAAAATTGAATGATGGACCTTAGTTCTCTAAGACAGCTGAGAACAATGGCGAGTGCTACCAGTGTACTAGTTCTTGCAGTGTTTCCCAGGGATACAAAAAATAAAGGATGCTTATGAAAGAAATATGTCCTCAACTATCAATAGCCTACCTTTAATACCCATTAATAGCCTTAGATTCTGCCCTCGAATCATCTAAGTGGAATGTGTCTCGTTTTCCCTTTGTTAATTCACCTCATAAGCAGACTCTTCACATCCAGAAAGACCTTTTGGATAGTCTGTGGTTTTTGCCACTCCCTGCCATTAAACAGAAACAGCCCAAATTTCTAAATAACCACATCAACAGTTTAAAAATAATAGCATTTTATGCCTTTGCAACAATGCTTTGATAAAGGTATCATTATTATGATTATTGTATAGATGAGGAGATAAAGGCTTAGAAAGGTTAAGTAACTTTTCCAAGGGCACATATTTACTCAGTGACAAAGCCGGGATGGTATCCCAGATCTGTTGGGTTTCAAAGACAGTGCTCTTCAACAGCTATGCTACAATAACACCCCCTGCCTCAGTCCATTTTTGCCCAACCCATATTTTGTTAGAATTCCATTCCTCAAGTGTTGGCACACTCCTCTCTCACTGTCCAGTTCAACACCTCCCATACCACACCCCCATCATGAGATCACGACAACTCTATTCTCTATTCTCTATTCTTCTCTGCCAAACCAAAACTAACTTTTTTTTCTCATGCTGAGATTTGTAATGAGTGATAATAGGTAATCAGATAAATTAATCATTGCTAATGTGTTGATATTTAGTGTGTAACGTCTTCTCAGTGAAACTAATATTCTAACCATTTAAAGTCTGTGTTACAATATGGTGATTAAGGGACACTATAAATACTATAAACTGACGTCAGTGGGGCTGGAGAGTCAGCAGAAGGGCAGTATTCTAGGTCAGCTTTGTTCTGACATCTGTAAAAACGACTTCATAAGTCTTTCAGTCCATTCCTATGTAAGACAACTGTAGCTACTGTCCACCCATCATTAACTATATGTATGAGAATTGCTCAAGTAGAATATTGGGGACAAAAACCTTCAGTGTATTCCCCCAAAAAACATAAGAAGAGCAATATGTTTATATTGGCTGAAACAAAGAGCTCACCTGTCTGCCTTCACCTCACTGAACCACATACCTGCAGAAAATAAACCATGGGATGTTTTACATGTTTGTTGACTTTGTGAGAAAGTAAGCACAGCTAAGTGAAGAAAGTCTGTAAGATTAAACATTCGAATTAATGGTCAATAAAATATCAGATTCTATACTATAGAATAATGTTGTAAATCATTTTTAGATTTCACCTGCTTTGCAAAAATTTCATTTAGACCATAATATTTTTAGTGTCCTATACTCATATCTCAAAAACATTTTTATTCCTCAGAGGCAAACTCCCCATTTCTGTCACTGCTTCTCAAATCACTAAGCCAAGAGACCATACCTTATAGCTAAAAGAACACAGATGCCCAAGTGAATAGAAGAAAAGCAAAGATTATTCCATTTATTTTAGTGCCATGACTAAGTCGTTTTGGCCTGTAGCTTGATTTTCACTGGCTTTTTAATGAGATTTGCATCTGTCCATTTGTGCTAGACTTATTTTCATGAGAATGTCATTTCTCATATCCACTTGTCTGCAAGCATTTTCTGCAGAGATGGGTACAGCACTACCCAGAAAGAAGTTGTCAAATCACTCCAGTAGACAGGTGCCATCAATAAGAAGGCCGATGTCCAAATCAAATTTTTGGCAAAAAAGGGGCAAAAGAGTGCCAGAAAGTCTGATTTATACATCATAACAGGAATGATACTGCTGTTCAGAAACTCTTCAATATTTCTGTATAGTTTGACACTCTTCTAAGTCAAGATGTCTTCCAAAAATCCATAACAAAGTGCATGCCTTCTATACACTCTAGTGGACTGGGACTCAGGATGCAGCTGAGGTCTTACCTAACCTATAGGACTTATTTAATTCCTGTTATATATCAGGGTGGACCAGAGGTTAGCATCTCCTCTCAGAAGTCAGGAGAATATACAGTCTTTATAAAGGCATCAAATAGTATTATTGGCACTTTACTTCATTCAAAATGATGTTCTGCGGGCGCCTGGGTGGCACAGCGGTTAAGCGTCTGCCTTCGGCTCAGGGCGTGATCCCAGCGTTCTGGGATGGAGCCCCACATCAGACTCCTCCGCTAGGAGCCTGCTTCTTCCTCTCCCACTCCCCCTGCTTGTGTTCCCTCTCTCGCTGGCTGTCTCTATCTCTGTCAAATAAATAAAATCTTTAAAAAAAATGATGTTCTGGTGTTAATCTGATAATGCCAATAAGGTTGGTTAGGTCATTTTGAGCTACTCTACATACATACAGCACTTGTGACAACAGCCGTTGAATATTTTGCCTACTTGCCCTATGGTGTTCAGATAACTGTTTCCTAAGAAACATCTTTCTTCTCTAATACCCAGTAATGCCCTCGATTCTTATGCTGTTTCCCTGACCATGGCCAAAAAGAGACATCCTGAGTGTAATGGATATTTAAACTATAACTGAATCTTGTCAGTTCTGCCTTCTGTATCTCTTGACCCTCCATTTCTCTCCATCACCATTGCTACCATCCTCGTCAAACCTAAAGTTTCTCTCACCCATATTTCTGCAATATCATCATAACTGATCCCCTTTCTCCCGATCATGCCCAATTCCATCCACTTCTCACTCTGCAAGTGATTTTTTATTATGTCATGTTTCCTCCCCATTAAGTTTAACTTCCCATTTTCTTAGGATAAAGTTAAACAAAATCTTAGTGAGAACTACAAAGCACAAGAGGATCAGGGCTGTCTACCACTTCTCCATCATCAACTTTTTCTGCTTTCCCAATCCTTCTGCTCCTCATACTCATCGTGGTCCCCCTTGTCTCCAGAACCTTGAAATACCGATCTCTACGTACTCTCAAACCCAGCTACCCCATCATCCAGCATCCCTCCAGCACTGTTTTGGTTCACTTCTACTCCTGCAGTCTCAGTTTTAACTCTACCTCCCCAAGGACTCTTTCTGTGACCACTGGTTTCATGTCACATCCCTGTGATGCACTCTAATTGTACTCTGTTTTTCACCTTTTTTTTTTTTGCATTTTAAATTTTATTTCACGTCAAAAGCCAAATGCATTGTGACATAGACCTTATATGTCAATTCCTCTGTACACCTTTCTTAATACTCTTTAACAGCTGAAATGATTTGTTATCTATATTTCCTACTACGTGCTAAGTTCTGTGATACCAAGAATTCTGTCTGCACCATGCTTGACAAGGTATATACCCAGTACTGAGCACATAAAGGGAACCCAATAAATATCTGTTGAATGAATTAAATTGAAGCTAATAAAACTGATTCCTGTTCTAACAAGAAAAGTCTTCAAGAAAAAATTGTCAAATACTAGGATAAGTGCCCACCCAGTTGTCACTGTTTCTAGAAATAGACTCTGATTCCTACCAAATTTCCAGAACTCAATGTTCTATTTTAAGTATAAATAGAATTAATGTAGAATCAAAAGAGCATCTTAAAGCCAGTTATGCATTCTGCATGGAAAAAAATCATCTAAATACACGTAAATATTTATGTATATAATAATATACCTCTACTCTTACAATGAGTGCTCCAGGTTGATTGCTTAGAGAAAAAAAAGTTTAGAGAGGGAAAAGTAAAACTTCGTGTGTCTATGTGTGTGTATGCATGTGCACATGCACGTATGTGTGCATATATGGTTAAAAAATACCTACATAGTAAGCGTATATATGTCTCCATTTCTAACTTATCTAATTTGTTTGGGATCATTCTCCTCTTTGCTTTTTCTATCATCTCATCCCTTCACTGTGGATTTTTCCATCAACTTTACTGAGTATCTTAGCAGAAATCATATGTTTATTTAGTGAAAGGTACATTCAAATTTAAAATTTTCCAGAGCTAGTCCCTGAAAAATATGTTCCTCAGACACTTTACTTGATAAAACAACAGCAGTCTCAGTTTAAAGATAGCAGGCAGAACATCAAAGAAATGAGTGGAGAAATAACAAGGCTGATGAACCAGGAGTTTCTAAAATATACCTATTTCTTAAATATGTTTTTGCTCTGCACATTATTTAGAGAAATACATACAATGGCACATTTTCATTTTTGTTTTGGGCTCTAATTTTTATTATGAAAATATAGCCTCATAAACAAAATTAAATAGAATGATTTGATGAATCCTATATACCCATCAACAAGATTGAATAATTATCACAATTTTGCTACATTTGTTTCACTTCTGTTTTCCATGTGTTCCCAGACACTGTATCATTTCTATTTTACACAATTCAGTATTCAACTCTAATATATATATAAATATATGTAATATATTTAATATATACTAATAATATACAAATCTATGATCACAGTACCATTCTCACAACAAACAAAAATAGCAATCATTCCTTGATATCAGCTCTTTAAAGCTGATTTGTTTGAATCTGGATCCAAACAACACCCACACATTACATTCGGTTGTCATTTCTCTCAAATCTATTTGAATACAGAGAGGTGCCCCCTCCAGTTTCTATTCATATGTTTGACTTACTACAGAAAACAGGTCTGTTTTCCCATGGAATGTTTGACATACTGGATTTGCCTGAACACTTGTTTTTCTATCCTTGTAATTTGTTTTTAAAAGGAAAATATACCTCAACAAAAAGACTTATTTGCCAAAAAGATGTCCAAAGATTCCAAAATAATATACTATACTTGTACTGTACTTTGACTTTTCCAAGTTATTTATTTGTATGTACTCAAAGAGTATTATTGTTTGTATTTTGATCCTCCTTATTTCAATTTTTGTTCAGGAACTGAGGTGAGCCTGATCCTTCAGAATGAAGCCATCATGGTCAGACTACAAATCTTGGAGAGGTAGAGACAAGAAAAAGATAGGTGCCAACAGACTGCAATGTAGCAGAAATGAAAAATGAAAAAACAATCAGGGGTTATGGAGTAAGACAGTCTTGGCATCCTAATCCTGTCTTTGCAACTTACTGATTGTGTGATCCCAAATGAACTATCTAACCTGTGTCTCAATTCCCTTAACTATAAAATAAAAGCAGGGGTAATCCTATCTACATTATAGGATCACTGTGAGGGTTAAATGAAATAGCATGTATAATGTGCTTGTATGTTGCCTAGCATGCAAAGGGCAGTGTTTTTAAGATACTAGAAATTTAACTGAGATAAAAAAAATGGAGCATATCATGGATTAGTCTACTTTATGTACAGTGCTTTTTTTTCCTCAATCTGTTAAGAACATCCCTAAGATGAAGCTATTTTTATTTTATCTTTCTAATATTACCATATGTAAAGGTTTATGCTGTCAAGAGAATGAGAAGACAAGCCACAGACTGGGAGAAAATATTCACAAAAGATATATCTAATAAAGGAATGTTATCCAAATATGCGAAGAACTCTAAAAACTCAACAATAAGAAAATGAACAACCCAATTTAAAAAAAAAGCAAAAGACCTCAACAGACACCTTGCTAAAGAAGACATTAAGAGAGCAAATAAGCATAAGAAAAGATGTTCAGCATAATATGCCATTTGAAAATTTAAAATTAAAACAATGAGATGTCACTACACCCCTATCAGAATGAGTGTCAAAACACTGACAATAGGGGCGCGTGGGTGGCTCAGTTGTTAAGCATCTGCCTTGGGCTTAGGGCGTGATCCCGGGGTCCCGGGATTGAGCCCCACATCAGGCTCCTCCGCTGGGAGCCTGCTTCTTCCTCTCCCACTCCCGCTGCCTGTGTTCCCTCTCCCACTGGCTTTCTCTCTCTGTCAAATAAATAAATAAAATCTTAAAAAAAAAAAAAAAAACATTGACAATAGCAAATGCTGGTGAGAATGGAGAGCAACGGGAACTCTCTGCATCATTGCTGGTGGGAATGCTAAATGGTACGGCCACTTTGGGAGACAGTTTGGCAGTTTCTTACAAAACTAAACATATGGGGCACTGGGTGGCTCAGTTGGTTAAGCGGCTACCTTCAGGTCAGGTCATGATCCCTGGGTCAAGCCCCACATAGAGCTCCCTGCTCAGCAGGGTAGTCTGTTTCTCCCTCTCCCTTCCCCCACTCATGCTCTCTCTTGCTTGCTCTCTCTCTCAAAAAAAAAAAAAACAACTAAACATACTCTTACCATACAAAGCAATCACACTCTCTGATATCAACCCAAATGAACTGAAAATTTATGCTCACACAAAAACCTACGCACAGATATTTATAGCAGCTTTATTCATAACTGACAAAACTTAGAAGCAACCAAGATGTCCTTCAGTAGGTAAATGGACAAATAAACTGGAGTGCATCCAGATAATGGAATATTACTCAGCCCTAAAAATAAATGACCTATCAAGCCATAAAAAGACCTGGAGGAAATTTAAATGCAAATTGCTAACCGAAAAGAAAGCCAATCTGAAGAGGCTACCTACTGTGTAATTTCAAATATATGACATTCTGGAAAAAAACAAAACTATGAAGATAGTGTAAGGGTCAATGATTGCAAGGAGTTGGGGAGGGGAGGACAAACATGTAGAACATAGAGGATTTTTAGGGCAGTGAAACTATTCTATATGATACTATAATGGTGGCCCATAGCACATACAATATAAAGAGTGAACTATGGAATTTGGATGATGATGTCTCAATGTAGGTTCAACGATTGTAACAAATGTTCCCCTCTGGTATGGGATGTTGATAGAATTGGAGAGGCCTCACTCATGTCGGGCCAGGGCTTATTTGGGACATCACTGTGCCTTCCATTCAATTTTGCTGTGAACCTAAAACTGCTCTAAGAAATAAAGGAAAAAAATATTTTGTTGTCATCATTGCCATCAACCTCTTGCCAATCCCATCACTTTATACAAGTACAATTTATTTTCTTATTTTTAATTCTTTCCACTTATTACCATGTGACAAATATTTACTTCTGTGTATGTGTGATGTGTATGTACACGTATTTTCTTATTACTGCATCATCCTTCCAGAATATAAGCTTCATGAGAGTAGCCACTCTACGACAGTAGCCCAATTTTGACCACTGTGATCCAGTGCCTGGCTCATAGTAAGCATATAATAAATATTATTGAATGAATAATATTCTTGTAGCTAGTTTTTAAAATATCAATGATAGGGATGCCTGGATGGCTCAGTCAGTTAAGCACCTGCCTTTGGCTCAGGTCATGATCCCAGGGATCCAGCCCCGCATCACATGGGGCTCCCTGCTCAGTGGGGAGCCTGCTTCTGCTTGTCCCTCTCCCTCTGCCCCTCCCCCCTGCTCATGTGCAATGCGTGCTCCCTCTCTCTCTCTAGTAAATAAAATCTTTTAAAAAATATATCATTAAAAAAATAAAATACCAATCATAACTTGAATTCTGGATATGTGATATCTCCAGCTTTGCTCTTCTTTTTCAAGGTTGCTTTGGCTATTCAGGGTCTTTTGTGGTTCCATACAAATTTTAGGATTATTCTAGTTCTGTGAAAAATGCTTTTGATATTTTGACAGGGATTGTGTTAAATGTGTAGATTGCTTTGGGAAGATAGGTTAAGTAGGTGATGGGGATTAAGGAGTGCACCTATTGTGATGAGCACCAGGTGTTGTATGGGAGTGTTGAATCACTGTATTGTACACCTGAAACTATTACACTGTATATTAACTGGAATTTAAATAAAAGCTTTTTAAAAATCAGTCATAGAAAGACCTTAGAAATGAGTAGATTTTGAATAATTTTATAGCCTAATTACCCAAAATGTTTCCTATCCAGATGCCACTGTTTCCTACTAAGGGTTTCTCTTTAAAAATATGGACTCCACCTCACACCAAGGTTTTAAAGCCTATATTTTTTCCACTTTGCAAGAAGGACCTAGGTAATAATAGAAAGTGATTGGAGTAAAATAAAAACTGTACCAAAGGTGGTAAGGAAGAATTTTTAAAAAGTCACCTACTTTTTTAAAAATTTTATTTTTTTATTTATTTATCTGAGAAGGAGCACACACCAGCGGGGGTGGGGGGCATAGAGGAAGAGGGAGAAGCAGACTCCCCGCTGAGTGGGGAGCCCAACTCAGCTAGATCCCAGGGTCCCAGGATCATGACCTGAGCTGAAGGCAGATGCTTACCTGACTGAGCCACCCAGGCACCCCCCCCTCAAAAAAAAAAGTCACCTACTTTAAACTTTTGCCTTGTGCTCTATTATAGAATCCCAGATGGACAGATTTAGGAAAAGACACTGAAAATCTGGACCACAGAAAACCAATGAGAATCTATTCTGCTTTTAAAGATTTCCACAGATGTCACTTCCATGCCTCCTCAGTTATTTTTACTTGTTTTATTTCTGTCATAACTTCCCATCAAATGTATGAAACAGGAACCTTTCCCCTTTGTACCTCAAATCACTTGTCTTCTAAATAGCAATCTTTATTGTGGCCCATAATGAATTTGAATAACATCAGATTACATATAACCATTTCTAAAAGAAACCCAGAAATAGAGAGGTGACCAATTATTCTGGTTCATGTTCAACGAGTGAGCTTTATACAAATGGGTACAGGGAATGGACTTTTCACCTGTATATTTGGGCATAATTCAGCACTTTGTTCAGCTACCAGGAAAAATAATTTTATAAAGTTTTAAAGGAATTTGTGCATTTTTCCATACTCAATGACTTTTAATATTTTTAAGTATCTGTGAGAATTAGGAACAGGATGCCTAAAGATTAACTTCTTCCAAACACTGTTCAAGACAGATCCTTGATTTGATTTTCCCCTGTACCTTGAATGTTAAACATTTTTTGATGCTGACTTTCAATACAAAAACAAAATTAGCAGCAAGTGTGCACTCTGAGGAAAATGAAATAAGATTGCTTCCAGCAGCACCTTCAGCTGAATGCTCTTTAATGTAATGAATTTTTATCCACCTGGAGAATTTTGGCAATGCAATAATATTCAAAATTTACTTGAATCTGGGGATAGCATGACCACCAAATTACTCTTGTAGTGCTGTACCCAAATGAAATACTATTAATCTTAAATTATAATAGCAAAAATCTTAATGATATTATTAAATTAACTATCAAAAAACCCACACTCTCAGACTTTTTACTGTTAGGACAGAACTTTTAAATTATATTTCATATATGTGTAATTCACATAGAGTGGAACAATCATGCCCTTTGGAATGAAGAAACTTATATTAACTTCTACAGCCGATTCCTACTGGTATGGTCAAGTTACTTGACCTCTGTAAGTCTCAATTTCCTTATAAATAAGACTATTAACACCTATGTTATAAAATTATTTTATCAGCAGGATCAAGTATTAAAAATGCCTGAAAATCTTCAAATACATAAGTGCTCAATAATTAATAGTGGGAGAGAAATTAGCCATGGTCCAAGTCAAGGGTTGTATCCATTGGGCAAATCATTATTATTTCTTCCAAGGTTTGTGTAAACTGAACATAAAATGGGCTACAAGTCTGAATGCGGCAAGCATGATGGTATAACATATTGAGTCACTATTTAAGATCTTGTCCAATGTCTTCATGAGGATTCGGATTAACTCACTTTATCATGTCAGCATAAAATTGGCCTTTATCAGCTCTGCTCCCATTCATTCCAACTGATGGACAGGAAAATAATGAGAGCTTATTCCTACCCTAAATGCCATACTCCACCATGGGACAGTGACTCAATAAAGGTCAGGAGATCCATAGTTTTATTCAATTTTACTTATACCTTTTTTTCTAAGAAAGTCAAAGCACTACCTTATGCTTTTGGTTCTGCTGATTAGCAAATGAATAATCTTAAAATAGTATTACATCCTCTGCCCCTTGAAAGTAGGCTGGATTTAATGATTTGCTTCCAAAACATAGAATATGAAAAGGGAAGGAAAGTAATTTTACCATGAAGAAACCTGAAAAACACTACTTCTACCAAGTGATCAATGTGAACATCTACAGTAATAAGTCATGTGGATAGCATATACCTCCTTATATGGGATATGGGATATGTTGAGAATGGCACTTCAACTCTGGTTTTCTTCCCTAAAACTCATAAGCCCAGTCTAATCATGAGAAACCCAAGTTGAGAGACATTCTACAAAATGACCAATATTCTTCAAAATTATCAAGGTCATGAAAATTAAAGAGAAATCTCACAACCCAGAGTAGACTATGGAGACACGTTGAAAAAATGCAATTTCTATTCCAAGATAGAATCCTAGAATAGCAAAAAGCATTAGTGAGAAAAACCACTTAAATCTGAATAAAACTGTACCAATGTTGGTTTCTTAGTTGTGACAAATGTACCACAGTTATATAGAATAGTAACAACAGGGGAACACAGATAATGAAGATATGAGAACTCTCTGAAATATCTTTGCAACTTTTTTATAAATTAAAGTTATTCTAAAATACAAAGTTTAGCAAACAATTTTAAAAAATAAATCATAAAACAGAACAAAAGATAAATAAGATGAAATATATCTAAGCATCTACAGTCTTCATCTTTTAATCAAAATAAAAGACTTGAAATATATCAAGTATTAAATTATCTATCATCTATCTATATCACCTACATTATGAATCAATTATATGAATAATTTGAATGATTTGGGTCCAATTCAAAATAGAGACATCTACTCATTTTCTGTACTCAAAGCTCTCGTAAGTTTTTCAAAAGGTTCTGAAACTCAAAGAAGTCTTTGGAAGAGGAGAAAGTGCAGTAGTAAGAAGAGGAGGAGGAGAAATGATATTCATGGAATGTAGCATATGGAATTGAACTGTGTGTGTGATTTTATCTGAATTATCTCATCAGATCCTCACAATTCCCTGAGTTAAGTATGATTATTATCCCCATATTCACAGTCAAGAAAAAGGAGATTATGTTCAAATTCACACTACTAATAGGAAGAGTATCTAACTATAGAGCCAAAATAAGGGTTCACAGTATTATACTGCCCTCTTGTAAGCCAAAAAGGTTTAAAGGCCACTTGCCCACATGGGCGAGGATGACAAAGTTCTAGCAACTATTTTAAAAACAAGGAAAAAGAAAAAAAATTTAAACAAAGCCAAGAAAACAATGACAAACTTAATAAATTATTCACTCATTTTTTTAAAGGTGCTTAATTTATATTCTGTGAGTTACCTAAGCCATGGAAGTATCTGGCTTTATGCATGCTGTTCTTCTAAAATATATTTTAGATATATTTAAATATTGCTGTTCTTCTAAAATATATATACATTTTCTTAATATATAAAGTTGCTTAAAACAACGTAAAAGCCACAAAGAAAATCTGTTTCAATCTTGAAGCCTGGGTCAATTTAATCCTGGTGACTTAAATGGCAAGCCTCTATTAGAACGCAGAGTTCTGGACTTCTTGTTAACTACTCCCACCCTTGGGAATTTCTCATATTCATGAAACTTAGGCTAGAAATCATGGAAACAGCAATAGTAGTGTAAGAATAGCTAAAGAAAATGACTGCATTTGGGAAGCCTTATCAAAAGTGGAAAATGTTCTTTCCTTTCATCAACTCAGGGGATTCTAGCAAACTGTCTGCCAACTTACATGTTTTCACCATAATTATTTTTCAGTGGGGCTTACTGCACCTCCCATTGATTAAACTGTTGGGCATGCTTACAAGATTGTGAAATCAAGACCTATCTGTTGCTCAAGTTTACAATGAAAGTAACAAAAGCAAAAATAAGTTTCATTACACAGGACTGGCAAATTCAGGGAAGATCTGAGACCTACCCATTCTGAAAACCTAGAGTGAAGATTTTGTTGTAAAGAAGGAAGTGTTGGCAATGAGAAGAATAATGGTATTTGGGTTTCAAAGGTCTGGAGCCATTCCTATATTATGAATACTGACAGCCACTCAGGTCCATTCTTTTACAGAAATGGCCTTTTGGAAGAAAAACACAATGATCTTCAGCTCACTGAATTAATCACGGCACACTCTCAACCCAGGAACACTAATAATCATGTTATCATCAGAGACAACGTGGAGCGTTGGAAATAATGAGTTCCCTGATACAGCTCCATGAAACTGATAGGTTCTCTGTGCCACATAAACACATCCAAAGCGATGTGGCCAGGTCATCCCCCACACTGCCTTCTGTCCCTCTCAAAATAAGGGAATTACTACTGTTTTTGAAGTGACTCTTCGATCTTTATAGTAAGTTTAAGAGACATAAAAGTCTGCTGCCAGGAATGAGTTCTTCGGTGTGTGTGCAGCCATCATCAACTTGAATGCTGAACATACATGGAATCCACATAGACTGAGCTACCTTATTCATTACCATATTGAATGGGAAAGTGATTGCAAAGTTCTTCACACAGAGCTTACTACATACTAAAAATCCAACAAATCTTGGCTATTATTTGTGTTAGTTTTTCACAGCCCTCCCTCTGACATTAACCCTTGAAAGAAACACATTTGTGAGATCATAGGTAGAGACAACTAAATCTTGAGAAGTCTATCAGCTTACAAGCCAAAGTAGCAGAATAAAGGGGGGGGGTTAATAATAAGGAAAAAAGACTCTAAGATTTCACAACCTCTCTTCCTGATTCATTTTAGTGTTTAACAACCCTGTCAGGAAATTTCTCAATTACTCTAATCTAACTACCTCATACTGCAATTTAAGTTTATTTCCTCATGTTCTGGCTTCAAGGGAGATACAGAACAGATGGTCACTATCCTTTGTATAATAATAATTTTTAAAATGTTTTATGGGTTCAAAGACTTGGTAAATTTTTCTTTGATTATTTTCTTCACCTCAACAAATAAGTCTAGTGCATTAAACACCATCAGTAGCACTATGTTTGAATACAGCAGACAACTGGTAAATATCAAGGAAAATATTTTCATTATTATTAACGTGCACAAAACACCCTCAAATTTGTCTGTTTTAAGCAAGAATCTGTATACACCACACATCAGCAGGACAACAAGTGCTTTCTTTGAAAATCTCTTTGAAGAAGAGATTTCTAGGAACTAAATACAAATCAAATCAAGAAAATCTCAAGTACCCAGCAGAATAACTTCTGCAAAAAAATGAAAATGATAAGGATCAGTTTTGCCATATTTTTTACTCATGTTCAATTTAAGAGGCATTTGAATGGTATTAGACTAATTTACCTAGGCTAATATTAACTTCAGAACAAATTATTGAGATTTATATTTTAAAGAAACAAAACAAAATACTGGATAAGAAAATAACGCAATCATCAAAGAAGCTTTGATAAGACTGATGAGCCGACATCTGTTAACTTAGCTAACAAGATTTGAGAACACATCATGGGCTGAGTAGATAAAAACAGAAATTTTTACTAAAAAGTACTGTGTCAAAACATGGACAGCTAGCGCATTTTTGCATATATTTTAAGAGTGAAAGAAAGATTTCTCACATCAAAAGGACAGTTTACTTATCTGCATGTTCGGGAACTGAATTTTGTCATTTTGATTGTTTGTCATTTTATGTTTCTCTTTCCTGTGTGTTTCTTTTCCCCCACTGAGTTTGTTTTTGACAGCCTCTCTTGTCTTTCTCTCACTTCCAAACATTTCCAAAAACTTTTGAGCTTTAAAAAACTATTCCATTATTAAAATCACAATTTATCACTGTTAACCAATCCCTTATATTTTGGAAATTATAAGAACTCAATCTAAAAAGTGTGAATAGCTTTTTGTCTCCTTCAGGCTCTGGGATAAAGTGTTGATGCTTTACAAGTCTGAACTCATTTTCACAAGAATCAGACAAACATGTACACAGAACTGAGCATCACATATTTTCCTGACTTGTTTTTCCACGGATTTATATTTACCCAAATCCAACGTGCCGTTTCCTAGGAAATATTTTATTAAATTTCAGCCTGTCCATTCCCAGGAAAACTTAATTCACTTCTATGATTCTGCTGTGGATCATCTCACAAAGTAACTTAAAAATCAAACTTAATTTATTTAAATGGGAGTTAAATTCATTTCTAAAACATAAATATATCCTCTCTCATTTAAATACATGCCCATCTCACATGTGTGAGAGATTTGTTATTAAGAACCCACAGCACCAACATATCCCTGTTTTTGGTAACAGAGAATGTCAATTTCTTTTTCCTAATTCCTGCATGTTTTGCTCTTGAGTTGTCCTATAACCATATTATGCAAAAGTAGAGTTTCCATACATCAGTGGAAATAGGCAAACTATATCAAAATCGTGTTTTATTTTAGATAAATAATTAAAAATTAACTCTAAAGGAGTCTTCTTTTAAATCTCATATTACAGCAGACCTTTCTTTTGACTATCCTCATGATACACTAAAATATAAAAACCATGGATTTAATTTTCAACATAAAAATCATGGATTTAATTTTTAATTACTTTGTAAAATTAGTTTTTTGATCTCTCCCCTGGAAGAACCCAGATTCCATAGAGGTGAGAAACATGTCTCTCTTATTCACTAGTATATTGCTGCATAAAGCAAATATTTATCATATGAATTCATGAATTTCAAGTTTCTGATATCCAGTTAAAATTGAAAATAATCTCCTATGGCTCTAACAAACAGCCTTTAAAGTTTTTGATCTATTGCACTAAAATCAAATTCCTCTGGACCACTGATAACTCACTATTTCAGCTTTGTCATTCTAGACAATGCCAGTAAGTATAGAGAAAGTAAGAATAGTTCTCTCTGGTTCATTAAACACTTCTATAAATGACAGAAACTGACTATCCTGATAGTCTCTTTTATTTTAAACAATTAAATGGTTGGATGACAGTTCTATCATAGAAGAGAGTTAGTCCATTAAGCATTTTACTATAAAATGATTTTGTAGTGCTAATCGTATCCCTGGAGATGGTTATATAAAGAAACTTCTTCAATAAATTAACAGAAAACAGATGCTTCTCTTGCCCTTCCACGTCAGAATTGTAAAGGCATTCTATTATATAAATTGCGCATCAATTTATGTTCATTGTCTCCGTGACAGTGTAAAACTAATTATGGGGCAAATCCTTGGAGCTTATTAGCTTTCATCTTCCCTTTAGGACCAATTACATAAAGAAAATGAGCTCCCATAAATATTTTTGGCTCATCTCATCTCGCTTTTGGTTTAGTGAACATGAATATTTACTTTACTTGGACTTGTCAACTTTTGAACAAGGTGTCCTGCTTCCAAAAATATTTATTTGGATTCTGGCCCACTGACCAAAAAAAAAAAAAAAAAAAAAAAACCCAGATGTCAGAAACCAGCCCGGGTAACACAGTTATGCCAAAACTTATCTGACTGTCAGTCAGAGGACAACTCATGCAGGGTAATATCCATAAAATGTTTCTCTCTCTTTCTTTAAACTCAAACAGTGCTGCAAAAGTTCCAAATATCTGGTGGGCCAGAGACCTAATGCCCTAATTCTACTGAAACATATTAATGAGCCATCTTTTCTCAACAATGCCAGTTAATCAATCCAAACAGAGATGTTGATCACATGGCGCTGCCATAATTATAGCAATCTTAATACTTCTAATATGTTTAACATAAAAATAAGGAGCATCCAAGATATTTAAGTAAATTTGTTTAAAGGGCAATAGGAGGATGGATGACTTTTTTCCTTGAAAACTCTAACAAAGCCTTCGAAAGCAAGGCAATCCGAATCATCCGTGGCTTTGATTGTTTAATACACAGTAAAAGGCTTCACTAGTCTCTCCAGTGAATGATTTGACAAAATAAAACTCTCGATTTGAACCATATTACATGGTATATTAGGCAGAAAATGCCAAGAGCAGAAGGCAATCATCAGATGTGGGATTCGTGAAGCAAATTTACTGGAACTGTTAGTAAATTTACTGGATCATCGCTTTTGGAATTCCACATAAATCATGCCGGTCACTGTATTTAGAAAAACGGTGTAACCCTAAGTGCAATGTCAAAGAATGATAACAAAATGCTCCCGGATATTGCTTTTGCTGAAAATGCCCTGCCTTTGCTTCAGCTTTTCCTTTCAGATCCAGCCAAATGTCATTCAATCCTTATTTAAATAAAAGGCATGGTATACTTTTTCAAAACCAGTCACAGAAAATTGCTTTTGGAAAGCCAAATAGAGAATATACCTCCACTTGCGTCCGTTTGTACATAGCCACCACAGATTGCAGTCCCACATCTAGTTTCAATCTGCTTTTCAGCCAAAGTGCTTATGAATAGCAAATACCCAACAGTAGGAAGTTGCTGCCATCTACAGGCTTCCTAGAACTTTATCCTAACTATATGAACATTTTCTGAAATCAAAGGACCAAGAGCCTCTATGGTAAACAGATTTGATACATGAACCTATAATACCTTAAAAAAGAATAAATGAGAAAGCTTCCTGTTAGAATCATTCTGGATGCTCTTTGAAATTTCTTCCTATTAGCTGGACTTTATCTTTTAAACCAGGATACATTTAATTTTTTTGAAGTATTTAAAACCTAAAATAATTTCAGTAAATTAACTTTCTTATACCAAGTAACATATAAATAGCAATAAATATTTCTGATTACTTTATCTATACTTTCACATCAGTCTTAATCATCATCCAATTAATTGTTTTCCTCTTATAACCACCTAATTCGTAACTTATAAATTAATATTAAATGCAGTGTGGCAAAATGATTAACAGAATCTGTATTCAGAGGGTTCATCTTCAAATTCTTACTCTACTACTTATCACTGGTATGACATTGGACAAGGAACTTGGCAAGCCTGTGCCTGTTTCTTCATCATTAAAGTGAATAGACTACATAAGCCCTAAGAGTATTGTAACATTTTCTTTAAAAATGCAGTAAGGACACCAATAACAGTCATGGGAATTTAGCTCATTTCATAGTAAAAGTTACACATGCAAAAGTAACAAACAAAATTTATTACTTTATTATCTCTGTGTATATGTAAATTTGTGTACTTTATATATGCAGGTAGTATGTACATTCCCGTATGTTAACATAGTAGATAAAGCCAAAGTATTTATCCCAATGGTTCTCAAACCTGAATGAGCATTGGAATCTCCTTGGGAGCTGTCAAAAATTATAAACGGCTCATGGGGCGCCTGGGTGGCTCAGTTGTTAAGCGTCTGCCTTCGGCTCAGGGCGTGATCCCAGCGTTATGGGATCGAGCCCCACATCAGGCTCCTCCGCTGGGAGCCTGCTTCTTCCTCTCCCACTCCCCCTGCTTGTGTTCCCTCTCTTGCTGGCTGTCTCTATCTCTGTCAAATAAATAAATAAAATCTTAAAAAAAAAATTATAAACGGCTCAACTTCATTCCTAGAGATTATGATGTTAATTTTTTCAAAGCTCCCCAAGTGATTCAATTGTGTGGCCAAAGTTGAGAACCAGTATTATATATTCAGTTATGTGTTTTTATTATATAACATAATGAAAATTAAAATATGGATGAATTCTTTCAACCATGCTCACGATTTGAAAATCTGTTATGATATTCATCAACGGTATAGCAACTTTTATCATGCCATATATACTCTCTTTCAGTTATGTCTGTGTTGAAAACATTCATTCATAAAATAAACCATTTGCGTAGTTGTTAGCAGACTTTGACAGTAGGTTGAAAAAAATAAACCATTTGTTTTTACCTACAAGCAACACCACCAGTGACAAATCTATAATTAAAGTAGACCAAATCTTTTGGTTGAGGCATTTAAATTTGTTAGTCATTTAAAAAAATCAGGAGATTTCTATAATCCTGATTCTTTAGTAAGTTACCCTGGGCAAAACTGGAGTAAAGACTAAAAAGTCCATATTTGTAATCTGATAACATAGGAGACATGAAAAATGAAAACGAAGAAGTCATAGACCAAAGAGGTTAACATTTTACATTTCTGTAAGTACATTTTGAATTTGAATTGATCACAAGATAATATTTACAGTGACTGTGTCTTATCTTGATTAGGTAGTAAGGAATCAACACAAATGTTTATTAATTTTTTTAAAAATCACTGCAGGTTTACGTTTCTTTATTCACTGCTCATACATAATAATTACTCAAAATATAAAGATTTTATGTATTATAACTGCATATCTTAGTTCAAACAACTTCAGCATGGATAAAATGATACTCTTACTTACAGTATGAATACACAAACGTAGTACCAAATAAGTATCTTTCACTAGCAACCTTAAAGTGAAAATTTTTAGCAGATGATTTCATATTTGCAATGCAGTGCTCACCTAACAAATACTGACATATTTTTAGAGCATAAACAGATGCTCCCCTACTTCTTCCTAGAGTATCCATCCTCATATGGTCTACTCAGACATAAAAATTACAAAAATGAAACTTTTCCATTCAAACTAGCAAATAAAACAGCACAGGGAGAAAAACAGGCATCTCAGCTGTGAGCATGTGAGCTGTGAGCATGGCATAATTACTTACATTTTGTGTGAATATAATGCACTAAATACATATACACACACAAACAGGAGTAATAAGTACTACAGAACAGGTCTATAATCTAAACTAGATGGACAATAGAGGGAGAATTTGCCCTAATAATAATAATAATCCTTCCTCTGTTCTTTATACAGCTTAATGCTACAAACTGTAAAATGCTAAAATCATAATAATTGATTCAAAATGAGTAAGTCTCAAAACTCATAATACCTAATATTATAAATATTAAAAATAATAAAGATTAAATAGCTATAATTTTGACTATTTGTATACAAAGCCATATGATGACAGAGATTAAGCAGCATTATTTTGGTGTGAAAAATGACAGAATTCTAGGGATCCAGTCATGATAAAGACCACCTAGTCCAGTACTTCCCAACCTTTTAAAGATATGAACATTTTCAAGAAATGATAATGACAGCTAATAATTATGGATATATGTATTGAAGACTTATCACATGCCACATACTGCTTGTTCATGTTATAAGGTAGCTATTGTTATTTCTCAGCCTTTTAGATAAAGAATATGAGGAAAAGGAGGTTGAGTAACTTGCCTGATTTCCTGGCTTAGCCAGAATTCAAACCCAAGGAGTTAGCTTCAAAGTCCAAACTGGCATTTGCTACAAGATATGGCAGTTAATAACCAAAAATATGTCCTCAGCCCAATATTTCAATTTTAAGATAGGTTTTTAATTTCTCCAAGTATTTTATAAGATTTGAAACAATTACACAAGTGCAAGATTCTGATACTCCTCCCTTACTTTCCAGGATGAAAACCATGGCTCTTGTCCTACCTTCCTATATTACAGATTCATGCCTTTAGGAATATCTCTTAAACACCTTTTTGGGTGATGAACCAAGTATAATCTTCTACTCAATGATAGTTTCGAAAATAATTGCACAAATGAGTAAAAAGGTGTTAAATTTAATAAAAGATGGGTAAATATCTGATAATTCAAACACTATCAGAAGGCTTCCTGATAGCAATAATATATTCACCTAAATTTTAGAGAATGGGTAAGGTTTAGATAAATTTAAATGGATACGTAAAATGTTCCAAGTATAAACAAATTATGAGCAGGAGGGCAGAGATAAAAAAGTGCATGATGAATAGGAAACAAAGAGTCCAATTTGCCAGAAACAAAGAGCATGTTAATGCATCTAGGAATAGATAATGTTGAAGGTAGAGGAAGGAGGTTCTGGAAAGTTAGACAATTCTGTAAAGAAGGGTGTAATAAGACTAGAGATCAACTTTAGACAGGTAAATCTGGTGGCAGTGTATAAAATAAATTGTATGCTGATGAGATACACCTGGCAAGAGAACTATAAGAATGGCAGTGGAAATGCAGCAAATGGGAGGAATGAGAATTACATATTATACAGATATAATCCATACATTTTGAGGAACAAGTGAGCTAGACAAATGTAAAAGAACATGAGTTCTTGAGACAAATGACTGCGAAGATGAAGGGGCATCAACAAAAACAGTAAATACAGGGGAACATCAGATATGGAAAGGTAGACCATAATTTCAGTTTGAAAAGCTGAATCTGAAAGGTCAGAACAGTCAGGGAAAGATATCTAGCAGATATTTTTTAAATGTTGCATTAAAATTCAAGAGCAAAACCAGGGTTGGGGACACAAATATAAGTGTTCTCTTATTTTGGTTACAGATTCTGTTATAAAATTGGATGTAAGAGGATCCTGAGGCAGGGTATACACAGAAGAACACATAATTAAAGCAGGTCCTTGGGAAACATCTACATTGAAGAGGACGGAAGAAGGAGTAAAAAAAGACAAGTGTAGTCATCAAGGAGGGCAGAAATTCAGGTAAGTTGTAGTTAGGAAATTAAGGGTGGGTATGAGAGAAACAATATTAAATGTTACAGGTAGGTCAGAGGTGGTAAAGCCTGAGGAAGTCCATTGGATTTGTTAATAAATCAATGACATCCTTCAAAAAAACATTTGTGGTAAGCAGAATAATGGCTCCTAAAACATGTCCATATCTAAACCCCTGGAATTTGTGAAAATGTTACCTTACATGGCAAAAGAAACTTTGCAGATGTGATTAAGGATTTTCAGATGGGAAGATTATCCTGCATTATCCAGGTGGGCCTATATGGAATCACCAGGCCCTTAGGAGTAAAAGAGGGAAGCAGGAAAACAAGAAGGAAATGTGTTGATGGAAGCAAAGTTTGGAGCAATGGGATCGCTCACTCTGGGAATTGGGGGAGGGGCACACAGAAAGGAATGCAAGTGGCCTCTAGAAACTGGAAAGGCAAGGAAACCTCTTCTCCCCAGGAACCTCCAGAAGGAATTAGCCCTGCGAACATCTTCATTTTAGCCCCATGAGACCATTTCCTATTTCTGACCTCCAAAACTGAAAGATAATAAACGTGTGTGACTTTAAGCCCCCAAGTTCGTAGTAATTTGCTACAACAGAAATAAGAAACTAATAATTTCAGTTAAGGGGCTAAATTAGCTGCTACTCTTCACATCAACACTTGAGTTCTAGAGTTAAGAAACCCAAGATCAAATTCCAACAGTACAAATTATTTGACTTTTCCATGCTTCAGTTTCCTTGTGTGTAAAGTTAGAGTAATAATAGTACCTACTCACAGTGTCATTGGGAATATATGAATACATGAAAGAGATGACACATGTAAAATATTTAGATTAGTGTCTAGCACATAGCATGGGCTCAATAAATGTTAATTATTGTCATGTCATATAATGAAGGATTAAGGAATATCCTAGGCAGTGTAAAGCAGTAAGACAGTGAAACCTAGAGAAAGTGGAAACTTGAGGTCATAAGACTGCTTTGAACTGATCCAAGTCACACTTCCAGTTGTGCTGGCCCCTGGTCTAATAGCGTTTTTGCACTATATCACATTATTTGTGGCAGAGACTACTATCTAACCCTTCACTTTAGTACTAGAGCCCCTGGCATTTTTCCTGGAACAGGGTCACACAACTAGAGACTCTTTCGCATCCTTCCTTACAGATAGATGTCCCCATATGACTACATTCAATCAGTGGGCTACAGATAGAACTGAAATATGCCAGCTGTAGGTCAATCTTCTAAAAGCAAAATGCTTGATCTCTACTTTCTCCTTCCCTTGTCTTAAGCTAGGACATGGACAAGGTGCTAGTAAAGTAGCTCTAGTCATGTTAGAAAGGACATCATCCTAAGAGATAGTGAACAAAAAATGAAAAGAAATCAGACTCTTAGATGACCTCATTGAACAGGGCTAACTACTGCCTTGGACCATCCACCTACTTCTGGGCTAATTATATAAGAGACAATCAACTTCTATTTTGTTCGGAGCTACTTAATCCACCCTCTATATACTTCTACTCTTCCTATAAATAAATTAATGAAATAGAAGAGAAAAGGGAATTTAGAGCAAAATTATAGAGGAACCTGAGGCTTCAGAATGATAAATCTAATCAATACTCTAGAAAAAGATTGGAAATCTTTTTTAAAGAGTTAATAAAAATATTAATAACTTTAATTGCAAGCATATTATGTTCTAGGAACTAGGCTGAGTTTTTTTCGTACATTGTCCCATTTAAGCTCTACTATCTATAAGGGTATCCTAATGTATTTCTATACATTTTTTCTATATTTCCATATTTCTATAAGGGTAGTCCTAATGTATCCTCATTTTCAGATAAGAAAGGTTAGTCAAAGATATTAACTAAATTGCCCAAGGTCACATAAGTAGAAAGTGATTTTAACCAAGGTTGGCCTAATTCCACAACCCTAAATCTTAATCACTATATATTCTGCCACTTATGCAGGAAGAGTAAACACTAATTTAGCATTTGAGGGTAACTTATGGTACTAAGATTTTCCATCACATACACTATTATATTATATCCAAGCGGTCATGATTTTTTTTATTTCTACTAGAAAACATATTTTATATAATGACTTCTTTTACCTAAACATTATGGGTATCTGGACATATTTTTAACTGGAAATGTAAATTTGAGCTACACATTTTATGTGCACACACATACATAAATACATCAAAATTGCCAAGGAGTTAATAGTGGGGATGGCTGACTTGAATTGTAAACAGAATGTGAGGGAACATCTGTATAGGATTTAGAACCTAAGCTGGTAATCTGCTGCATGTTCAAAGGAGTCGATATTAAGCAAATTATAATTTCAAATTATTATATATTCTTCAAATAGACATTCTTCAATCAGTTACTAAAGATTATTTCTGGAAATTGAAGCCTATCTCCTAATTACATGTTTTTTGATCTTGAATGAGACTTCTCAAAAAAATAGATTGTAGTTTTGTTTAAAGACTACCCAGAAATTTCAGTCCTTTTTCTAAAGCTTATTATTTCCTTTGAGGATAATATATATATTTGGGCATGAGTAAATACCACTAATTTGAGATTTGATTTCTACACAAGCAGTCAGTTCAGGAAAGGACAGCAAAACCTGATTGTGAATATACTATTGACATTTGGGCCACTATTTGGGAATATAAAAATTCTGCCATTAAAACCATCTCATCAAAACCATATAATACATTACAAATGGGCTGCACATTTAGTGCCTAGTACTAGATTTAATAGGACTCAAGTCTAGGCCCAGTGAAAGAGTTATTAGAATACAGATAATTTCAGGTTTAAAATCAAAGCTTTGTTATTGCAATAGACTGAATATTTGTGTGTCCCAAAATTCATATGATGAAACCTAACCTTAAATATGATGATATTAGGATGTGGGACCCCTGGGAAGTGATTAGATCATGACGGCAGAGCGTTCATGAATGGGATTAATGCCCTCATAAAAAAATATACAGATAACTCCCTTGCCCCTCTACCATGTGAGGACACAATGAGAAGACAGCCATCTACGAACTGGGTAACAAAAGCACAGACACTGTCATCATGAAACTCTCAATTCATTGGCAGGGAGGGTAATTTCTTTGGCAGGGAGGGTAATTTGTAATCAAAGTGCTATGAATAAATGTTAAATCAGAGCTATGATAGGTTTTACGATGGAAATATACATACCATTATGATGGTTTAAAACGAGAAGACGTGAGATACGCCATGATATCAGATCGAAATTTTCTAAGCGAGAAATGTATCAGCGGTATCTTGAAAAATTAAAGGAAGTTGCCAGAGGGGAGGAGAGTGTGCAGGTGGTAGGACTGTATGGGAGAAGAAGAGAACATTCAAGAAACTAAAAGAAACCAGTGTGGAGCTTGGGACAAGATGAGGTTGGAGTGAGAGGCAGAGCCAGAATTGGCAGGGCTTTATACACCATGTTAATGATTTTAATCACTGTCTTAGAAACAACAGGAAGCTAATGAAAGGTTTTAACCAAGGAATGACAGGGTAACAAAACAATATTCTGGCTGCATCATGAAATTTGAAGGGGAACAAGAATGGATAATGGGAGAGCAGTCTGAAAGTGTGTCAGTTCAGGTCCTCCAAGAAGCAGATGCCAAGATGGACTTAGAAACGAAAGGCATTTACTGAGGGTAATGCATGTGAGAAATTAAAAAAAAAAAAAAAAGGCAGAAGGAGCTGGAATACCCAGAGAAAGATTTCAGACTACAATGTAAGTCTGAAACCCGTGAAAGAGAAATGTCAGCAAGAAGGATTGGATAGGAAGAACCTTACACTGCTAAGCCGCTTTGACAAAGTCTCACTCAGTCCAACAAAGCGCTTCAGTGCAAAGGTTGCTCATAGAGGAGTTCCACACTGGTCATAACAGACCAAGTCCAACCACCCTTCTGTGATTAGTCATTGGCCAGCGCTGCAAGAGGTCAATCCTGGAGGCAACAGGAGTTAAGTGTATTCTTTATGGTTGGTTCTCACTTAAAGTGAGATCTGAGGAGTGCGTCTATCACAGGAAGGAGTTGACTTAAAAATCCTGATAAGAGATAAGGTAGGTGTTGGTGAAAATAGAGGTAAGGCAAAAAAAAATGATGTATTCAAGAAATATTTAAAAGAAATGGAAATGAGTATGAAAGACAGGGCAGCATAAGAAAGCTCTTGTCTATCAGAGAAAGACAATTATCATATGATTTCATTCATATGTGGAATATAAAAAACAAAACAGAGGATCAAAGGGGAAGGGAGAGAAAAATAAAACAAGATGAAATCAGAGAAGGAGACAAACCATAATAGACTCTTAACTCTAGGAAAAAAACTGAGAGTTGCTGGAGAGGAGGGGTGTGAGGGAATGGGGTAACTGGGTGATGGGCATCAAGGAGGGCACATGATGTAATGAGCACTGTGTGTTATATACAACTGATGAATCACTCTGAAACTAATAATACACTATATGTCAATGAGTTGAATTTAAATAAAATAAAATTAATTTTTTGTGATACAGCTGGCTATACTACTTTTATTAAATTAAATTTTTTAAAAAAGAAAGCTCTTGGATTTCTGGTTTACAACTTGGCAAACAATACTGAATTCTTTGAGACACAGAACCCTGAAAAATGGTCAAGGTGTCATGTTAGTTAGTTATAGTGGGGATGCTAAGGAAAGATCATGCACTTGATTTTGAACATGTTGGAATGAGATGCTTTGAGGCATTCGAGCAAAGATGGTTGGCATATTAAGTCATAGGCAGATATAAGATTGATGAGGATCAAAGTATAAGAGTAAAAACAAGAAAAGAACTAAAACAAAAGCCTTGAAAAAGTTTATAAATTGATGGAGAAAAACAGAAAAAAAGCAAATAAAGTCAAATAAATGTGAATATTAGGAGTTTTGCTTAAAATAAAGCATTTAAATGAACATGTCATTGGGAATGTAAAGAGGGGGAAATGTCAAAGAAATGGCACTTCAACTAAGTAAAGATAAGCTGAAGTTTTGCCTCTCACTGTCTTTTAAAATATTGTCAAAATTGAAGGAGAACCAATTTCAAGAGCAAAACTTCCAAAAACAAAAAACTGTCCATCCCTTTTCTCGAAAGTAAAGGGACAAAAACCTTCCTCAGTTTGTAGGAAGAACAGGAACTCAAGTTTCCAGTGGCAAAATGCTAACCTAGCTGCTAACAAGTAAAGAGTTTTGCCAAGGAAATGCAGACATCACTTTTCTTTCTCCTTTTAATTCTTTCAATGATTCAATATGAGAAAGTCTGGGTGAAGGCACTGAGACACACAGATAGTCCCAAAGCCAAAGAGGTGAATAAATGTGACCTGGAGAATGTGATCACAAGTTAGGATTCAGCACATCTCCTAAAACCAAGGAAACATCCCTTGAGATTTCCAGAACCTGAGGCAAATTATATTTTGAAGAAGAAAATGTGTTAAACTTGATTTCAAGACATGCCCCTTTGAAAAAATTCTGTTGTGTTAATAACAGTATAGCATGATGACCAGTAAAGCAGTCATGTCATACATGCTTTTTACTTAGTTATGTTACGTATGAAATGAAGCTGATAAAAGATTCTCATCCCTTATTTTAATGAGCAAGTATAAATGTGTCTGTTGTGTTTAAAACTGGGTTTCTAGTCATAAATATTCCTTCCTGGTAAGCATATTTTTTTCTTTCAAAAGTATTTACCTCAAAGCTTGTAGACAAATTTCAGAACATGTCAACAAGTTCTGAAATCCATCAACTTGGAATTACATGACTCGTAAAAGGTTATATAACTAGTCATCTAATAAGTTGTTACACAACATTAATTGTAACCAATTTTAATATGGCTGATTTAACTGCTGACCAGTAGTGATAGTGTCCATAGTATAGTCATAGTATCCAAGGCTTTAGTCAGCATGCAGACCTGGTCCACCAAACTGAAACTGAGAATCAACCTCCTGCATCTCACCAGAGTGTGTTGAGCTGGCTGCAGACCTCCACACACTGACCATAAAGTGACACCAATACAATGTGAAGCATCATAAGCAGAGGTCACAAGATGCACTGGCTAGCAGTGAACAGAGTCCAAGACAGAAAGAGAGACTGACCAGTCCTTGGACCAGAAGGGAAAGCTGTCCACCCCATTTCCCTTACTTGCTCACAGTTTCAGCTTAGCTTATGAAAATGAATAAATAAAGTTGTGACTGCTAAGTGATGCTCATGGCCAATTTCTCTCCATCCTGCCTCCACACTGACTTCTGGAGACCCAGTCTTTTTTTGTTGACCTTGAAATGTTGTTTCTCAGAAAAAAATGCGTTGAGCCAAAGAAAGGGAGTGGGTTGGGTTGGGTTGGGTTGGGGTGGGGGGTGACGAAAGGAAGAGAGACCCCCATATTGAAATTGTTCCCCCAACATAAATAAAGCCTTGTTCTTCATCATCCAAGGGAAAGGGAAGTCATGACAAATTCAAAGAAATACAAACAAGAACAATTGTCTTGATGACTTATTGGCTATCATAGGATCTTTAAAAAAGTAACTATGACTATATGTGATTTCATTTCAAGGGTTAACTTCAGTACTAACATTCTACCACCACCACTACTCCTTCCTGTTAATATGTCTGCCACTAGATGTATACTGTACATGTGATCAAGTTACAAGGAAAGGTTAGAAGTATTAAATTCTGGCATTAAATTATATTTTGTCACCATCAGTTGGCTTACTCCTTTTTCCACAGTTGTCATAGAATAACCTTCTTGCTTAAATTCCCACTCAGTAGATACCATGGATCCCCGAAATTCTAATTATAGTATTTGTGAAAATACAGCTACAATTCTTGTTAAAGAATAACCTTAAAGGTATGCTTTCCAATTCGTTCTAAATATCTCTGTGAGTTGTAATGAGATTTTATTATAAAGTGTGGAAAGATAATATGACTTCACCAAAATAAGAAAACACAAGTCAATTGTCTGAGAAAGTTCTAAATAAGTAAATAAATTCCTTTGTGAATAAAACAGAAGTCACAGAAATAATAACAGTGTGACAAGCTGGAAAAGCCCAGGAATATACTTCTAACATTGTTTTAATATTATAAAATGATTTCAGTGGGAAAAAATAAATGTATTTAAAAAGATTATTTCAAATACTTTAAAGGTATTTTTGTAGGACCTTAATTTTAAGTGTTTATGGAAAAAGTATACTCTTCTAGACTCAAAGGAATATAAAGAGGAAGGAAAGGAAAGGAAAGGAAAGGAAAGGAAAGGAAAGGAAAGGAAAGGAAAGGAAAGGAAAGGAAAGGAAAGGAAAGGAAAGGAAGACGCAGAAGAGGAAGAGAAAATCTAAATTCTTATTCAGAGAAAAATAATAACTTTCTAAATTGAATTCCTGTCACTTATAAACTGATTAAAGGAACTACTAAGGCTTTCTATATTCCAAAACATTGAGATCCTCTAAACTATCTTTCAGGTTTGGGGCAATAGCCACACCAGTTAATTATAAAATATGGGTTTTCGTATAAGACTTCTCTATAGTAGATTTTGAACTTCAATGAGATAATAGAGAACATTTAAATCAATTTTTAATGACAAAAAAACTACCTCTATCTGAATGACCTCCAGATCTTGAGAAAATCTTATTTTATGGAATAGACATGTCATCAAAACATTATTCATAAATCTTTTATTCTTTTTTTTTTAAACATTTTATTTATTTAATGTGACAGAGAGACAGCCAGCGAGAGAGGGAACACAGCAGGAGGAGTGGGAGAGGAAGAAGCAGGCTCCCAGCAGAGGAGCCCGATGTGGGGCTCGATCCCAGAATGCCGGGATCACGCCCTGAGCCGAAGGCAGATGCTTAACGACTACGCTACCCAGGCGCCCCTATTTTTTCTAATAGAATCATATTTCTCCACTAAGTTATAATTTCTAACATGCTTTGTCTTTATCCCAAGTCGTTCTTCAATTGGTAGAAACGTGTAACAATTTGGCTTTAGTTTTTCTGTCAAGAACCTGTCCTATAGTAAATGATTTATAATTTTAGAACAAAAGAATAGGTACCACTTTTTTTAAAGAAAAGAACTTTTGTGGTGAATACTTTTATGACACAAAGATTCATGTACCAGAATGGCAGTTGCGAAGAATACTCATCTTACTTTCCAAACTATATTAGCTAGACTGGGGTAGCTGATGCTACAATAGCAAATAAATCCCAAGTATCAGTGACCTAACATTCTCAAGTTTGGGGGTTTTTTTTAATCACCTCCTGATATTAGTTAGGGAGCCCTTAAAAGAAATTCTCTTTCATGTGGTAACTCAGGGATTCAGGCTCTTTCCATCTCAACTCATGGCTTCCAGGATTGCTGTGGCAGTAGAAAACATAGCTAGAAGTCCAAAAGAACTATTCCTGGTCAGGCCTATAATTTGCATGCATCATATCTGCCCGTCTTCAGAATTAGACACCTGGTCTCCATCTAACTGCAAGGAAGCACGCAGATATTTGGTAAGGTATTACTCTCCCAGCCACCATTTTTCATGTTTTATTATTTGCAGATGCACTTCAAAAAGCATCTGCAGCACAGTGGAATTCATGCTCTAATAGATTTTATATATATATATATATTTTATTTATATATATTTATATATATTTATATATATATTATTTATATAATATATATTATTTTTATATATTTATATATATATTTATTTATATATATATATTTCCACTTACATTATTAATGTTAGGAACTGAAATCATAATAATCTCATTCATTTAAAGCAGCTATTTTCAAAATAACAATATGTATTACCTTATTTACTTTTCAAGAACTTATGGGACAACATTTGTACTCCCATAAGTTCTAATAAGTTTCTATTAAGTTTCTGTGCATGTATGTTTGAATAGGCAGAATATTACTAAACCACACCCTGCCACACTGAACAGAAAAACTCTCCATCTACAAGTTCTCATCTTCTCTCAAAATTCCATTAATTGGAAACTTTCTCTCCACTTCCGTCTCTTTTTCTTTCCTTTCCATTAGTTGTTGCCGGGGAGCAGCTTCCCTTATCCGTTCTCATTTAACCACAAGGCTAGTCCAAGGTGTGATCTACTGCAAAAGTTAAATGCAGTAGAAGTTGAAATGCAGGTGACACAGAAGAGGAAGATAGAAATCATTAGCCTACACTCAACACTCAATTGCCCATTGCTACCACTAAGACTTCCAACCTAATACTGATTTGGGGGACAAGACTCAACCTCCCTCCCAAACTCTCAATCTCCCTGGTTGCAACAAAGGGAAAGAAAAGCAAAAAACAGAAGTTTTAGGTCCTGAGAGAAGAGAGAGTGTTTTTTGCTTTATAACAGTACCAGGAAAAAAGGAAACAAGACTCAAGAAATAAATGGCTTTATGGTACATACAAGCAGCAATGTGGTCTTTCAAACAACCCCTATGTTCCAAGTTTGGCAATGAAGTGACAGACAGCTGCCAGAACTAAAAGAGCCATACTTCTGGGAACACAGGATGTCATTTCTGGAATAGATAAAGTCACTGCTCACACACACACACACACACACACACACACACACACACACACAACTGGGTAAGACCCCATATCTAGCTAGATATGAGCAGTGAAAGGAATGCCCAAAGGCAGAGTCCCGAGCCCTTGAAGAGGAATGATAGAGAAATGAGCTGGAGGCAAGGACGGTGATAAATAAGCTACACACTCAAAGCCCAGAGACACAATATCCAGATCTTGTGGCTTCCAAGACCTTGGGGCTGACAAATCAAGATCCACAGGTGTGGAGTATGCACTCTCCTTCCTCTCTCATCTCTGCCCCAGAGTAACCCCTAACCTCATTATAATGCATTTGCATTGTGATTATAGTCCCTCTGATACAGAAAGGCATCCATGACCATGACATCCTGGTACAAACCTTGCAGAGTAAAAAAGTCTCCCTTACAACCTGTGGGAGGAATTCCCCAAATGACTGGAAGCAGCCTGCATTAGAGACCATCCCAGCCCAGAGAGACTGCAACAAATATCCAATCCTTAAACAACCTAGGGCCAGTTCCACCTTGCGGGACCTGCCCACTCTCCCACCTTGTGACTGCACTTTCCCTTTAATAAACTGCTTTGTGCTTGCTAGTTTCCTTCCAGCCGCCTTTATTTGAGTCTGGATCCCCAAGAAATCTTCTCCTGGGGAATCCAAAAACAAAAACCTCCATTCACACAATGCAGACTCTCTTACCAATAACATACCCTTCTGAGAACTGACAACATATTTTAAAAGTTAACTTCCTAATGCTATTTAAATTCATGTTGATGCTGATTTTCCCTTTTCCTCAACACCTACCTGCCTTATGACATAATTGATTCATTTTGTTAACTGTCTAAAATTGTTGATTTTATTCTTAAGGCACACTTATATTTCAATCAACTCTAAAGCACCTATTTTTTTAATAATAATAAATAATAATAAAAAATAATAATAAAAATTTTTTATTATGTTATGTTAGTCACCATAGAGTACATCCTTAGTTTTTGATGTAGTGTTCCATGATTCATTATTTGTGTATAACTCCCAGTGCTCCGTGCAATATGTGCCCTCCTTAATACCCATCACCGGCCTATCCCAATCCCCCACCCCCCTCCCTTCTGAAGCCCTCAGTTTGTTTCCCAGAGTCCTCAGTCTCTTGTGGTTCATTCCCCCTTCTGTTTACCCCACCTTCATTCTTCCTTTCCTTCTCCTACCGATCTCCCTGCTATTTCTCATGTTCCGTAAATGAGTGAAACCATATGATAATTGTCTTTCTCTGCTTGACTTATTTCACTTAGCATAATCTCCTCCAGTCCCGTCCATGTTGCTGCAAATGTTGAGTTATCGTTCTTTCTGATGGCTGAGTAATATTCCATTGTATATATGGACCACATCTTCTCAATCCATTCGTCTGTTGAAGGGCATCTTGGCTCCTTCCACAATTTAGCTATTGTGGACAATGCTGCTATGAACATTGGGTAAAGCACCTGACTATTAACTAAATATTATCTACTGGTGAAATAAGCAATAGTCAGTCTAGTGAGCCAACAACAGCATGAATACTGGGGCAGAGAGAAAATTAGCAGTGAACTGAGAATGAGTCCTTGGCAAATAGCAACAGTAATTTTTTTTTTTTTAATCAGTAAGGAAAACTACTTTTTCCTTTGTTTTGGTGAACAGTGGACAAAAAGTAAGGCAAATGTGTGTAGCTAGTTGGAGTAGTAATTTAGGTTCATGATGGAAGAACACTGAGTAACCAATAATCATGATTCTTTCATGAGTATCTTCTACAAGGGTCCTTTGGACTACTCATTAAAGATTGCTTCTGGAAGCTATGCTGAAACCTCAGTGCTTTTCTCCACTAAAAACGAAGGATTTTGCTGTCTGTCATAAATAATTTTGTTGCAACATATCATTTAGTAAAGCAAGTAAAATGTGGCTCCTTACTATCATTTAGTAAGGTAATGGTAGCCATTAAAAAATGAAGACACCTTGTAATTTGAATTGCTTCCAGCTGAGCAGTCATCATCTGGACATATGCTATGCAAACGCCACTCCTCTTCCTGAACCACTCTGCATTTAACACCATTGGTTTAACCTCTCAAATTTTGACACTGAAACCAAAACAAACAAAAAATAAAGCTTTTAAATAAAAATTATGCAATTAAACCACAAATAAGGTAAGTTATTCTGCCTAACCAAATAAAATAATAGTTTTTCATTATGGTTCATATTTGCCTGTACTTCCGTAAATTCCAAGGCAAATGTATCTTTTAAGGCAGAAAAAAATGCCTTCCTACTACAAGAAATTATGATAAAATCATAAACAAATTATTCAATTTATCAAACATACTGAGTGGTTACAAGCATGGGCTTTGGAGTAATATGGACTCAGACTTGCATCTTGGTTCTATCACATTTTTTTATGACTCTAGACAAAGTACTCGATCTCATTAGGCCTCAGTTCCTCCTATGTAAAATGGGAAAAATAGTACCTCATTCATTAGGTAATTATGAAGTTTAAGGAAATAATAGTCTTAAAACACTCATCATAGTGCCTGGAACAGACTAAGCACAAAAAAAGGTGATTAGCTATGAATATTATAATGTATACTATTCATGGTATCAAAAATCAAGTAAAGGAAGATCACTGTAAGCTTTGAAGGTTCAGGCTTAGCAAAACCCCCTATCCTAAGAAGCTGTGAGGAAAAAGGCACAAGAAATGATTGGATAGCACCTATAGGAGAAAAATTCTTTGTTCAGCATTGTGTTCTTATTTTACATATTTTAGGGAAGAAATTGTGCTCTGCAATTATATCAAAACTGCTCTATTTGTTCAAAACTGCTTTTAAAATGTCAATCCTACAAAAGCAAGCAGAAACTAGAAAGACAATGGTCCATTATAGAAGAGAAGCAAAATAAGAGAAATCCACATTTGACTGGATTTTTCTCTTAAGGACACTCCCCATTTGTTCTGTGCATGGATGTTTGCACTCAAGCAGAAAGTAATAGTCTTACTTTGCTGAGGAGTCAAAGTTCAGGGTTGATTGAGCAGATGGAAATTGAAAGAAAAATCCTAGACATGAGAGAACCACAGAGGGGTCAGCCCTACATTCTGCATACAAATACCTGTTAAATATTTGGATGAGTTCTAAATTTTAGAGTGTATGTTGAGATTTCAAGGACTCACATGGAAAACTAAAATTGTTTAGCATGGATTTCAGTAGTTGTCAACTTCTGGGAAGACAACTTTGGAGTTCAAGTCCAACCAGCTCAAAAGAGATTAGCTTTCCATCAAAACTCAAGAAGTATGTCAGCTTCACAAACAATAACTATATCCCAAAACTATGGGCTACATCCTTGTATTAAAAATAAAATTTAAAAAAAAAAACCACCCTAAAAAGCCTAAATAAATCCTCCATAAGATATAAGTGATTTGCCAGTGATTTAAATGCCTTTAAAATTCAACACTGTTCAAAGCAAAAGAAGAGAATAGATTGTCCACAACATATTACCAATAATGTTTAGTATTAGGTATGCAAAGAAGAAGGCAACACTGACTCATAATCAAAACAAAGTATCAACAGAAACAGAGCCACAAACAACCAAAATGTCCGAATTAGTAAATATGGACTCTGAGAAACAAACTGAGGGCTTCAGAGGGGAGGGGGGTGGGGGAATGGGATAGGCTGGTGATGGGTAGTAAGGAGGGCACGTATTGCATGGTGCGCTGGGTGTTATACGCAACTAACGAATCATCAAACTTTACATCAAAAACCAGGGATGTACTGTATGGTGACTAACATAATATAATTAAAAAATATTATTATAATTTAAAAAAAGTAAATAAGAGGGAAGCCTGGGTGGCTCAGTCCGTTGGGCGTCGAACTCTTGATTTCGGTTCAGATCATGATCTCAGGGTCACGGGACTGAGCCCCACATGGGGCTCCATGCTTCATGTGGAGTCTGTTTCAGATTCTCTTACTCTCCCCCTTACTCCGCCACTCTCCCCACTCATGCGTGTCTCTCTCTCAAAATAAATAAAATCTTTAAAAAACAAAGAATTAGTAAATAAGAACTATATATTATAAATATGTTAAGGAAATTGTAAGACAAGATGGATGTAATGACCAAAGTGATGAGGAATTTCAAGAGAGAATTTTCAACTCTAACCAAAAAAAAAAAAATTGGAATTCTGGAACTGAGAAATACAGCATATACAATCAAAAATTTATTTCTTTAATAGTAGATCGAACTCTGCAAAAGCCAGGAACTGCAAATGTAAAGACAAATCAATAATACAGAGGAAAACAGTAAAAATAAACACTGAATCAGTGCCATTGAAGTCCCAGAGGGAGAAAAAGGCAGAATAATATTTGAAGAGATAATAACCAAGTTTTTCCAAGTTTAAAAGAAGAGAACCCACAGACTCAATAAGCTCACTAAATCCCAAAGCAAAACAGATTTTTTTAAAAAATCTACTTCTTATGTGATAACAGAAAGAGCAAGTACTTACATGATTATCAAACTACTGAAAAATAAAGGTAAAAAAGAGTAATCTTAAAAGCCAAAGGAAAAAAAAATACATTATATAAACAGAAACATTGATAAGAATAGCAAGTAACTTCTAGTAAAAATAAAATAACTGAAGCCAGAAGATAATGTAACAACATCTTTAAAAGTCTGAAATGGAGAAGAAAAAAAAAGCTGTCAATATAGGATTCTGTATTCGGTGAAATGTCTTTCAAAAAATAAACGCAAAATAAAGCCCTTTTTATATACATAAAATTTGACAAAGTTTGTTGCCAGCAGATCTAAGAAATGCTAAAAGAAGTTCCTCGGGCTAAATAGAAATGATGCCTAGTGGAAATACACAAAGAAATGAGAAGCAGTGAGTGAAAATAGTAAATATGTGGGTAAACATAAAAGGCAAATTTTCTCTTCTTAATTTCTTTAAAAGACAATATACTATTTACATAATAAATATTCTGGGGTTCCTGGGTGGTTCAGTAGGTTAAGCATCTGCCATCGGCTCAGGTCATGATCCCAGCATCCTGGGACTGAGCCCCGCATTGCATCGGGCGCCCTGCTCAGCAGAGAGCCTGCTTCTCTCCTTCCCTGTGCCTGCTGCTCCCTCTGCTTGTGCTATCTCTCTCTCTGTGTCAAATAAATAAATAAAATCTTAAAAAATAAATAAATAAATAAATAAATAAATAAATAAATAAATATTCTGTTTAAAGTATAGAAAGCTGTGAGAGAACATTACTCCCGTGCTAACAACAGGAGAAAAAATCAGATAATCTACAAAAAATTTTTCTTGAACCCATTAGAGACTTCAAGCAACAAGGCAACCAACTGAACTGAATTTCAAAGTGTGACAAGTCTCTTCGAAAGAGATGAACTCTTTCATCTTTGGCAGAGCACAGTAGAAAGAGGCGGATGCCAAAAAAATTAGGCAAGAATAAATCAGCTAACACTTTAACAAATTCCTACAGGCCAAATGTGGGCACGTAACAGTTTAGAATAATTTAGAGCCTTAGACAGAGGGTTGTTCATACTCACAAACTCTTTATCATGGGCCTCTACTAGGTACTCATAAGAAATTCTAGGCAGGGCAGAAGACCGGGGAGCATCACACCCATCAAAGGAGACATTCTGTGGCTGACGATCAGTCACCACTGAGGCACAAGCACAAAACACTGCTGCTTCCATCCTCCTGCATGAGCCAAAACCTTAAGAACTGGGTAAGAGGTAGCAAAAATTCGTGCCACCACAGCCCAGGCACACATCATTGCTTCTAAGCAGCTGAGGAATTCTTATCTCCCACCCCAAAAAAATCAAACAAATACTGAATGCTTCTAGAAGAAGGATAGAAGCAAAAGCTATTTCTGTGGAAGGGGCAGAAAAATCTCCTGAGTCCAGTATCCTGTGTTGATACAAAGGTTTGCTTCCACTGGGAAAGAGGAGGAAAATCTATCCTACCCAAGACCCTTCCCCACAAAAATATAATAGTTTGGCTGCCACCGTAAGGAGGACCAGGTATGCTCAGAAGTTCCCATTCTTAAGATCCAGACACATTCTGCCTAAGACTGAAGCTGAACAAGAAGACCCAGTACAAGAACTGTTCAAATCCCAGGGTTGAGGAAGAACACGGAGATAAACTATGTGCTACCTCAGCTTCCATAATAAGCACAAGATAATGACAGGCCACCACTGAAGAATTTGAGGCCTAAGATGTAATAAGGATAATGATAACAACAACAACAAAACTTAAACCCAGGGCAACTACTAATTATATTGACTAAACTCCCACAATAATACACTGGCAGAAAAAATATGCATGCACATTCTAAAGCATCAGTATTATTTCTCCCAGCCTCTACTGTTCTTCACACAATGGCTGGCATTGAATTGAAAAGCTAAGAGTTCATCAGTGTTCTCCAGAGAAATAGAAACAATAGGACATGTGTGTGTATTTATAGAAAGAGATTTGTTTTAAAGAATTAGCTCACATGATTATGGAAGCTAGTGTGTCCAAAATCTGCAGGGTAGCTAAGGAGCCTGGAGACCATGAAAGAGCTGGTGCTACAGTTCAAATCTGAAGGCCATCAGGCTCAAGACTCAAAAGATGAGTCAATGTCACAGTTCAAGTCTGAAGGCTGTCTACTGGCAGAATTCCCTCTTGCTCAAGAAAGGTCAGTCTTTGTTCTATTTAAGCTTTCAACTAATTGGACGAAGCCCACCACATTGTGGAGAGCAATCTGCTTTACCACAAGCCCACAGATTTATTTTTTATCTTTTTAATTTAATTTCAAGTTAATTAACATACAGTGCAGCACTGGTTTCAGGAGCAGAATCCTGAAATCATCACCCACATACAATATCCCGTGCTCATCCCAACAAATGCCTTCCTTAATGCTCATCACCCATTTAGCCCATTCCCCCCTCTACCTCCCCTCCAGCAACCCTCAGTTTGTTCTCTATATTTCAGTGTCTCTTATGGTTTGCCTCACTCTCTGTTTTTATCTTATTTTATTTTTCCTTCCCTTCCCCTATGTTCATCTGCTCTGATTCTTAAATTCCACATATGAGTGAAATCATATGATATTTGTCTTTCTCTGACTGACTTATTTCATTTATCATAATACACTCTAGTTCCATCCACATTGTTGCAAATGGCAAGTTTCCATTCTTTTTGATTGATGAGTAATATTCCATATATATATATATATACATACATATATACATATAGATATACATAGATATATATATCTCACATCTTAATCTACTCATTAGTCAATCCAAAGCCCACAGATTTAAATGTTAACCTCATCCAAAAACACACTGACAAAAAAAACCTGACAGAAACATCCAGAGGTACGTTTGATCATATATCTGAGTACTATGATGTTATTAAGAATCTGAATTTGCTTTTTAGTAAAAGAATAAAAGTAATAATAAACACTGTCAAGAGATAAAATAATCAACAGAACCAGAGAACACAAAGCAAATTACTAATAAATTTTAAAAATGACATCACTACAGATTCTGAAGACATCAAGATGATAAGGAAATATAATGAACAACTTTACGTCTATAATTTTGATAATACCATAGGGAGGTACTAAGTCACATAGCAATCATGAGGATGTATACTTCCCTTACGGTGATGGGGAAGAGGATGTTGCATAATTGTTAACAACAGAATTTGGATATCCAGGAATTCCACTTCTGTTAAAAACATCATAACAAATGAATATGTACATATGAATGTTACAACATTATTTTTAATTGCAAAAACATTAGAAACCACCTGAATATTCATAATAGAGGAATAGTTCAATATATTTTAGTACAACCTTACAATACAATATTTTGCAAATAAAAAAAAATAGTGCTACAGCTATTTACCTGATATATTAAGTTAGAAAAATGTAAAAAAAATAAACTTTTCTGTGTGCATGTTTTTATGAGCATGAAGAAAGATGTTAAAGAATACACTCTATTAATATCAATTACCCCAAGGGGTAATAATGGATAGGAGTGGTTTGGTAGAAGATGATAATGGATATGTTCCTTATATGTATTTAGATGTTTTACTTTTTAAAAGCACATATTACTTTTGTAATTAATTTTATGATGAATTTTTTAAATAAAATTGTATAAATCTTCCAAGAAAAAAAAAGTAAAATATATGATCTTTTCAGAAAAATTAATTCTGAAAAAAAAAGCTTGGGAAATAAAGATCTAAACACTCCACTATTGGAAAGGGAGCTAAATCATCAAATTGAAGCATGACTGGAAAAGAATGTTGAATTTACACTGTATAAATGCAGTCCAAAGCTACAGTGAAAAACATACAAGGCCATCACAGGTGGGAGAAAAGGTAGAGAAGTGCTTACATTTCTGAGACATTTAGTATAGACAAGGCTGAAGAGAAGATGGGCTTCAAGATATAACTGGGAAAAGTCATACCTTAACTGTCAAATCTCTGGCCAATAGGAATCTAAAAAAGTCAAACTCAGAGAAAGAGTAGAATGGTGTTTGCCAGAGGCTAGGGAGTGGGAGAAATGAGATGTTGGTCAAAGGTTAAAAACTTCCAGTTATAAAATGAATAGTTTTGGGGATTGAATGCACAGTGTGGTGACTATAGTTAACAATACCGTATTAGATTCTTGAAAGTTGCTAAGAGAGATCATAGATGTTCTCATCCCCCTCAAAAAAAGATAATTATGTGACATGATAGAGATGTTAACTAATCTTATTGTGGTAATCATTTCACAATAGACCCATGTATCACATCATCATGTTGTACACCTTAAACTTATACGATGTTACATGTCAATTATATCTCAATAAAACTGGGGACGGGGAAGCAAAGAAGAAATGAAGGCATTCTGAAAGACAAGAGTTACTTTCAGCATGAGCCCCCAAAAGTTAAACACTGAAATCATTGAAGAGTAGCATTGACAAAGACTTGTATAGACATCTAGAGAAGCATTGATGAAAGAGAAATTCTCTGAATTCTTGATTTCCAATTCCAAATTCTAGTTCATTCTTGAGTCCCAGCTTTCTATTTTTGGATAATACAGGATACGATGTATCCTTTTACTAAATTCTCCTTTTTGCTTAAGCTATTTCCAGTGGCTTCCTATTTCTTGCAAATAGTATTGTTTTGCATATCTTTTTCTTCTGAGAGTTGTGATTTTGCCTATCCATATTATAACCATCTTCTTTTTTTTTTTAAGATTTTATTTATTTATTTATTTGACAGAGAGAGAGACAACCGGCGAGAGAGGGGACACAAGCAGGTGGAGTGGGAGAGGAAGAAGCAGGCTCCTAGCGGAGAAGCCCGATGTGGGGCTCGATCCCAGGACTCTGGGATCACGCCCTGAGCTGAAGGCAGACGCTTAACGACTGAGCCACCCAGGCGCCCCTATAACCATCTTCTTAACCTACTGGTATCTCAAGTATGCAAAAGAAACTTCTGAGGCATTTCCATCATCCTAGTCATGAATTGGTCACATAATCAAACCTAGTATTGAAAAAGGGTCCTTTAAATATGAAATAACAATAATAAGGAACAGAACAGTTGATATCATGACAATGTTAATGTCAACTTTTAAACTTTATTTTCACATAAATCTTACCTCAGCAATAGTTTGAATTAGAAAGGCTTAATCTTCTGAAAAATATAACAATCTTAAATCTTTCATTTCCAAGTCCAACAACTGTTAATTATCAGTGTGACAGACAAACAGCAAGTTGACTTAAAATAATATTTTCTTCTACAATACTAAATACATAGTATGGTTGGCTATGTTTGGGAGTACTGTGACTATACATTTTCCAAAATAATTCAACTCAACAAAAAATACTTGGACACTTATTATGTGCCTGGTTATGTACTAAATTAGGAATGATAACAAAATTTAAAAGATAGACACTTGACTTTGAAGAACGTATATAACATTTAGTGAGATACAGAAAGACATAAATATATAAATTAGCTAATTCATTATTCCTTACTTAAAGGCAAATGAGCTTTGAAATGGTATATTAATTTCTCCCATTTTGTTCTCAGTTGGTGGCACAAAGGTCTCCTATTCTATGTATCTGTCAATCCATTACAATTTATAACGCTATATTGAAATAATCCATGTGAAACTATTCCTCACAAACTATAAACACTTAACCAATATATCTTCATCTTGCTTACATTATGAGTATGCAGTAGACCCTGAATAAATGCTCATTGAAGTGGAATAAAATTGATGCTGCTTATACTAACCTGAATTACAAACAGAGGACTCTAAGAAGAGTAGTAAACAGTTGACATGTTTCTCTATAGCCCCTGCATGCTCTGAATACCCTTCCTATGTCTGAGGAATTCCCCACCATTTAAGTCCTGCCTTGCCATGGTAGAAAATCTCCCACATGGCTTTGGGCATTGTTTCTGGGCATTTAGTCTTGAATCTGGTTTTTCAGATCTCCCATGGTCCTGTGAGCTCCCACTATCCTATCAACACCTTTTATATTTAATTCACTCAGATTCCCTTTCAGTTGCTTTTGCAGTTAAGAACATTAACTGATGGGGTTAGTTTAAGCAAAAGAAAGCAATTCTAAGTGTCACTGAAAGATTAAAAATTGCTACTTTTCTGCATATGTGGGAAACAGGGGTAATCCTAGTATCAGAACGACAACATTGAGAAGAAACTCACTTCATAGGGAATGGACCAGGGTAAGTTAGAACCAACACTCAAAGCTCCATTCCCCGAAATTCTGTAAGCCCTGAGATCAGACAAGTTAATGTGAAGAAATCAGCCTTCCAATTACTCCAGGCTCATGCAGGGAAAAATATTATGGCTTATTTTTCTTATTTCAACCACTATTCCCAAAATGTGCTTATACACAGGAACTCAATAGCAAAATTATGCAAGGACAGAAACAATAACATTTCTGAGGATCTATGAAACCAAACATATCCTATGTGTGCTGGGCTTTTATTTAAATAATGTGGTGCACGTTTTGTTTTCTCAGCTGCAGTCTATTGTAATGGAGTAATTTGACTTTGTTTATAAGTGATTCTAAAGACCACTGGAGTGAATCCACCAGCCCTTGCCAATGATGAGGGACAATAATCTTCTGACCAGTGTTTCTCAAGTCTATTTGCACAGTGGTATATGCTGGGGGTGATTTTAAAAAACACTGAAGCCTAGGTCTCAGTACCAAAGATTCCAACTTCATTGTTGAGGGGTGTGACCTGCGTATCAAGATTTTTTTATTTTCCCAGGTGTTTCTAACGTGAGCCAATGCTCAGAACCACAATTCTAGACTCTGGCTACTCCACAGACCAATGGCTTGTGGACCTATTTTTAATTTGCTGCTTATATTAAAATGTGAGAAGAGAGGGACAAATTGATGGAAGAAGAGTCAAACTGAAAGGAACCAGGACTTGATGATTTGGGGAAGTCTCAGCCTGTCCTGATGATGACAGTTACTAAAATAAAGACCTTGTTTCCTAAAGTGTGGCACAGAGAAAGAGCTAAGTGTATGGCTGAGTATGCAGCCTTTGCTCAAATCTTAGAAAGATCAAAAGGTCAAGATATTAAGTGACATTACTTCATACATCTTCTCAATCAAATCAGAGAGCTTCTAGGAAGCTTAAAGGGTGTTATGTCCCTCAGTCATTTCAAAGGGAACTAAACATAGAGAAGGGGTTATCTCAAAATAATTTGTGGACTTGAGATCTGTCTAATGGGATAGATTATTGTACCACGGGAGACCCACAAGATTCTTGAGAAATACTACCAGCATAGACCAAAAGAGAAAAAAGATTACAAAATGAAAGAAGATTGTTAGACCCCTGAAATTCTACTGGCAGAGAGTGGGTCAAGAGCCCAGAGAATGGAACTGAGATCTCAGGGGAAGAGCCGAAAGCAACAGAATTATTCCCACACTTTGAAACCTAACAGAGTCTGCCTAAATGAATTTCAAAACTTCTTTGAATCAGTGACCCCTTTTGTTTTCTTTTTCTCCCCATTTTGAGCCATAAGGTCTGTAACTCTTACCTTCTTGATGCCTCACTATTTTAAGGTTAAATGTTTATTAAGTATTGCAGATCCACAGATGATAAGAATTATGCCAGGAGCCTCATCTGTACTGATTTAGATGCTTTAAATGATATGACTTTGAATTTTGAGATGATGTTTTATTGGAATGAGACTTACGAGGAGCTTGAATTTTATTAATGTATTTTACACATGGAATAGTTATAAATCTTCATGGGGCCAGAGGGTGGACTAGGATAGATAGAACTATATGGTCTTCCAGAGACATCCTGTCTCAATCCCCAGAATGTGTGAATGATGATGATATATCATTCCCATGATTACACAATCCTGTATAGTACAGTTGACCTTAAAATAGGAGATCACATAAGCCTGAATGTAATCTAGTCTAATCACAAAAGAAAAGAACTTTTCTAGCCAGTGGCAGAAGGGGAAGTCATAAAGAGAAGGATTCAACATGTCACTGTTGACTTTAACGATGAAATGTACATGAGCCAAGAAATACAGATAACCTCTGGAAGGTACGAACCACCTCCAGCCAGTAGCCAGCAAGTTAACAGGGATCTCAGTTCTCCAAACACAAGGAACAGAACGTTAACACATTCTGTTAACAACTTGATTGATCCTGGAAGCAGACTGCCTCCCTTTCAGAGCCACAAGATGAAAGCCTTGGCTAGTTGCCCCCTTAACTTCAGTCTTGTAAGAGTAGAGTACCCAGCTAAGCTCACATTTTTGCCTTCAGTAACTGTGAAATAATAAATGTTTTAAACCACTAAGTTTTTGGCAAATTGCTACACAGCAACAGAAAATCAGTATGTTGGAAAAAACAAAAACCTTTGCAAAGGTTTTGTCCTCTTTTTAAAGTACCATCAGAAATCATCTTGCTATAGGAATGCTATTATTTTAATGAATTAATGTATTTTCTGTGATTACAGAAATAATTTGTATTGGAATTGGAAATAATTTGTATGTGGATTTAGAAATGAAGTGAGAAATGAATCTTAATGATTTCCTTTTCACATTGAAACTTTAAATATAAAAACACAAACTGAAAAGGAATGAACAGGGTTAATGAAGAAGAGATTTTGATTCTTAAAGCTTTCTTAATTTAACAAATGTTTTTGAGCACTTATGTGTACCTATTCTTCATGTGCCTTAGCAATGTAAAATAGACCAGACATAATTGCTATCCTCAAGAAGCCCCTGAACAGTAACACTAATAATAATGATCAGCACTTACTGAATACTGTTTAGGGGCCAGGTGTACTAAGATTTTATCTATATTCTCCTGTCAACAAACAAGTAAGTCCACTATAAGGTCATGTTAGAAGAATATACCAGGCAACACTTATGATACAAAAGAAATTAACAAACATTGCTCATGAAGAAAACTAAGAAAGTTTAAGGTGTTAAATTAAAGACTAAGGACTCACAAGACAAACAAGGCAAAGATGAACACTCAAAGCAGAGAAAATAGTGTGTATTAAGTCTTGAGGGATTGAAACAGTGAGGTTTATTTGGGAAAGTTATAGGTACACTAGTTCAGTATGAGAAAAGAAGGCAACACTGGAGAGACAGGCGGAAGTCAGTCAATGGAAGAATCTGTACGTTTAGCTAAGGAACTATAGATTTGTGCTAACTGTCCCAAAAATACTGTCATTTTGGTTGTCAGAATCGACCCTTCTCTCTTTGCCACCTACTTCCTCATTCTTATATTCAAGGAGGCTGACCTTGAAGAAAATACATACAAAAAAAATAGGTTATTTTTTAAACCCTAGTGAAAAACTACTCTGTGAGTTTCATCCGGTCTCACCCACTTACTTTAACCACTGGTAATAGTGAGAACCAGAGATGTTACACTATCTGCTTAAGTCCCATGACTAGAAAGATGCTTATTTAGAGTCTGTGCTCAACCATTCTGACTCACACTCCAGGAATCTTTCCACTATGCCTTCAGTTATTTTTGTAATTTTCACTTAACAATGTTTGAAAACTGAAGAAGTTTTTGTCTTTCAAAGATCTGGAGTATTATTTTAAAAATAAGTAAATCAGGAGAGACTCTGGACCCTGAAAAACAAACTTAGGGTTACAGAGGACAGGGGGGTGAGAGGATGGGGTAACCGAGTGATGGGTATTGAGGAGGGCACGTGTTGTGATGAGCACTGGGCGTTATACACAACTAATGAACTGTTGGACACTATATCAAAAACTAATCATGTACTATATGTTGGCTAACTGAACATAATAAAAAAAAGTAAATCTTTTGAGGCAAATGCCCAGAATGAATTGTACATTTTTATAAGTCTAATATAATACATATAACTAAAGTAGTTGGCTCTCAATTATTTACTCAAAAGATGGAAGAAATAAAACAGATGAGAAAGAAGAGTATGAAAAACATTAATCTCAGTCTTTGAAATGCAAGCCTTTTGGTTAACAATAACCTAGCCATACCAGAGTCCTCTACACAGCCAGAGTACCTTAGGGTCCCGGGCTGTGCAAAGATTACTGACATTAATCTTCGCTACAAAATCTTTAAAAATTTTATTCTCCTCATAATAAGAACATCATGCTCAGGAACACCGTGGAAACAGACTAGACTCTTCTTTTTATTATTATTATTTTATTTTTTGAGAGACAGTGAGAGAGAGCACGAGGGCAGGGGAGGGTCAGAGGGAGAAGCAGACTCCCCACTGAGCAGGGAGCCTGACTCAGGGCTCAATCCCAAGACTCCAGGATCATGACCTGAGCCGAAGGCAGTCGCTTAACCGACTGAGCCACCCAGGTGCCCCCGACTGGACTCTTCTTAAGCCTGACATAGCAGTAAACTGGCATCCAGATTTTCATAGAAGAGTGTCTGGCCACAATTATAATCTCTTCTGTAATTTTTTTTATCTACACAAACACACACCCTTTCCCATCATGATATTAATTCACATTCCATAGTTATAATCTATATTCCTTGACAAGTGGGTCTTCCAGTGCTTCCTTTTTGGGTTTCCTATCTTTTTAAAAAATGTATCATCTCCTAAAATAAATCAGTCATAGTCTTGAACCATTCCAGATTTCCTAGTATCCTCCCCAATAATAATGTCAACCTTAGAAGATAATAATCCAATACCCAGTATCCTCACATCAAAAATTCTAGGGGCACAGGTTTTATATCAAGAAAAAAAGTGTGCATTTTTTTTGCTTTCCTGTATCCATCACAATAGTTATAACTAGAACGAAGACAGAGGAGAAGGCCAACAAGTCATCTTCATAAGAGAAGTTTTTCTCACCCCAAAACCATCTAAGTGAAGAAAGATATTGATTATTTAAACAAAACTTTTTAAGACTAGGGAAGTTTACCTCTTTATTTAGGTAATTCTTGGGTTTAGAAAAAGAGAAAAGAGGGTGAATAAAATAACTCCATGGCAATAAAGTCAAAATTCTGAACAAAATGCTTTATAAACCTTAAAAAGATGTGGCTATCAAAGCAGTTGAATATATCCATTGTGGGCAATTATATTAGTGTTCAAAATATTTGCAGCCTCTCTTTATGATACCCTATCCCTAAAGGAGGATTGTATATTCCCAGTATGTTTAAATTAGGTATGGCCATTAGACTTCCTGTAGTCAAAGAAATGGAAGTAGAAGAGATGTGTCCCCTCCTCCAGGGAAGAAACTTTAGGAGCCATGACACTGTTCACCATGAACTCTTTCCTTCAGCCATGTAAATGGTAGTGTTAACAGAGGCAGAGGTGAGGTGAACAGAGCCATGACTGATCCATAAGGGAAAAGAAGTATGAAAGTATGAGCCACACATAAACCTTTCTGTGAAAGCCACTGAAGTGTTAAGGTCACTTATTATTACAGTCTAACCTGGCCTATCTGAAAATAGGAGTAAATTTCCTGTTTGCCTAAAGCAAAGATATCTCTAAATAGTCAACATTAGAAGTATGTTCCCTGGCGGATGCCTGGGTGGCTCAGTCGGTTTAACCATCTGCCTTTGGCTCAGGTCATGATCCCAGAGTCCTGGGATCAAGTCCTACGTGGGGCTCCTTGCTCAGCAGGGAGCCTGCTTCTCCCTCTGCCTTCTGCTCCCCCTGCTTGTGCTCTCTCTCTATCCATCTGACAAATAAATAAATAAAATATTTTTTAAAAAAAGAATAAGTATGTTCCCTGGATTAAGCTAAGGATGCCCATTATCAACAATATGATATAATATTGTATCGGAGGTCCTAGCTAGCTTTGTAAGATAAGAGTAAAAAGATGAGACACAGAGAGAGAGAGAGAGATAAATAGATACAGACAGACAGATATGAAAGAATAAAATAAAACTGCCATTTTTCCAAGAGAACTGACAGCCAAATAACAAGTAATCAGAGGCTTCAGCAATGTTGATAGATGAATGGTTAACGTAACAACCAATGAGGAAATCAAGTGCATTCCCACATACCAACAACAAACAGCCAAAAAATGAAATTTCTTTAAAGTTTCCATTTGTAACAGCAATAAGATACCAGAGATAAATCTAACAAAAGATGTCACAAAAAAAATTATAAAGTATCACTGGAAAACATTGAAGAAGACCTAAGTAAATGAAAATCTACACCCCAAATTAATCTATTAAATCATTTGGTTACATTCAAACTCATGGAAGGTCACTTCATTGAAGTTAAGAAAACTTATTACCAAATGTATAAGACTGAGCTAAGACCCAAGAATACTAAATATAATATTGGAGAAAAATAGTAAGAGTCAAGATAAATAAATATAATACTGAAGAAAAATAATAAGGTATGGAGAATCACCCTACTGATATCTTGGCTAACTATAAAGTAAAAGCAATTGAGACAATGTGGTATTGGCAAAGGAATTTAAGAAAAACAGGTCAGAAAGACATCCCAGAAACAGAGCCTTGCACATATGTGGACTGGACAGGACAAAAATGAGATTATTATGTATAAGAAAATATATTTAGGTATTCACGATTAGAAGAACAAACTGTTAGGGAAAAAAACTGATAAACTGACTATATGAAAATTTTAAACTCATGTACATCAAAAGACACTATGAAAGAAAAAGAATGAGGGGAGGGAAAGAAGAGAAGGAGGAAGCCGTTGAAAGGATATCTGCACTGCAAATAACCAGCAGAAAATTAGTATCCAAAGTACATAATCACATATAACCAATAAAAAAGTACAACTCAATAAAAATGGGCAAAGAATTAAAAAAAGTAAATTCCTAGAAAAGAAAAACAGAATGGCCAATAAAAATATGAAATTATTATAAAACATTAGTAATCAGAATTAAATAAGATATAATTTCATACCCCACGAGTTGGCAAAAGTTTAAAAACCTGACAATGTGAAGTAATGGGAGATCTCAGGTATGGCTCAGAGGGTAAAATGGTACAGTCACTCTGGAGAACAATTTAACCTCATCTAGTGAGGTGAAGATGTGCATTCCCTGTGGCCCAGCAATTCCACTCCTAAGTATGTACCTCAGATAAACTTTTCCACAGACAACTGTGAGACATGCACAAGAGGGGTCACTGCACTAGTGTTAATGTTGATCAATCTCTCATCTATAACATGGGAATAAAATTTTATACTTTCCTCATGGGGTGCTTGTAAGAAATAAATGAGTTAGGACTTACAAATTCTTCAACCAGTACCTGCAACAGTGCAAGCACTTAGTAAGGGTTATCTGTTATTAATAAATCCATTTCTAGGGTTCCCTTTCATTATTTTACTTCTCGGCACCTACTACACTATGCTCAAAACTTGAGATACTTTCCTTTGCAAGATTTCTTCTCTCACAAATGCTGACCTCATTTAAATGGTTGTTCCCTAGGTCCCAGACAAGTTGGCTTGCCATTTAATAAGTCTGCAGCCAGGCCTGCTGTGATATGGGTGGGACTTGCTCATCCTCTCAGGTCATGTTTATGCTAAACCTCTTCCCCAGAGGTGAGCTGGGCAACTATCCCATCTTACATTTTCTCTGGTGAGGTCTGCCAAAGTTCTTAAAAACTACTTTGATCTTTCAGATCAACGAATGATAAACTATGCCAATGAACATTCAATTTTACCACTTAACAGGACTGTTAATTGTAAGGTTCTACTCCAAATAAATGTAAAAGGAAAAAGTGAGGGACAAGGAAGGGAGGGAGGGAGGGAATAAGGGAGGAAAGGCAGGAGGGAAGGGAAATTGAAAGAGATGTCAAATATTTTTCAAAGAAGGAAAAGCTATATATAATAAACAACATTGAGAAATGCTTCTGTCAACCATGTCCGAAATTTCAACCTGAGGAAATTTTGCATTCCACCCTCACCTATAGCACTTTTATGATCTTTTCCCTCTTTGAGCAATTACTCCCACTCCCTCAGAATCCTGTCTTTTGAAGCTCTTAATCCTATAAACAAATCAATATTAAGGATTAATGGGTACTAACATGAGATGTGTCATTCTTTCCAGACAACATATTCACATTTCTAAATGGGCCCCTAAAATGCATACAATCCCTTCACCAGAATTCTCTAAAAGCCAATTCCTCCAGGGTTACAAGTTTTAGTCATGATGGCCTTTGAGTATGGGAGAAATGACTCATTTATAAGTAAGATTAGTTTGGCAACTACCCTCTATCCCACCCCTGACCTGTTCCATGTTATAATCACTGGGGATGGGGACCATTAGCTTAATTTGAGCATAAACAACATATATTCTTCTTAATGACCAACTTATTTATTTTAAAATAATTACAAAGCATTTCACACAAGTATTAACCCACTTAGTTACAAGTCATTACTTGATTTTTATTTTACCCCTTATTTAACTATAACTTTTTTCAATTCTCACGGCTAAGACCTATTCCTGTGCCTTAGCCTTTCCCCCTTCCTTTAAACAGATGGAAAATAAAGGTGTGAGGGCAGGGTCCATGTCCTGGGGGGAAGAAGCTGGCAAGAGGTAGGCTCACAGCAGTAAATTGGGAAACAATCTAAGACTCAGTAAGGTTATGACAAAGAGGTCCAAAATGAACCAAACCTCCCAACACAAAGATGCTTTCTCTGGAGTTCTTTTGCTAAAACACGGAAGGATTGTGTACCTTCCTTCTCTTGCTGAAAGAATCTGTGTGCATATTTTGTGATGGGTCTATACATGTATGGAGACAATCATATGATACCAGTTCTGTGATCTCAAGTGATATACTATCACAGTATGACCACGGATGAGGAAGACTAAAAATCAACCCTTATTTCAATTGTCAAAAGGATGAAAACCACATAGAGAATTAATCAAAGGCTATTTATTCAGAGCTTGGTCTCACACACACACAAAAAGTCAGCTCCTGTCTTTAGTTCTGGTAGACTGAAAGGGCTTTGAAAGGAGAGTGGATTTTATAGAGTGAAAGGAGAAAATCTTAAAGTTTTTGATTGGTCATTGTGCTTTTATGCAAGGATTTTCTAGTACAGTGTGATCTGGGGAAGTCGAATGGGAAGACTTTCTGATTGCCTTTTGGCAGCCTTAGATCGCTGCACTATCTACTGGTACACAAAGCTTTCCAGGCAGGTTAGGGTCAAAATGAGTTTTCTTGCTTCAATAAAAAATGATCTGGTCCTCCACTTTAGGGTTCAAGTTTTGAATAAGCAATTCATAAATGTAAGCTATTTTTCCAGTAAATTCACTTTTAATGATTTTACATTTACCTTTATTGTCTCATACAACCCAATGACACACGCTTTTACAAAAGTAAATAGTGATTCTTTCCATTGTTCAGAAACTCCTTATTCAGCACTTTATAGAAAGTTTGTGTGCAAATTGCCAGTAAAAATAAATGCACAGTAAAACAACAGGGCAATAAAATAACTTGATTTAATTATATTATGAATTAATAAGACAACTAAAATGTTATGAAAATCATATATAGTTTTTTTCAGTCCAAATGCATGGCATTTGAAAAATAATAGTAATTCCAGAACCTGGATTCCTAATCTGATGAGCACTATTCTCTACCAGGTCCTTAATTTTTTATTTTTTTGCTCTTGGAAACAAAGTTCCCTAAGAGGTTTTTTTTTTCTTTTTTCTTTCTTATTTATCAATGAAGGACAAGTAAACAGCTTCTTTTTCTCTTGGTGAAATGGTATATTAGTAATTTTTTAAATTAGCGTTTCTTCCAACATGCCAGGATGGCTAGTAATCCTCCCTGCTAGGTATTATGAAGACTTGCAATTCTCCTTTCCTTTCTTTACTTGCATCAAATACTCTAATCATTTCATTCTACATTTGGGTCTTTATGCTCTTCAGCTGTGTCTCTTCCCAGGACCACTTTAAATCTTTTAAATTTATAGTTGTAAATCCTGACTCATTCCTGCCTTTCATAAGTCAACTCCTCCTAGACTCCTCAACTATCCACAGACTCTTACTTTCAACATTTCCCAACTGGATTGCACAAAAGTAGTTAAGTTGATCCAGATTTGCTTGTTAATACTAATAAAGACATTCACTTAGTGAGTTTGTACCCCAGATGAGGCATTTTGCTAAGGACTTTCTATACACCTTTCCACCCAATCTTCCCAGTAATTCTATAAAGTAGAAATTACTAAGGAAACTAAGACTTGGTGATTTCAGGAGCTAAGAGCTTTCACTTAATCACACAGATAGTACCTGGGGAACCAGTATGTGGTCAATTTGATCTCAAAGTCTGTGTCCTGCCTTAAACATTCATCAAGTGATGCCTCAGAACTGTCTGCACCACAATTACCTGGAATACATAATAAAAATACAGGCTCCGGGCCCAGCCCAGCCCTTTTGAATTAGTATCTCTGAGGAAAAGAACCAGAAATATACATTCTTAACAAGCGCCCACATGCGTCTTAGGCACACTAAAGTTTGAGAATCATTGAACTGCAAAGCTCACATCTTATGTATTGCTGTGTCTCCCTCACCAAGCACAGTATTTGGCTAATAGATGATACAAGCTTGATGAACTAAAATCAGATAAGCCTACCATAATGAAATGGTATTGATATATATAGTGCCTTTGGCTCTTTAGAAAAAGGTTCTATAAAAACACTAGGTGAGATTAGTATTTTTACATCAAAACTGAATACTCCCAACATTGGCACTGTACCAGCTTAGTGAGAGCCACTCTAATTTAGCACACACCAGAGTAAAGCCAACCCATGGCTTCTGTTATGGGGAAAGTTGGTGGAAGGATGTGAGAATCCCTGAGGACTATCCATGATTTAAAATAATGTAAGCCTCAAATTTTAAAAATTCTCTCGCTCAAGATATCCTGTTCTAGTTAATGATAATGGTTGTTCAGAACTAACTTCCACCATTTGTGGTAGTACTGACCACCCCTTCTGTAGTCTAATAACATGATTGTTAAGATTTACTATGAATCACTATCTCAAGCAATCATCTGCCAGTGACATAATTATGTGCATAAATAAAATCACAGCTAGTCAGCAAGAGCCTCTGGCTTAGAGTAGTGGGAAAACTGATGGCTATAAATGGTAAAATTTAAACATATATGTTTCTTATTGGGGGAAGGACATGAGTGTTGACTGTGGTATCAGGAGTCAGGGCTGCTGTTTCTCTTTAACCTTTTGCCTTATGGGAAACAGTACTAAGTCAATTGTTAAGATAATGGTAAAATCTTTTCTAGGTAATTAAGAATGCTAAAAAAAAAATCAAAGTAATGAACTCTCAAAATTCCAGCTCTGTTTATTCATTCAGTATCCTGCTGGCTAGGTTTTATAAGGGATGGGAAATTGGGAGATAAACATATAGATAGAGGTAGAGATACACACACACACACACACACACACACACACACATACACACACACACACTTCTCCACTGACCCTCTTTAGGATAGACAGGAAATGATAAAGAGAGCTACACACACATACACACACACACACACACTTCTCCACTGGCCCTCTTTAGGAGAGACAGGAAATGATAAAGAGAGCTACAAAAGCCTTTGTATTCAGGATGGTGACCTCTGGGTAAGAAGCAGTCTGGGTTTATACAGGAATTACTCAATGACAACATGGGGTTCCCTTAGCCCCTCCTGTGGAGAAATCAGTCTTAGTCCTCAAGTTAAGGCTCTTCCATTAGGCAGCCAAAAATAATCAGTATTACCCCCTCTAAAGGAGTCTTTGCCTTTAAAATGTTTTTCTGTGCCAATTAAGCTTCCAATCATGTTTGCTTGCACATGTAGGGATGGCAAGACATTAAGCCCTCTTTCTCCTTACTTTCTTATCAGAAGCAAAGTGTATGAGAGAGCGCCCCACGATGATCATTCATTTCTCATTCCAAACTATTATCCAAAAGGCAATTCTATCTGGAACTGAAACTATCTTACTTTTCATCTCACATCTAATTGAGTACAATAATGATATAACTTAGTAAACTGCTTTTGGGTGTTCATACTGAATTAAAGTTTTAGTGTACCCCAGCTCACCTGAAGCCCTCTTAATAAGTAAAGACAATTATATTTACTCTTTTAAATTTTCACAACAGTCTCATACTCACAGAACCCTGTGGATGTTTCCCTACTGTCCCTTTTCTTCCTAGCTGAGTCATAGGCCAGATGTGGTTCTAAGAGTTCTTTATCCCCATTACTTTCTCACAGAGGGCTCAGAGGCTGCAGGTAATTCTTGCCTACTCCTCTGGGCCTGTCCATGATTTCCTCTTCTTGTGCTATAATCACTAGCGGCTGCTTTGTGGATTCCTTTCCTTGTTTTAATAGCCAAGAGTTCTCCAGCTCCTAAGGCTTAACCAGAGTATTATTAGTCTATTGTCCTTGGATGAAACACAATGAAGGTGCAATCACGTACTGAGAAAGAAGGAGTGAAGAACTGTCTTGGGGCCAAACACTCCCAAAAATTGAGGGCAAACCACTGGGCAAAGTTTCTTAAAATCCAAGATTTCAGGGCAAGTCCCATAAGATACATGCTACATAGTAGATATATAACAAAACATGTAATTAAGCAGTATAATAAGAATAGAGAGATCAAAGGAATAGAAAAATCCCAAAACAAATCTCAGATGCAACAGAAGAGACACCATAAATCATAGATAAGGAGATAAGGCTGAGACACTTGAGTTTTGGAAAATAATACAATTTAAATATTCAATAAGTATAAATTATACATGGGTTAGAGTTATATTTAGTCAAATATACATAGATAATCTGGAAGAGAGTTTTCTAAAATAAAAGCAATAAAAGTAGTAAAAAGAAAAGTTTGAAATTTTTGGATAACCCCAAAAATGCAAAAACTGAAGAAAATCTTAACAGAATTTTTAAAATGCTTTGCAAATACAACAAAGGGCTCATACTTATAAATAAGAAAAACACAAAGATTCATTGATAAGTGAACAAAGATAATGGGTCGACAATGTATAAAATTCCAAATGGATAGTAAACATTTAAAAAAATTGTTCAATTGCATTAATAAAGAAAAATGCAAAGTAAAAATGGGATGCTACTTTAACCCACCAAATAAGAAAAAAAAATTATATTTAATATTTGTAAGAGTTTAATAATATGAGCATCCTCATACACTGCTGGTAAGACAATTGATAGAATCCATCTGAAGATAACTTGGCAACGTATTTACACATCTCATAATTTATCATAAAAATGTAAATAAAATTTAAGACCAATATTTATGTACAAAAATGTTCAATACAATATTATTTATAATAAAATTTTAAAACAATGGAAGTCTAACATTTGAAAATAATTAAATTATGATACATCTATAAATGAATTATATAACCAATAAAATTATGCTTAAAAGACTTAATTAAATGCTTATGTTATAATGAACATGAAGAAAAAAAAATCACAAAATTCCTTGTAAAAAAAATTCTTAACTCTAATTTTAAAAAACCATTCTTAAAAGTTAAAATGAAGTAAGCCAAAATGTTAACCAGCCACCCCCTAGGCAGTGGAATCATGTGTGATTTATTTTTCTATTCTCTGTCCTAATTAGTACTTTCCACATTTTTCTTTAAAAAAAATAATAAAGGAAAAAAAGAAAAAAAAAAAACTGAACAGCCACACACCAAAAAAGGAAAAAGTTTGCTATGATTTTTTCAGAAGATCAAGAATAATATAACCGAGAAAAAGTGAGTAAGGTACAAATATTAGTATAGTTTGGTTCTAGAAATCCACTTTAATAGTGAAAGTTGTATAAAATATTTCAAACGTACATACTTCTACATACAAAATTTAAAGATATACATCAAAAACCCTAGAGTTTTTGACTATGTGGGGATGGGAGAAGATAACAGGGATAAAAAGGAATAAATACAAAAATAAATTGTTCTCATAAAGGCATAAAACAGCTTCCTTCAATCATTAGCAAATATGTCCCAGGCTTGATTAAGGCAAACTAAATTGTAATTTTAAGATTGTATGTATGTTTAGGTTTCATTGTTTATTTTTGAAAGATTAATATCTGGGGCGCCTGGGTGGCACAGCGGTTAAGCGCCTGCCTTCGGCTCAGGGCGTGATCCCGGCGTTATGGGATCGAGCCCCACATCAGGCTCCTCCGCTATGAGCCTGCTTCTTCCTCTCCCACTCCCCCTGCTTGTGTTCCCTCTCTCGCTGGCTGTCTCTATCTCTGTCAAATAAATAAATAAAAAATCTTTAAAAAAAAATGAAAGATTAATATCTACTTTTTAAAGTTAAATTTAAAAACATCACATAATGAAACAACAGACAATACCTTACTCCATTTACAGCATGAAAGTTTCCAGACTAGTTTTCTGCCACAAAATGTTCTTCTCCCTTTATTCCTATTGTTAATTATGAACCACAGTGGATCTGCCTATGAAACTCAGGATGATGGAGAGACACCTCAAAAAAATAACCAAAAATTCCTCTAAAATACCGTTATTGTTTTTATGTATATTTATAAGAGAATTTTCAAGTTCTACCAACTCCAAATGTGCATCTAACTGCCATTCCAGTTAAACCTGAAGGATCGATGTACCCAAAGGATATGGCAGTGATTTCAGAATTTTACAGGTTAGTTTGGTCTATAGAGAGAGAATAGAAACAGAAATGAAGAAAAGTAAGCATCATTTCATTTTAAGAGAAGCAGTTGTTTTTTATTCCTGTCTTCTTAGGTATCATCACATCACAAATGGCCTCTACTCACAGAAGAATGAATAATGCCTATCTTGCAAGTTATAAAACGTTCTAACAATTTTGATTGACAATCAAATTTATGCTACTCATTTGATGATAGGATAAATACATGATTACCAAAACATCCTTAAAGTAGTTTAAAATTCATCAGACCTAAAAAAAATTATATGTGTCCTAGTATTTATAATTTTCTATCTTTATTAATAACACTTTCACTCCTTAAGCCATCAAAACTCACTAGCAAAGATTTCCATGAGAAAACGGTCTCATAAAAACTATGCTATAAAGAAGTACTAAAGAGAAATCAGACATTTTGAATGTCATTCAGCCCACTGCCTAATTCTCATTCATTCCACACTTCATTTGGACTCTGGATTTTCATGCTAAATTTCATAGTCTTTCCAAAAGCATGTTTAACTGTGTAAACTAAGAGCCTAATCAGTGAATATTGAGCTACGGAGTTCAGTAAGAATTTGTGTTTTATACAAATTAGAAGAGTAGCTAAACATGTTTGACATTAGAACAATACAAAAGTTTAAAAATAAAGCAACAAACTATTTAGAAAGAGAATACCACTTTGTGGTAAGCATTAAATTTATCCAGAATAATTTATGCCAGGTAAGAAGTAAAGAATGTGTATTTTTTTTCCCCAGGATAATGTGGTCTGGTTAATTTGCTGTACTTATGGAAAATACTAGCTTAGAGCCTGTCTTAGATACTGGTTTTTGGTATCACATGACGTTTTACTCTAATTTCCTCCATGAAAAAGATATATTCCTGGAATTTACATATATGTCCTTTTTTCCTTTGTACATTTAGCTTCAGCAAATTCCTTCTAAATGTAATCCCTTCTGAGTAAATCAGGAACAGAGAAAATATAATTTTTTAATCCTTTAGCTGTTCCTTGTCTATAGGATAAAATCCAAATTATTTTATTTACCATCTAAGATCCTATACTCCACCTTCTTCTACTTTCCTACGTATCTTTTCACTCATGTAAAAAGCTTCATTCATTAAACTGTCCATTCTGCTGAAGAGATTGTAGCAGCAGTCCAAGTGTAAGCTGATGGAGTGAACGGCGGGAATAAAACAGAACAGACCCTCGAAGGTTACTTTCAAGGTAGGAAACATTGAAATTTCTTTCTTGAGAAGTCCTAAGTTATAGAGACAAAGAATATAAAGGGAAAGGAGAAAGAAAACCAAAAAATGATGATGCTATCTTGTACTAGTATTTGATGCTTCAGGTTTATATATATTGTAATCCCCTTAGAGTGAGAACTCTTTTTATAGCTTTTCTTTATATGCTCACGTTTTTCATAGTGATAACCACCCAGTAGGCATTCAGTAAGTACTTGTTGAATGAATGAACATCAATTTTCCTCATTGCCATTTTATTATTATCACCTTTAGTTTAAAAAATTATCTATGAAAGCTCATATCTATAATAAAATATTTTGTGAAAACTTGAATGGAAAAAATTGAGACATTATCAAGTGTTAGAGAAGATAAGGGTCAACTCTAACACATAAAATATGAAGAGAGGGTAAATTGGAACAACCATCTGGGGAATAGTTTGGCATCACTTTGTAAAGCAGAACATGTGCATATCCCATACCCTAGAATTTCCAATCCTAGAGAAATTCTCACGTATATACTAGAGAAGTGCTTGTACATGTGCCCCAAAGGGCTCACAGTAGCAATGTGTGTAATAATAAAATAGAATTGGAAAAAAACAAATGGTCATCTAAAAGAAAAGAGATTGTCATGTGCTTCCACATGAAATAATAAAACAGTACAGATGAGCAAACTATGACCGGCAACAACCTAGATGCCTCTTACACATACAATTAAGAGAACAAAGCAAGCATCAGAAGGCTCCATACAGTATGGAACAAATTTTGTAGCTCAAAACAAGCAAAAATAATATTGTATTGTTTAGGCATACGTACAATTTTTTTTTTAATTTAAGGAAAGAGAATGATATATCTCTGTGTTGACTCTCAGGATACAGGTGGGAGTCAAGAGGATAGGAGAAAAAGCAAGCACCCAGTTTATTTTATTTTTTTAACATTTTATTTATTTATTTGAGAGAGAATGAACAAGTTGGGGGCAGAGGCAGAGGGAGAGGGAGAAGCAGACTCCCCGCTGAGCAGAGCCCAGGACCCTGAGATCATGACCTGAGGCAAAGGCAGACGCTTAACTAATTGAGCCATGCAGGGGTCCCACAAGCGCCCAGCTCAGATTTAAAACATGGGTAACATTTCTTAATTCAATGACAGATTCCTTGGTGTGCATTATATCATTATACTTTAGAACTTATATATATGTGTGTGTGTGTGTGTGTGTTACATATATTCTTGTAACATAGCAGGTAACATATTTTTAACTGATAATAAAGGAAAATGTTCAAAAAATGGCAGTCTGAAAAAAACTTTGTTTTTAGAAAAAAAAATTGGGTATAGTTATACATGAACATGACGTGTAAGTCCTACCATAGAGAAAGGGCAATGGAAGAACTAATAGCAACATATGACAGTGGGAGAGTCAGAATTATAATGAATTTACTGGATTCATTACTTGTTTTTACTTCATTAACTTTTTTGCCCCATCAAAGTATTCTGAACAATAGCTTGTCCAACATATGGGAAGAATTAGACAGAAAATCTTTTATTTCACATTGTCATGCCCAGAACAATCTCTTTGTTTAACCAGAACACTGGCTTTGTCCTCAAATTTACCAGGGACAAGTAGGAGGAGAAGAGTTATGACAAACATAAATTTAAGTGTTTTTGTTTAGTTTTTCTGTGTGCTTTTGTTTAGTTTTTCTATGTATTTTTGCAGCAATTTTTTCACTGAGAACGCTTCCAGAACTTTATGTTGTCTGATTGTGGTACGAAACCTTTACTCTTTGATTTAATATGAAGGTGATTAGAGATTGCAATGTACCTAGAAAACCTTGACCCCATTATTTCTTATCTCCTTTCAAGAGATTTTTGTCACTATTGCTCCACTCCTTGAGGGTCTTAGAATACCACCATCACAGTTGCCAGTCTCTGAATCCACATGTCTCCTTCAGGAAATCATTCTGTTTCAGAGGTAATATTTTAATTATCATGTCACATCAAAAGTAAAGCATGTCCTTGAATAACAACAGAACACTTCTAATGACAGTGATCCTTATATCTATGAATTTAAAATATTTACTTTTCTATTACAAGGGTAGTTTTGGGTCCCCATGTTTTAGGGGATACGTCTTAAATGTTTTTTATTCCTCAAAGTAAGAGATATGAGTGAATGACTGAACAACATGTTTTCCAATCATACAAATCTGTGATTACTAAAAATTAAAAGAAACCCAGAGAAATTCTGCTTCATTAGCATCTCTAAATTTTTCATTTATTCACTACAGGAGAGAAACTAAATAAGAGGACGGCATAGAAATTTAGCAACTAGGAGTTAACTAGAAATTCCTGGATCTCCTAAATGACTTGAGGAGTCCTGTTCCTTCCAATTCTTTACACCCTGGTCCCCTTATCTTCTCTTACTTTGTCTCATTCAAATTTATAGAAGCAAACTGAAGAGATATTAACTCCTTAAAAGCTAATAAATGCCAAGTCAATAAACATTTCCTGAATAGGATAGATTAAAAACAAAAATCTGCAGCCCATGCCCTAAAGAGCTTGAGAATCAGAAATCTTTTCGAGGAATCATTCTATGCCATGAAGACTCCTTTATCCAGTCTACCTGACCAATGGTCATTTAGCCTCCAATGATAGGGAATGCCTCACTGTCAAAGGAGGCCCATTCCATCAGTCAACAGCCTAGTTGGTTAGAAAATTCTTATATTAAACTACAACTCGCAGCTTTGTAGCTTGCTTACATTTGCTCTTTACCAGCCTATTAGAATAACAAGCCTGTCCTCATGTTTACATAAGGATTTTAAAATAATGCCTGTTTAAAATCTTCCCCTTTTCTTCTTTGTTCCACTATAACATTCCCCATAAGACACAGTTTTCATTTTTTCTTCAAGTTTCCAGTTTTTTCTCCTGCATAGTACTCTGTCACTGTGAGTCGAAAAACATGGTATCCAGAAGCATATGTAATATTTTAGGAATTAATCACCTTACACTATAGACTCTATCTATTACTGCAACCAAACATAAGGCTAGCTTTTCTATAATTCAATAATTACACATTCAGCAAACATTTACCAAGTACCTACTAAGTGCTTGGTTTAAGCTAGGCCTTGGGGATTCAAAATCAAGCAGTCCCTGCCCTCATTTGGCTGCACTGAACTATTAGCTCATGGGAAGCATATGATCACTTAAAATCCTAGCTCTCCTGAATTTGTGTCTCTCCAAGCAGATCACCTCTGTCTACTGATATGTACAGAAACTGACCTTAAACACTGATGAAGTTCACTGTGACTTTAACCACAGCATTTGCTTTAGGAATGAGAGTTTTAATTCTGGTTATCAAAACTGTATACTCTATTTGCTATTCCTTTAAAGCAAAGATTAGGAGGAAAAGAAACTTGGCTCTCTCATCTTCTTAGGTGTCTTTTATAAAAGTGAGTAGCACAGTGAAGGACAGATACCTATGGTGAGGCTTCTACCTCTCTTCTCTCTGTAAATTTCATGCAACACACCTAGATATGATGTTTTTAACCAGATAAGATTTTATCACTTCTTTTTTTTTTTTAAGATTTCATTTATTTATGAGAGAGAGCGCACACGGAGGGAGGGGCAGAAGGAGAGGGACAAGCAGACTCCGCACTGATCACGGAGCCCAACTCAGGGCTCAATTTCATGTTGAGATCATGACCTGAGCTGAAACCAAGAGTCAGATGCTTAACCGACTGAGCCACCCAGGTGCCCCAGAATTTATCACTTCTATCATTCGCCTTGCATTTGATCAATTGATTCACAAAGGAAAATTAAGGTATGTTGTGCACATATCTCCTGGCTTGCCATATTATCAACCCTCCTACAAAAGAACATAAAATTTTTTATGCCGTGTTCTCAGTGAATTCATTTTGAAGCCTTGTGATATCGCAAGTCTCCAAAAATTCTCCAAAGTACTCACAATTTTTTTACTACTCCATTCTATACTTTTGCTAGGGACTGAGATTATCGTTTGATGTCTGATCTTCTCAATACCCTTCTTTTCATTTTCTGAAAATTAAACAATCTACAATTTCTGTCACTTTTCTTCTCCCACCCTTCCCCCTCCAAAGAAAATTCTGATTCTCATGGAAGCAGGAGGTCAATAATGGACTTAGAGTAAGAGCAGCAATGACTGAAAGGAGGACCCTCTGCCTCCCGAACAGCAGTGACTTTCAAACTCCTTTCAGTTCCCTTTCAAAGTCTTCAAGGGAAAACTTAGCAGTAGTCCAGTAACTGAAGCAGATACAACTGAAGCTTCTCCAGTTGAAGGAAGAAAAGAGAGCCCCTCTCCTAGAACCTTGCTTTGCACATGTTAATATGCATATGAATCTCACCGGAGGATCTTGCTGAACTGTAAGTCCGGGATCTGGAGGTCTGAGGTAGGGCCCAAGAGTCTGCTCTTTCCCAAGCTCCAGGTGATGCCCAAGCGCTGCCCCATGGAGCAGACTTTGTAGAGCAGGACCCTGGGCCATCTTCACTGGATTTCTAGGGTTCCCCCAAAGAATTAGACTTATGTGGCTCTAGCATTTCCACCTATTTTCTCATAGCTACATATCATCATCTCCCGCTATGGTAGGTACATCCCCAAAGATGCCTGTGTCCTAATCCCTGGAGCCTGTGAAATGTTACGTTATATGGCAAAGGGGAATTAAGTTTGCAGATGGATTAAGTTTGTTCATCAGCTGACCTTAAAATTGGGAGATTATCCAGGTGGATCTAATGTAATCACAAGATTTCTTAAAAATAGAAGCATAACTCAGAGTCAAAGATGCGACTCTTAAAGACTTGTTATGGAGATACCGTATTGCTGGCTTGGAAGATGGAGGATGGAAGCCAGGATCTAAGGAATGTGAACAGTCTCTAAAAACTAAAAAAGGCAAGGAAACAGATTTTGCCCTAGAGCCTCCAGACAGAAACGTAGCCCAACTAACAACTTGATTTTAGCCCCGTGACTTGTGCCAGACTTCCACTCTACAAGAACTGCAAGATAATAATTTGTGTTGTCTTAAGCCCCCAAATTTGTGTTCATTAGTTACAGCAGTAACAGAAAACAAATATACCCTCCTCATCATGTTTTTCACCGGGTAACTAAAGAGCCAACTCTAATGGACTATATAATATCATGACTTTAACAAAAAAAATAATAATAATAATATTTGAGTGAAGCTTTCTCCCTGAGTTGCTACTTCATTTTCGAGCTGTGAGCTGTATAACTACTCCAACCGGTCTCTTTATTCTAGAAGTCCATGATTTCTCCATATGACAACATAGTATACATTACTAACTCTGCAACTGGATTTCAAAAGAACACAAATTGTTACAAAAATATATATAACTAAATAAATAAAAAGAAAGCAATTGTTTGGCTGGGTTTAGAACAAGATTTACTACTAAAACTAACTGCCTACGGTCTGACTTTAAAGGTGATATTCTGTTTTTCAGTGTTCATTACTGCTTTAGAAAAAAATAACTGAAAACCCATAAAATGATTTTTGTTACTACTATTCTTCCTCATGGTATTTAAAGAGAGCTTTACCACATTTACCACCAAATGAGTTTAAATGTCAGCATAATAACTTTTCCATAATTCTAAATTAGTTAGAATTTTGGTTGGAACAAACCAGTACAAGTACTGAAATTGAAAGCATCAGGAGTTAGGCTGCTTACATTAACAATATTTAATTTCCCAGAAATTTTCAGGCGAGGGTGGGGGGGAAATGTCAATAAAATTAAAGGATGCTAGGACTGCATCTCTCTAAACAACTGAAGCTGCACCATGAAACAGTACAATGAAGAAAATGACCTAAAAATAGATGCACACCATTTGCATGGCAAAATTTCCCCATAGCAAGTAATGAAACTGTCACAGAATGTAAATGAAACAACATCACAAAACCTGTGGATAAGCTTTATCTATTCAGATATAGTGGCTTCTGCTTCACACATCATTCAATGACCTAGATGCAAGAAATGGTCACAACCAGGTAGCAGCAGGGCTAGTTCTCGATGTAAAATGTGTGACACCAAGGCTTATAACACCGTCTGTTCCCATCTCCCACTAGAAGGGGATATCAGAGAAGAAGACAAAGGGAGGTCAGGATAAGAGGGGCATCAAAGGAGGCCTTAAAGGGAAAGAAAATCAGGGAAGAGCTACAGCATAAAAACAAAGTAGAATAAACAGAGGGACACAGGACACTCTTCAATCAGGGTTTATAATTTCAAACAACATGATTTTAGAAAAAAGAGAATTTACTGAAAAGTGAAAAGGTTACTCACAATTCTATGAGTTAAAGAACGGGTGCAAATGAGGGCAAGGAACCATGGCCAAGCCATTCCACAAAATCAATCCAGAGAAGTCACTGCTGCTTCCTCCTACTGAATGCTGAACGCTATGGGCTGCTCTGCCACTGCTTTTGCTGGCCCTAAAAACTTGGTATTACTGCCACTACTGCTGCCACCACCCATCACCAAAATGGATTCTCTCCAGGGTCTGCTCTTTTGAATCAAGAACTTCTGGAATGCCTGGGTGACTCAGTCCGTTAAGTGTCTGCCTTCACTCAGGTCACAGTCTCAGGGTCTGGGATCGAGTCCCACATCAGGCTCCCTGCTCAGTGAAAGTCTGCTTCTCCCTTTTCCTCTGCCCCTCCACCTGCTTGTGAGCTCTCTCTCTCTCTCTCTCAAATAAAATCTTTTTTAAAAATAACTTCTTATTCAAAGCTGGAGGAGGACACATTTGTCTGATTGGTAGAATGTAGGTTATGTGCTAAGATTCTAGATGAAAGGAACCCTGGGAAAGCAAACATCAAGCATTCTCGGCCTCTATCTTATGCAAGATGAGCTCTGCCTCACTCCAAGACTAATTATAGGGAAATTTCAAGAATATAAGAAGGGACATCAGATGTTGGTCAGCCCTCCAGCCCCTTAAAAAAAAAATGAGGCAAATATCCATTACAAGAAACATGAACTGAATGAGAGAGTGGAACTCATTTAGTGCTGATTTCATTCAAATAAGCCTGAAATATTTGAGAAGAGTGGAAGACAGAAAACCTCTTTCTACTTTCCCACTACCTCTGGAGTCACTACCTGCAGTTCAAGAATATCAGTTGATGGACGTCTGGCTGGCTCAGTCAGTTAAGCGTCTGACTTCAGCTCAGGTCATAGGGCTCCACGCAGCAGGGAGTCAGCTTGTCCCTCTCTTTCTCCCTCTGCCCCTCCCCTAGCTGGTCCTCACTCTCTCTCTCTCCCTCAAATAAATAAATTTTTTAAATCTTTTTTAAAAAATATCAGTCAATACCTTGGGAAATTATACTAATGTGTCAACCCCAAGGATGAGTCTGCATAAAATAGTAAATAAAACATAATATTGAACGTGGACTTACTGAAGATTAGGACCAACCTTATTTTTTTTTTCAGGCAAAATATAAAATCAAATATCTAGCTTTCTGGTAAGAAATAATAAAAATAGATTACTGATTAATCATACATGATCTTAAGCATTCAATCTTGCTGCATTAGCCCTCTCTGTTTAATAAAAATATGCAAAAATATCTAACCAGAATTGAATTTTTACTATGTGCCAAACATTATGCTAATTACTTACAAAATTATTCTATTCTATCTTTATATACAACCTTATGAAAAAAGATGCTGTGATCATTCCATTTTAGAGATGAATTAACAGACCTGCTGCAGTAAGACCCTTGCCAAGGGTCACACAAAAATAGCCAAGTTAAGGCTCTATTCCACTTATGTCTTCATTTCAAGTTCCAACTCTAACTCCAAAGCCCAACTCTGGCTAAAAAGTGCTGTAAAGGAAGTTCAGTAAAGTCGACCTTTCTCATTTTTGTTTTATTCATCAGTCTCTCTTCAGTGTTAAAATGAACTTATCAAAACTTCAGCAACGAAACCTGAAATTATAATTAAAAGTACTTATGCAACTGGGGGCTACTCTAGGGAGTGCAAGGCCCAGAGCAAAATATTTTTGCAGAGCCCCTACCTATACGATCAATTTGATTTTAAAATACATTACAAAATTGATGGTCCTTATGAAGATTAGTAACTTATTCATACTGATTTGGAATAATAGGTAGAAAAGAGGTACTTATTTGTTTAATGTCAAATCAGTTCTTGTGAAGATTCTTCACAATGTCCATTTGCCACCTTTTCCTGTTCAGGTCTAAGAACCTTCTCTTTCTGTTCTTTATTGTCAAATATCTTTCACTGTGAGACTATGTAATCATCACAATGCCATAGTTCTTTGGAGCCCATTTGTACTGAAGCCACCGTATCTTCTTGTCTCTGAGGTTCCTTAATGCTGGTTGCACCATTATTCATGATGCTGAATTATCCCTCGTGCTGCCTAGATACTGGCTTCCAGTGATTCTCCCAAAGATTGCTAATCTTCTTCTCAAACTATAAGTGCACAAGACCACCAAAGGAAAGTTTTATCCAGAGTATGCAGGAAATGTAAACAACAATTAATATACTGGTCATGTTAAATTTACTAGTCAGAATGTGATAGTATGAATGCAGAACAACACATCTTACAATAACGCAATAATGTTGACCACACTCCTGCCTTCTGCACACTGCCCTATCAAGGAGGCATAAGATCCATGGGCAAAGTAAGAATGGTCCCACTTATGCAAGGAGTGTGCATTCCTTAACTTGCACGGCTCCTTGAGAATGGCCTGACACATAACAAGGAAACCTCAAAGAAGTTAAGGTGGGCACCCCAGGTACAAACAGCAGGGATGGGAGGCACCAGAGGAAATGATATGTGTGATCCCACTCTACACAAGCTTTAGGCTGTATAGATGCAACATGTTTGGTTTTGTAAATGTTTTGGTTTTTGTTACCTCTTTATTTCATTAACTCTGGCTTAAAATAAATTATCTAAAGAGAATTACAAGTGTAAGAAGTTCTTGAAATCAAAAATTCTCCACAAATAAGGGGTGCCTGGGTGGCACAGAGGTTAAGCGTCTGCCTTCGGCTCAGGGCGTGATCCCGGCGTTGTGGGATCGAGCCCCACATCAGGCTCCTCCTCTAAGAGCCTGCTTCTTCCTCTCCCATTCCCCCTGCTTGTGTTCCCTCTCTCGCTGGCTGTCTCTATCTCTGTCAAATAAATAAATAAAATCTTTGAAAAAAAAAAATTCTCCACAAATAATCTATTCCAATCTTAGTGAATTGGGGGACATCAGGTTACCATTTTTCACCGTTTCTCTTGATTCCCAGTTTAAATATCCTGCTCCTCTTGCTACATTATATATAAAATTTAGTAACTTATTAATATATTGCAATGGTTCATATTTTGACAAATGCCTGTATAATGCTGCCTCAAGAGTAAATTATTAAACAAACAAATACAAAAAATCAAGAAACACAATCTACTAAATATTTGCTGAGTAATCTTGCCTGTGCCTGAACAAATATATATGCTAGCTGACATCTGTTTGACTCTATCCTCCCTAAATATAAATTCATAGTTTTGATCTTGTATTTTTGTGTTACTGTTAACTGTGATCAAAGCATTCTTTGACAAAGCACCCTATGCACAAGGAACACTGAAAAAAATAACGTCTCCTGGAGACAAGTTAGATCAAATCGTGAGTAAGTATAAAGTATACGTAGTATAAAATTAGTGTAAAAGTATAAAGTTAGTAATGTTGAGAGGTTTTTGTGTTTGAGCTTATTACATCTATGGTGAAAATAATGTGTTTATGACAATATACAGAATTCTGTTATTTTCTGTTATGTTGCCTTTTTTTCTACAGAACAATATAGTTAATGTTTTATCAGAGGTTTATCATTTATCTTTTTCAATATGTGATTTTATTTTTTTCTTAAACAGAATTCTAACTAGCCAAGTGTTATCTCTAATTTGATAATGAAAATAACAAGAAAAATATGTAACAGAATTCTCTTAACAAAGATTTAGATAGGAAAGTTTTCTATTCCATTAAAGGAAGGGTGGGCAAGTGGCTACGTGTAGCTCATACTGTGAGATACCTTCTCTAGTTAAATAAATGCTTATTTTTGACACCATCTACAGAAAACTGAAACATATGAAGAAAGAATCAGAAGTACACCCAACAGAAATTCCTTTAACTTTTGATACAGGCCAAGCTCTTCATCCTTGAGAAATAGTTTGTATAGAGAAGTGTCCTAAATTCTTCCAACAGTGCACTTCTCAGCTGCTCCAAGTAATACATTTTGTCCTTGTACGTGAGACAGTGTTTAGTAAAACCAGATGGCCAACTGTTTTCCTGTCCTGAAGCACTTAAAACTGGCAAGAAGATATTTGAGGTCAAAAACCTTACAGATCCTAACGACATGAACAGACACTTGAAAACTCTGGTTCTTCTATAATTAGATTATTTCAATTATTCTCCTCCACCCAATTCTTATTAAGGCACAGTTTGTTATCTGAAAAATATTATTCTAATACACACAGAGCTCAAATCTCCTTCACCCCACCTTTGTGAAAGTTTGACAGACTACACTGCCATTTAAAGCACTAGGAAACCAACAGGAAAATAAATTAGATTTCAAACCAGCTCTTAATTTACCCATCTTTATTACTGTATATCCTGAGTGTCACCCCTCAATATTCAACTCAGAGAGATCAACTCATGCACCAGGACATAGCCACACGATAAAATCTGTGTGCAAAGACAAGTGGATGTTGCAGGCCAGTGCTTCTCAAAGGAATCTCCTAGGGATCTTAATAGGAAGCTTCTGACTCAGCAGGTCTAGAGTGGAGCCTATGGATTATGTTTCTAATAAGCTCCCAGGTGATGCCAGTGCTCCTAGACTGCAGACCATTTTGAAACCAAATTTCCAAGTCTAGACTATGTTCAGGATTCTACTGCTGCCATGCCCCCCAACTTCTCCCACGATGTTCCCAACCTCTCTTTCTCTCTTTTCCATGACCCACCTTTCATGACACCCCACTCCAACCTCTTCTATTAGCTACTGGTGCATGAAGTCTGTAGTTTTGTCTACCTTTCCAGCCTCCATATTTCTCATCTCACATGAAGACTCTTCCTTCAGCCTCTGGCCTCTAGAATCCCTTCCTTCACTTTGACATCACCTCCAGAGCTCCTTGGAGGGTAACCAGTTTCTAGATAATAACAGTGGGAAGAGAGGATAAAAGAAGACCCTAAAGCACGAAAAAGAAGTATAAGATAGGAAAGGTGCCTTGGGGGAACCTGAAATCCATTTGAAAGATATCAGATAATTAAACCTAAAAATCTTTATCAGTACAAGATTGCATGCATGGGCCAAGTGATCAACCAGTACTTAAGAGTTCAGAGAGAAGAGTAGTTAATCACAATAACTAAAGTAGGGGAGCTTCATGGGAAATTGGAGAGATAAACTCTATTTTAAAAGTTGTGTAGGTATTAATCAGGTGAAGTGGTGTGGGAATCACATTCCAGGAAGAGGGTAACATAAGCAAAGGTGCAAGGGTAGAAAAGTTTAAGCAAAGAATGTGACAGGATCAGTGAATTCACCCATCACAAAGACACAGAGTTAATATGAAGTTCCTGAATGCCAAGTTAAAAAAGATTTAGTTCTAATCATAGGTGGTGGAAGACACTGAAGTTATAGAAGGGAGCAACATGACTAGAATGATCTTACTTCCCACTTTGCCTGGGACAGTCCCAGTTTACACCCTTGTCCAAGCTTAATTAAAATTACTGATATCCCCCCTTTCATTGTCCAAATTGTTCCAGTGTGAACAATATATTACGTGATCTCCCTCGACATAATGGAGTTAGTATTTCACTCAAATGGATTAGAACAGGGATATGTAACCTTTAGCCCCAAGATGCCTGGTTCACAAATGGAGGACTGTACAGGATGCTAAGAGAGCATATTTGTTTAGTGTGGTTATGCTGATTATTGTGGACCAAACTTTTATAGTAGTTACATATTTAGATTGTAGATGTAGTTAGATTTATAAAATATAGATAAATTAACTAAGTACCATGCCTGCTTACAAATGCAGTTTATTTATCATAAGAATTTATCAAAACATAAAATTCAGAATGAGAAAATAAAGGGATGTGTGGAAGTTACAAGTGAATTAGAATATAGTGAGGATAAGTTAAGAAGGCAGTGGCAGGGGTACCTGAGTGGCTCAGATGGCTAAGTGTCTGAGGTTAAGTGCCTGACTTTGGCTCAGATCATGATCTCAGGGCTCTGGGATCAAGCCCCATGTCAGGCTTTCTGCTCAGTGGGGGCAGGAGGGGAGGGAGAGGGAAAAGCAGCCCCCCCCCCTCCACTTGTGCTCTCTGGCATGCCCTCACTCTCTCTCTCTCTCTCTCATAAATAAATGAAAAATCTTAAAAAAAAAAAAAAAAAAGGCAATGGCAGCTTGGGGAGTGTGGGTAGGGAGCTGATTAGCTGATTAGGATGGCAACAGGAGTGGAAAAAAGTTAGAAATTAGATACATTTTAGATGGAGAATCAATAGGGCTTAGAAACTGCCTGGCTACAAAAAGCCAGACAGAGAAAAAGAGAAAGGTTGATTTTTTTTTCTTTTTTTTTTTAGTTTTAGGTTTAGATGACTGAAATAAATAAGAAATATAAAAGAGGCTGCCGAGTAGGAGAGAGGGGGAGTTCAGAAGATGGGATGATGGCATGATCTTCAAGTGAACATGTCTAATAAGTATTTCAATCTCTTTTTGCCTAGGAACTGGATCCTTTGCTTTCAATTTTTACTTGTAAAATCCTATCTATATTGTCTGTTACCTCTTGCACACCTATAGATCCAGAAAAAAGAAAACTCGGTGAGAAGGAATCCTTCCATTTTTGTGGAGATGTCAAATTTCTAGTCTATATTCCTAGTTTGAGAAATGTGGAGGTTCAAAACATTTATGTGATTCAATCAACAGTGCTATTTAAAAATTAGGTGATCATCACAGGAAAATTATGAAGTATGGTTCACACTATATCACCTTAGATATCAAGTCATAACTAAAGTCAATGACATATAAGAAAGTGTTTTCTACTAAAAATCATAAGTGAAAGAGAAAACTGATTTGATTTACATATGTAAATCTGCCTTCTTCCTTACCTAGATTCAGTTTACATCAGCAATATATTCCTACTGTACTTTCTCTTTCTTCAGTTCCTAAACCAGACATAATTGGATTTGAATACTGCCTGAACAGGGAGTATAGTTGGGATTGGAGAGGCAAAGTGTGACCTCAACTGTTAGTTTTCTTGGAGCTACTGCCTTACTTCTACCCTTCCATTCACTTGTCCTACACTTACGGCTCTTGTGAGTCCCATAGGTTCAGACTTCTCAGACTCTGAAACCTCTGGCCTACGTTGTCCCTGGTCATATGTCCTGAGTCCTACCAGGGTATCTGACTTCCACATGCAAATACACCTTGACTCTTGTTTTCCATCCTAGTTTCTAGTAGCATTTCAAACTAAATCTTTTGTAGCTACGGATGTTTCTGGGCTTATTTCCACCAGGTAGTTTAATGATACTAGTATCAAACCAAGATCATAATGTTAAAGTGGGGGGAAAAATCTTGTGGAACACACAGTAATTTTACAGATAAGGAAACTGAGCCCAGAGAGGTGGCAGATTTAAGACGAGAAGCCAAATGTTATATCTTCTAGCTCGAGGTTTCGTTTACCACAAGTTTCTTTATTCCTTAGCTGTGGTCCCAGTGCTGAAATCAAATTTAACAATAGTTGTATTTTGATCATTAGCATACATATATATCATCCTATCATCCGTGCCTCTTCCTATTTTCTTACTAAGCTTCATCCACAAGATACAGATAATTCATTTTCATATGAAAAATGGAGATACTCCTAGGGTGAAATATAATAGCTACTGAAGTAACTCACTAAAAAAAATTAAATTCAAACAACTGAGAAATAACATATTATCAATCTGAAGGACATAAGGAATCTAAATGACCCTGAGTAACTATCAAAATGAAAAAATAGATACAGCTCAAATACACTGTCACCTTAGTAATGTTCTTGGGTAGCTCCTATCATCAAGAAGTTTCATGCTGTTCTTACAAGAAGTTAGAACTTTAAGATTTCCCAGGAGCACAGAACTAATTAGATTGTAAAGCACTGATTTATTACGATTTCAAACAAATAATTCCATATTCTAAATCACCAACATTGATGCTCTAACAAGCTGAAAACTCATTTTGTGTATAAATTTCAATTCCTTTTAAAGATAAATTGAACAGACAGCACAAATGCAATATCCCAACTCTGATAGTTATTACAAAAAAGAAAAAAAAAAAGATAAAAATCACTGTGGAATTCCCAAGTCTCAAATGCACATCTTGTTCCAGCAACAACCCACATGAATTTTGTCCTTCCCCACTAAAAACCAAAACACTAAATTAAGCACTTCAAAGCCATCATGGTTTTTGTGCAAAGCACTTATTGGATGCTTCACATGGAACTAAATGAAGAGATGGTGAAAAAAAATGTTTTGCAGGAGAGAATGAGGATTCAGAATCCAGGTCAATGTATTCTTGTCCTCTCCGTTTGCTATTTTCTATAGCAATCCCAAAGAAGACTAGGCATAAATAATGAGACAGGAAGAATGAAAATTTGAATATCTAACCTCCCAAGCCCTCAACAGAAATATATCAACAGAGATAAAGCTGAGGCTTGCTTGGTTTCTCAGTTACACTGAGTGAGTACTCTTTTTGTTTAAAATCTTTTTGTATATGCATCTTTAAATAAAATAAAAAGATAAAAATAACAAGGTTTTTAATAAAATTAACAAAATGAAGAGTTGTTCACTTTGCTTTGCTTTGAGGAAAATGGGTATAGACTTCTGAGCTAATGAAAATAAGAAGATATTTCACATTTACATCCGACATTCGAAACTACTGTTTCTGTTAGATGTTCTCTCCATCAGTAAGTTACAGAAGCATAGATGATCTTATTTCTTACAGTTTTAATCTCACAAACATTCATGGTAATGGCAAAAAGCCCAAGCATAGGTCAAACCCCCTTGCTACACTACTGAAAATCTCAGAAGGAAAAGTAACCCAATTTATTGAACAACTACTATGTCCCCATTTTGATGCTGAGGGCATAAAATACAATATTTACAGCAATCTTAGGAAGTATATATTATTGATTTTCTATTTGTAAAAGACTCATGGCTCAGACAGTGGGCTAATGGGGAAATGAGAATTCAAACCCAAATTTTTCCAACACCAAAACCTATTCTCTCTCTATAGCACTGCGCTACTGCTAGTAACTGTGCATGATCAACCAAATATGTGAATTAGACGGTGAAGTACTGCATTTACTAAAAAGATTTTATAAGCTCATTTAATTGCACTTACTGATAGCTACAGAGAAAATACTTACATAATTATTTTAACAGGCTACCTTGTGAAAACATTGTGATTATTTCTTTATTAAAATATCACTGATGCACATACAACAAATAAACTCTTCTAAGTAATGTAGAAAACTCCCCAACCTATTCAGTGCCTCACTGAATAGGTATACTGAATAGGTCTTTACTTGCTCTCTTATTTGCTACCACATTTCCCTACTGGAAGGGATAGCTTGGTGATAAGATGATTTCACAGATGAAATTCCAAAGAACTATCACAAGAAGTAACTTCAAGTTGATTTCCATTAATAAATGTATTTGCTCCAATATTCAATTTTTGACAAGCTAACCAGAGACCTGAATAAAGTCTGCGGCCAAGGAACAGTATGTGTTTCTGTGTGACACTAACTAGCACAGAGAAAGGCATTATTGACCTTACTGAAATCAAGTTGTCATCAAGTGAACAATCTAGCTTGAATAATCTTCGTGGTCCCTCCGAAAACCCAAAAGTTAGCTATATGCATTAGTTCCAAATAGAGTCATATATTTGGTTACCAAAAACCTCAGTCACACATGACAATTTTAGAAAAAGTCTTCAAATATACTTTCAATCTAAAATCACTTTCCGATTACAGTAAGAGAATAAAAGTGTTGGTTGCTCCTTTATCATACAGAGGGAGCAATAATCCACATAACATTCAATAACCAGAAGCCTCTTAAAGTGAGATGTCTACTCCTTTAAGACTCTGAACTCTGCTTTACTTTAGAAAAGAGTGTTTGGCACTGGAGTAATCTCCCTCAAAGCCACATTACTGCTGAGTGAAATAACAAAACTAGATTATTTAAGCATGGCAGCCTGCTAGGCAGCACATTTCTGAGTGGTTATCACAATCATACCGCAGGTAGCTGTTGTAGGGCCCTACACCAAAAGCAAAGTGATTCACAAGAACTGCATAAATCAACAGAAATTATTTTATTTGGCATTCATATTGCTATTATAAAATGAAATTAATACAGACGAATAAAGAAAAATCTGCAACATACTAGCCTCTTCCTGTGCCTTCTCCTCATGTTCACAACACCCTTTGGTTTGAATGTACCACAGGATAGAAACCACATATAAAATTCCCTGGCTCAAAAGAGAAATTCTGTAGTTTGTCCCTGGTTTCTGGCTATCCTACCAAGTACATTACCTATAGACACTGGAAACATTGTCAAAGTCACATAGGTGACAAATGAGGCAAAAAGACCATGCGTGCAGTGAGGTAAAGAGAGGGAAATGTGTTTTTCATACATTCAAAAGAAAAATGCCTCTCCCCTCCACTTGTGCTCTCTCTCTCAAATGAATAATGAATAAATAAAATCTTAAAAAAAAAAAAAAAAGCAACTAATGAGCAGCGTACAACTATATATGTTGCCAAGGAACTTCAGACTTCTGGCCAGTCTACCTGGAATTCAGCAAATTTCAAAAAAAAAAATGCAAAAGCTTAGTTACAGACCAAAAAGAATATAATGATGATAATAATAGGTAAAATTTCATGAGTACATATTATGTGCCAGGAACTTAACATTCACTACCTCATTAAGTAACAATACCCCGATTTTAGGAAAGTTCCACGTTAGAAATGAGGAAACTGGAGTTCAGAGATCAAATAATTTCTTCATTTACTTGAATATTATCTCAATAAGAGCAGACTAGATAATTCACTAATGTACCCTCAGCTCCAAAACAGTGCCAAGAACACAGGTGTTCAACAAATAATTGCTGATGGGAAGTCTGAATAATTCCAAAGTTGAAGGCACTTTTCCCTATGCCATGCTACTCCTCCAGAGATGTGGGAAGACAAGAAAGAAGGAGAAAGAAGAAGAGAAAAAAAGGAAAGAAGAAGAGTATTAGTGAGAAGAGAAATCTTTTATATTTTCATTGGTTTAAAACCAAAGCACAATCAGTTTTATACATCTGTCTGGCTAATGAACAACTTTATGCTTATAAATTCAACAAGTTAGATGAAATGGATAAATTCCTTAAAAAATAGAAACTACCAAATCTTACTCAAGAAGAAATTGATAACCTGAACAGCCCTTTATCTATTAAAGAAATAAAAATTAACTTTTCCAAAGAGAAAATTGTTTTCTACTGTCACTATCTTTCTCCCCTTGTATATAATCAATAACCGGCTTATCAATTTTTCTTTAAAATTTCAATCCCTGTCTTCCACCACCATCTGGCCAAAGCCTTTTTCAACTTTTGCCTGAATTAGTATAATAGTTTCTAAGTTGTTACTCTACTTTAATTCTTTCCTGGTAAAAATCTCTGTATTTTTTAAAGCACTTCCTTTATTTACCTGCTTAAAAGAATTTTAGGATTCCCCTTTGTCTACAGAAGCAGTCTCAACTCTTTTGGGAGTCAGTTTTCCACAGGCGTATCACATTTTGCTCATTGTATGAAACAAAGCTCTGACTGCCCCTTGTTTTAGATTATTATTTTCAAGGATGTTTATGTAGAAGATAGATAAGTGTCTCTCCCTCTGGAGCAAAAGGGAGGCATGCTACTTTCCAGTATAGAATATTCTGGTCCCCTAAACTCATGGATCCTCTCCTATCATGAAACCTACTATGTGTACAGATATTATTTGTTTCACCCTACAGGAATTAGGACTCAATGAATCAGAAAAAAAAAATGCTGATACTCTGGCTTCTGATATTCTATGAGTAATAAACTGTCCTTCATCTCTGACAAAGAAAGCTCATATTTTATACCAGCGTCCTTGAAACTAACTTTTTAGCTATCAGTAAAATTTCAAACCCTTCACAGTTCTTGAGAATTAGAATTTAAAAACACCCATGTCCAGTCTCCATCATATCAATTAACTCAGAATCTCTGACAGTTAGCCTTCAACATTGTTTGTTGTTGTTTTGTTTTATTTTGTTCTGTTTTACTGCCTGCTTGGAGTTTATTTCCCTCTTGGTACAACACATGGTTACAGGGTGTCAGGAAGGCTTGCATGTAGCTTGAATAGTAAAGAATGGAGCTCTCTCAACTTCTTTTGGTATTTTGCTGTTTCAGTACAAAAGAGCCCAACTGCTTCTGCTTGCTGCAGCCTGCCTGGTCTACAGGCAGGGCAGGGGTGGTGGAGAGGAGGAGCTCAGGCGAGCCTAGCGCCTCCTGAAGCCAGGTGGTAGACACTCAGAATTGGGGCCTGGTGTTGGCTTTGCCAGGCAGGCCACCTGGCCACTTCCTCACGGCTTCCAGAGCCAAGTCACAGGTGACCGGGCCGCTGGTGGCGGAAAGATTCCAAGCGTTCTGGGGACTCCAACACCGTAGCCATGAACGGGAGAGTGGACTTCCCCAAAGAGAAGCTTGCCCACCAGTGACCCCAGTGGGCCTTGAGGAGACAGGGTGGTGAAGGATGGCCTCCCCAGGGGACTCCACTTGCGCAGGGGCTGTTACTGGAAGTGGAACCCAGGAGGTGCCAGTAATAGTCGTGGTGGGGCATGAGTGAGCCGCTGGAGGGGATGGCTGCCCTGTTGTCACTTGTGGACTAGTGAAAACCTTGGCGGTGACCCCACCCACCCCCACTCCCACCCCCACAGGCTTCGGGGCATGATCACAGGTGGCGGGAACAGGGACACTAGGCCACTGAGCCCACTGGCAGAAGAGACCGCCAAAGACTGCTCCATGACTGAGGTGCCCGCAGGTCTGAACATGAATTTTTTAAAGTTCCCCAGGTAATTCTAATATGCAGCCACATTAATCCACAGAATAGGATTTATATTCAAGGCCCTCTAAATCTGACTCGAATTTGCCTCTTCAAACTCATTTTTCTGGTGGAAAATTGGACACAAATAAAAGAAGAGACTAAACTGGAGGAAGAGACACATCTTCACCAGTGAAAATTGAAATACAGAAAAATAGGATAGACAAATGCAATGGAGGAAACAATATTCTAAAGGCCACAATAGAAACATAAAAAGAAAAAAAAAATTCATCCAGCATCCAGGATTGCTTGCTGTTAAAGAATGCATTAGGAAAAGATAAAAAAGGAGAAACAGAGAGATCTAATGGCTACTAAGGCCCAACAACATCTGAGAGAAGACAGAGGTAAAATATCAAAAAACAAAAAACAACAACAACAAAAAAAAGATTCCCCTAAGGAGACCAGGACCCTGGAAACTATCAAAAGGTGGCTTCTCAGGGCCCCTGGGTGGCACAGTCCTTAAGCGTCTGCCTTCGGCTCAGGGAGTGATCCCAGCGTTCTGGGATCGAGTCCCACATCAGGCTTCTCTGCTAGGAGCCTGCTTCTTCCTCTCCCACTCCCCCAGCTTGTGTTCCCTCTCTCCCTGGCTGTCTCTCTCTGTCAAATAAATAAATAAAATCTTTAAAACAAAAAAAAAAAGGTGGCTTCTCAAGCTGCAGATGTAGAGTCCATTGTCAAAGTAGTTGGGGAACAACCCCTTAAGCTTAGGACAGCAATACTAAGTTGTTAAAATAAAAATCTGCATAGATTTGAGGGGAGAAAGTCAGGATCATCATAAAAATACAACAATTACTGAGCTTCAGAGTGATACTGTGCCCTGAAAGTGCAAGCCTGAAATGTGGGTGAAACTAGGACTCCAAGGGATGGCAAAGCAAAGATGGAGCCTAGTACGGTGGAGCCAGACAGAACAAAAGCAGGTAGGGTCTGAGTTAGATGTTGGCCAGATGGGAGAATATCTCCCAAGTGGGATTATTCAACTCAAAATGTATAAATTGCACAAGATATATTTGACAAGCAAAGGTTTTGATTGTCCCAGAATCCCATTATCCCACTGTCAGCATCTACACATAATCTGCAGAAATAGGGTAGAAATACAAAGAATAAATTAAAGGGGGGAAAAAAGCATTTAGAGCAAGCAAATGGTGCTAAAAGAAGGAAAGGAAACATTTTAAGAAGCTGATTAAAAATTCAATTGAGCTTCTCTGAAGATTTAACAGAACAGGAGAGAAAAGTGAAGCTAGAAACAAATATCCTACAGCTACAGAAAACGATGTGGGAGAAAATAATGCTACTCAAGATCCGGAACATTTAAAAACCAAGAACAATGCCTTAAAGAGCAGGCCCCTAGGGACACAGTTTTCAGAATTACCAAAAGGAACTTCAGTTCAGGAATCTATTAGAGTGACTCTCAGGCAGGTGCTAAGGAAAAACTTCCCTACAGCAAGTTCCTGGTATTAGGCACTTCATATTAAAAGGAAAGAACAGGTACAGAGCTAAGAAATGCCTGCTCACAAGATATTGGATAACTATGTCTCTAGACAGAGTCCACGCTCATTAAGCTCTGGAGTGCCAGAAGCACCCGATTCAAAGAGAAAAACTAAATTGGAAATTGAAAGGCTATAACTATGCAAAAGGAAAAGAAAAACACCTCAGGATGAGACCCATGGGCCCAAGTTGCCACCACCATAATTGCTAAGCTTAGAGGAAATAAGTGCACAGTACATGGATAGCTTTCCCTCCCTAATTCTGGTCTTGGGATAGTGCCAAAATTAACTCTTGCTAGGAGAGATCTCAGGCTTTCAAGTTCCCTGATCATAGATCTGAAAGAACTGTAATCATGGATGGGAAGCACAGAAAGTCTGAACCGAGAAAAATACCTCCACCTAACTTCTTTCTCTCAAATACTACTGGGTCCTGAGAACACACTTTCATTGGGATTTCTGCTCTGCGAGATTGGAATTGGCCTGTTTTCTAAATTAGGTGGGTGTGGGGTTGGTGCTCAGTTTAACTTTTGTTCTATTAAATCTTTGGACATTTTTTTAAAGGCAATGGTATGAAAGAGGTAAGTAACATAAGTAAATACCTGTATTTTAGTGAAAAACTGACCACAGAAACTAAAAGAACCTAACTCTACCCAGGCACCAGAGAAAGAGAATTCGAAATTTCAGAAGACTTAAAGTCCTTCGATTTTAATTAAATTTTAGCAATATAATTTGATTTGAGACTTCAAGTCTTTGGAATCTCCCTGAAATATTCTAATTAGAAGACATTTATGTTCAAATTTGGGACATCTTTGTGCTGATGGCAGTTTATTACTAAAGTGTCTTAATGTTTGCATTCGATCTTATTGCAAAACTGATAAGCGATTTTGGACATTAGGGTCAGCCTTGGTTAAAAATGTTACTTTAATTAGTGCACTGGTCCAATTTATTTCAGAGCCTTCTAGATGCTAAATCTACACCAATAACTATCGTGGTAGGAGGCACAGCAATTGGTAAGAAGGGAGTGGCTCGTGAAAGGGAAGCTGTCTCAAAAGTTTATCTGGTCTCCTAGAAAGGAGAGCCACACTCCTGACTGACCACAGAAGGCTTATTAGCTAAACACAATGGGTTAAAAGCAACAAAAACAGTAACTCCATGGAATTTGGCAAATAGAGGTAACAGGAAACTCCGTATATTCATTGATGAATTTGGGAACAGGAACCAAAAAGCAGAGCTGAAATCAAGCAGAGCTGAGATCCTTCCCCACCCCTCCTTCTTCATGGGAACAATTTGCCTGCGGAGAGTACACATTATCCTCTATCCTTAACACAACTGAAATGTTACAACTCTGCCCCAGGGGAGGAGGCCTGCCAGAATCCAGACAGGCCTGTGGGTGGGAAAGTCTGTCTATTTATGGGATTCACTATTGATGGAGTTCAGTATCTTTGCCACATACCCAAGTGTCCTAACAATTCTGGCAATAAGAAAACTAACATTTAGATCCTCCTCGGCTAGACTTCTTTGTCTATCTCAATTGAATCAGAATTCAAAGGAAAGATTCAGATTGATGTTATATACTGCTCTTCTCCAAACCCCAAACTCTGGCTCTAAAAGCCCAACCAACACCCTATTGCTTCACACCAGGCAGCGCTGTTACCCTCCTAACCCAAGTAGATATTTGAGTGTGACCTCTGGAACAGCATTATCATAGCTGGATTAAAGAAAAAGTGTACTGAATAAGCACAGATGGGACCGGGTGATAGATTGGTAAAAGACTGATAAAAGGAAGAAAACTTCACAAATGACACCAAACATTTTATTTTGGGTGGCAGGGAGGAATTTGAAAAATGATGGTGTTGCTGTTAAAAAAAAAAAAATGAGAAAGCAGAGCTCAGCCTGATATCACTACTCTTTCAGCTTTACAAGCACTTACTTACTACATACTATGTGCCAAAGCGATGTTCTGAGTTAATAGTACACAAATGAAAGGGCATGGAGGAAGGTCTCCTGCCTGGCAGCACTACCAGTAACATTAGTGGGATACAGCGTACAACAGAATATAAATTTCTGGCTTAAATATTTTACTTTAATCCATCAAAGAACATGAAAAGAAGATCCAAATGCATGCCCACAACAATACAATAGAATCCCTTTCTCCTTCTCAATTCCCCTGCTCCCACCAGATTTCCAGAAACTCTCAGCCCCAAACCCCTGGTTTCTTAATTCAAGATTTTTTTTTCTGCCTCCTCTCACTCTTGATTCTCTCTTCATTTTCCTTTACCTGATGTTCCCAAAGCTTTGCCATAGACTGACTTCCTAAGAGATGACATCTGGAACATCCATGACTCCTCTCCCTATGGATCAGCCCACTGACTTTTTCCTTTCCATATCTGCACCTACTGTCCTCACTTGACAATACAAAAATGTAACATCCTTTCTGGAAATGTCAGAATTCCTTTGAAAGGTGGTAAAGGCAAGGAAGCTAAGTTGAGCACAACCAAAATCCTCTTCCGAGGAAATTAGAGGGATACAACTGAAAACACTTACACAATTGTGTCCAATCATAATTATAATCATACACATAATAATTAAAATACTGAGTGTTTACTACATGCAAGGACCGATGTTGAGCACTCTTACACAGACTATTTCATTTGACGTACCAGTTCTTTGAGATAATTACTATCACTATTATTACAGTTGACCCTTTAACAACACCGGGGTTAGGGGCACTCACCGCATGCAGACAAAAATCCATGCATAACTTTTGACTCCCCAAAAATTTGCCAATAGACTACTGTTGATAGGAAGACTTACCAATAACATAAAGGATTAACACATTTTATATGTTATATGTATTATATACTGTTATTCTCAAATTAAGCTACATAAACGTAAATGTTACTAAGAAAATCATTAAGGAAAATTCATTTACTGTACTGTATTGTAAAAAATCCACATATAGGCAGTGCAACATGTGGGCCCACACATCCGTCTCTTGCTTTAACAGTGTTTGGATGGAACAAACCTGAGCAAACCCCTTCTTCCAGCCTCGGACCACCCTCCAACCTCTTCTCCAGTTGCAACCTTCAGAGCCATCGTCGTCGCAGCCATCCCCTGCCTCCAGGACCAGCCAACGCTGTTTTTTGTTGTTGTTGTTGTTTTGTTTTGTTGATTGTTTTTGTTTATTTGTTGGGGTTTTTTGATTTGGGAGGGAGTTTGGGGGGGGGTTGTTTTTTTGCGCTTAGCTCCTCATTGCCATCAACCATGAGCCCCAGATTCATGGGAATTATTCCAGCGACAACACGCATCTGCGGGGCTCCTACACCTACCTCTCTCTGGGCCTCTGCAACGTGGCGATGTGGCTCTGGAAGACGCCCGCTGCTTCCTCTGGAGTTCACTGAGGAGAAGCGGGAGGCCTCCCAGCTCTCCCGAAGATGCAAAACCAGCTCGGACCGCGCCTGTTCAAGGGCGGGTGTGCAGAAGCCGCCCCAAGACGAGCGGACGCCTGGCAGCCGTCGTGGTCCTGGACGAGAACCCGCCCCAAGACGAGCAGACGCCCGGCCGCCTTCACAGTCCTGGACAAGAACCTAACCCCAAGCGGTTTGGATCTGCACGCCGTGGCTCCTGCCGAGGCAGCCAGACCCCACCCCCGACTTCCTGAAGAGTCACTTCCCGGATGAGAGACGAAAAGCATCAGGAAGATGGCGACCACCACGCGCTCCTCCGCAGGCTGGCCCGGGCCAGTCTCTCTCCAAAGGCTCACCGGCAAGCAGGAATTAGAAGCCTCCAGAGCCCAGCGGGGCCTTGAGGGACGCCCCTGGCATTCCCCTGGTGTTAGGGCTTCTGCCTGAGCCTCTCCCTTCAGCGACTGGACAGCTTTTTAACCACCTTGGAGCCCTCTTTCAGGCCCTGGACCAAATGGAAATAAAGCTTTTCACGCAAAACAACAACGACAAAACGTATTTTAAAAACCACGTGTAAGTGGACATTGCAGTTCAAAGGGTCAACTGTATTTCTGTTTTAGAGAAAAGACTACTAAGTGTAGGAGTTAAACATTGCCCAAGATCAGAAAACTAAAAAGATGCGAAATCAGAACTGAAACCTAGGCCTGCCTGACTTGGGAACCCTTAGCTTTCTCCTATCTTATTTAATCCATGACAACTATATCTTACCTTTTTTCCCCATCACCCTCTCCAAAATTCCAATTATTTTAGATATAGTACAAAATACCAGTAATCTTAAAGTACTTACAGCATCACGATATATAAAAGTATGTCTGCAGTGCCAGCACATTGTCAGCACTACAAATAATATTTGCGTATTTCAATTATAATGTCTAAAATAAAATACCTCCACCCAGTCCTTACCATCCAAATCTTCTTTCTTCTATAAAGTATATCATTTTACACACACACACACACACACACACACACACACTAGATCACAATATCAATCTGGAGTTTACTCTCTTGTAGAATCTGTTCAGTGAGTATCTCCTGTTGATTCTTCCTTGAAAATGTCCCTCCCGTCAATATTTTCAGGACTACTATCATGCCTAGCATAGGCCCTCATTATTTTAGACTCTGAAGTACCACAGTAATACCTTAAGTGAATTCCCATTTCTAGTTTCCCGATTTTGACACTATATACTGACTTTTCACAAACTGTTCAATAATTCATCAGTCTTTAGACTTAATTCCACATTCTTTTGTCACAATCTGACCCCTACATCTCTAATCCCCAAAGACTTAGCTCCAGACAAACTGCTTGCTCATTGTTCCCTGAATATATGTTCACATTTCTTTCTCATAAGTGAAATACAAACAACCAATAGTATTTTTAAAATGGGCTTATCTTTACTCACAATCAAAAGTATATTGATTTAAACAGTGAAATACAATTTTTAATCCAGCAGATAAACAAAGACAAAATTTAAAGGTGTTAATAAAAACGTGGGGAAATAGGCACTCTAATTCCTTAACAGCAAAAAGTACTTCAGTGTTTGGAGAGCTATTTCTATCAAAAAATGTAAAAGGTGGGGTGCCAGGGTGGTGCAGTTGGTTGAACGATCATTCCTGGTATTGGCTCCAGTTATGATCTCAGGGTCATGAGAGCAAGCCCATTGATCCCTGAGTCGGGCTCCTCACTGAGCACAGAGTCTTCTTAAGACTCTTTCCCTCTCTCTCTCTCTGCCTCTCCAGCCCCTAAAATAAATAAATAAATAAATCTTTTAAAAAAATGTAGACAGCATCCTTTGTAACTCTAAGAACTTGTGCTATAGATACTTTAACACAAGTAAGCAAATATATATACAAATTATCTATTAACCATTGTTGTGCTATTAAAAATAATACCTAGGAAACAACCCAAATGTCAAAATAAGAAGTAAGTACCTAGCTAAATAAATTATGATTCATCTATACAATGGCATACTGTGCTTTTGTAAATATATGTATTGTGTATATATGCGTGTAAATATATATGATTGATCTGTATGTATTAACGTAGATTAACATATAACGTTAAGCGCAAAAATCAATTGTTGCACTAACTTCAATGAATCTCAAGGGAATTACACTGAGTTTTTAAAAAGGCAATTTTAAAAGGTTACATACTATTTAATTCCATTTATATAGCATTATGAAATAACAAAATAATAGAGTTGAAGGGCAGATTAGTGATTGCCAGGAGTTAGGGGTTGGGGTTGTAGCTATAAAGAGGGTAGCATGAGGGAGCCTTGTGGTAATTGTACAGTTCTAATCTTATTATGGTAGAAACTACAGGCAGCTACACATGGTCAAATTGCATTGAAGTACACACACATACAGATCTGAATACATATGTAACTTAAAATCAGAATTAGTTCTGCAGGGATGCCTGGGTAGCGGAGTGGTTAGGCGTCTGCCTTCGGCTCAGGGCGTGATCCCAGCGTTAAGGGATCGAGCCCCACATCAGGCTCCTCTGCTGGGAGACTGCTTCTTCCTCTCCCATTCCCCCTGCTTGTGTTCCCTCTCTTGCTGGCTGTCTATCTCTGTGAAATAAATAAATAAATAATCTTTAAAAAAAAAAATTAGTTCTGTGGATTTTACCAATGTCAATTTCCTGGTTTGATACTGTACTATAGATGTTAACTTTGGGGAAGGGTGGGTGAAGGGTGCAGGGAACATCCCTGTGGATATCTTTACTGCTTCTCATGAATATATAATTTTTTCAAAATAAAAAGATTTTTTAAAACATGGGTATTCTCTCTGCATTCACCGAAAAAGCAATATCGAATATAAAGATTATGCGACTCTTACTAGAATAGAAGGCTGAATGATGTTAGAAGTTTAAGAAGCGTATAGATGTTGTATAAAGAGGAGTAGAATTATTGTAATATGCTAACATAATCCTATAGTCTCATTTTTTTTTCTCTTACTTAGGAGATGGGTTATTGCAGATATAATTAAGGATCTTAAGAGATCCTCCTGGATTGTCCAGGTGGGCCCTAAATCCAGTGACAGGTATTATAGGAAAGAGAAGCACAGCAGACACAGAGGGAAGAGGAGAAGGCCACAGGAAGACATAGCCAGAGACCAGCAGCCCCAAGGAACTCCAGCAGACACCAGAATCTGAAAGAGGCAAGGAAGAATTCTCCCCTAGAGCCCCTAGAGCACTTAATAAATCTTTTTGTAAATAGTGAAAAATAAAAAAGAACAATTTGCAGAATAAACATATTGTTATATTTCATCAATATAAAATATACAAATATGTATAAAATATGTCCATATGTCCACACCTAACTGTTAATAATGACCACCTCAAGAGCATATGTTAGAGCTTGGGACAAGGAGGGGGAGTTTTGTTTTTTACATTATACATTTTTGAATTTTTAATTTTCTTTTGTATTGGTATGCATTTCTTTTTATTATTTAAAATTGATTCAGAAGATAATGAAGAGGAAGAAACTGAAGGGGGAAAGAAAGGGAAATAGGAATTTCTTCCTCTGAGCCTTTGTTCATCCCATTTTCAAGGCCCATGTTAAGACCTTCCTTCTTACATGAGGTCTCAACAGAACTCTGAACTCCAGAGTTGTTTTGCTTATTGTCTACACCGCAATTTGGGATTTAGAAAAGCCTTTCTTGAAATATTAGATCCTGAAATTGCAGGGTTCTCAAGAAATGTTTATCAAATACTAATGCCTTATATTTGTTAAAAATGCACCGCGTTATCTACCATTACGAAGAGAAGAAGAAAAAAGATAATAATTTGAGAAACATGGATTTTAAGTACCATAGTCTTAAACTTCTGAGTCAATTAGTGATTCAGAAGAAAAAAATACAACCTTAAATAATTACTCAGGTTTAATAAAGGAAGACTTCACAGTTATTTGAACATGACTACTTATTTTAGAAAGGCAATCTAAGTTTTAAAGACTATTAAAACTCATACGAACGCCTAAAAAAATGATACTGTCCAGCCATACCAGTTCAGGGCTCCTCAAGCCAAGGCCATACCATTTCTTACAAAAAGCCTGCCCTGCACTCTTGTGGTGACTTCTGTCCTATGCAACAAACAGGGGAAAGATAATCCAAAATGTATATGCCACTGCATTCGGACTTCCTATTCCTTTCATTGATGTTAGGGAAGAAATGAGAATTGTTTGATGTATATGAAGGGATGGCAGCAGTTCATACCTCTAAGAGCTAATCTGAAGTACTTGGACGTAGACCTAGTTTTCATTCTACGTGCTAGTTGTACAGTTGATGGTGGTTTTGATATTTGGATATTTACCCTTCACTTGAAATAACTGAAAGAAATAAATATGATATATCAAAATTTTCTTCATTAAGGGCTAAAAATAATTTTATTCCAATACCAAGAAAAAATCACACCAGAGTTTTATTATACTTCAAGCAATTATTGTATACATGCCAACATTTCAAAAATATGAAACAATGTTATCTCAATTATTAAATTATAGTAGGCATAGAGAGATTTGGTTTTATTCAAATGCAGAATAAAATATAGGAAGTCTTTAGGTATTTCTTATTGATTTTCAACATAACTGTGCCTTGTGCACCACCTAGAGGAAATTTGTAAAATTTATGCTGAACATAAACACTTTTACCAATTGAGCAATCTCACCGTGAATTATAAAATAGAAAATATTTTCACCTGCCTGAGATGATTTTCAGTAGTCCTGACTTCCATTGATGAAGTCAGATGCCAGTTGGAATCTAGCATGGATATTTATAGTTGAAATTACTTAAAATTTTTTCTTGAATATAATTTAAATTCCAATTTCTCTTAGTAAATTGGAGAGCCTAAAGCTAGATCTTCTTTAACATTAAACCAAGTCTATTTATTTAAAATTAAATGTAGCACTGTGTTACCAACAAATAGTTTAAACGACAAGGAAAAACCTCTCTCTTTAGTTCTCCATAAAAAAACAAAATCTATATTACTGACAGGAAAACTGAAAGGTAGTTTATAAAAACTTTCAAACCTAAATGTTTTATTACCAAAAGAGAAGGGAAAAGAATTGAGCTTCATCACCAAAAATGTTTATCAAATATCTTTCTGGGTCTTATTGCATCATTGTAGCAAAGTGAGCTAAATTAATAGTTACACTACCTCTTATGAGTAAATATTTTTAATATGCAAATGTCTTTATAGCAGATAATTCCACTTATTTTCTTTTTTTTTTTAAGATTTTATTTATTTATGTGCCAGAGAGACAGCCAGCGAGAGAGGGAACACAGCAGGGGGAGTGGGAGAGGAAGAAGCAGGCTCATAGCGGAAGAGCCTGATGTGGGACTCGATCCCAGATCGCCAGGATCACGCCCTGAGCGGAAGGCAGACGCTTTAACGACTGCGCTACCCAGGTGCCCCTAATTCCACTTATTTTCTACTAGTAATTGTTACTATGACTTACAAACACATTTTTTTAAATGGGAAGGAGTTCCTTATTCTTACTATCCTATATTGAAAGCACTTGATCAGGACTAAAACTCTACGCCTTCATTTCTTCTCACTATATGATCTTTCTTCCTAATTAGTCTCATTCAATAATAAAAACTTAGTTAATAGTTAAACGCCATTGGCTCCAAGTTAATGCCTGTAATATAACTCTCACATCTATATATTCAAAAGCCAACTCAGGGAGGGATGCCTGGGTGGCTCAGTCGGTTAAGTGTCTGCCTTCAGCTCAGGTCATGACCCTGAGGTCCTAGGATTGAGTCCCACATCAGGCTCAGGGTCTTTGCTCGGTGGGGAGCCTGCCATTCCCCCTGCTTGTGCTCTATCTCTCTCTGATAAATAAGTTAAGTAAGTAAATAAATAGATAAAATCTTTACCTCCCCCCCCCCCAAAAAAAAGCCAACTCAAAATCTCTATTTGTACTTTTCAGACATTTGAACTCAGCATGTTCAGAACCATCATTATTCTCTACCCCCAAACTTGCTTCTCCTGCAGTTCTCCTTGATTTGGGCTGCAGCACCATGAAACTTGAAAGTTATCCTTGAAAACGGCCTCTCCCTCTCATTCCAAATCTAATCCGTTGTCCAGACCACTGATTGAGCTTCTAAATGACTCTCAAATCTGTTTACTCCTGTCCACCTCCACTCCTGCAATTCTACTTCAAACAGCCAACACTTCTGGCCTGGGCAATTATCATCACTTCCAAACTCACCTCCCTTCATCACTAATGCTTATACCCAATTCAACACACAACAGCCAGACTGTTGTTTTGGGTTTGGGGGTTTTTTTTCCCACATTGTTCCCACTTCCACAAACCCCCTTAGCACCTCCATTGGCTTCTCAGTGCTCCTAGGGTTGGAGGCTCTGCTCTGAAACTACCTAAGAAGGCCCTGTTTCCCCAGTCTCATCTGGCCAGTACCTGCTTACCCCTCTCACGTCACCTGGCTCCTCCCTTTGTCCTCCATGCTGTAGCCACCCGAATTCTCTCAGTTCTTCTGTGCTCCATTCTCTTTTCCAATCCTGGAACTTTGTAAATACAGATGCTTTTTTCCAAGAACGTTCTTCCTCCCACTCTATTGTAATCTACCTCATTCTCAGTTATCCCTTATATCTCAATTCAAACTCACTTTCTCAAGGAAACTGCCCCTGAGATTAGGCCAGGCCCCCCTCTCTTACCTGCCACCTTTGGTATCCCCACAGCATAGAAACACTCTCTGGTCTTCCTTATCATTCTATTTTCAGTGCATGGAATGGAATTAATAAGCACTTAATAAATATGTTTTGGATGAGCAAATGAAGCCATGAATGACAATGGCCCTTTCTATCTTCATTACAAGAAAAAAAAATCAGATGAAAGACAACGTAACTATTTATCTCCTCTCTTTCTCAAGACTCAGTGGAAATAAATAGTAGAGGTATATACAAATATGGTGTAAACCAACAATGAAAAAGAGAATGAAAGCAGGACAACCCACAAATGATTTCAACAAATTCAGGGAAGACTGAAAGCAGATAATGAACCAATGACTGATAAAGTAAAGAAAGATGCTATAAAGTACACCCACAAATAGGGCTATATAGGAAGTTAGTCTGCCCAGTGGAATCCAGAGGACCGAGAACTTTGAAGTGCCAACTCCAGTGAGGCACAGGCTAAAAATGGAGAGATTCGTTGAAAGAGTTCAGACAAAGCATGTTTTCTCCATCCACACCCACCTCTCTCTCTTAACATCTTTCTCAGAAGTTCCATCACTTAGCATTTTCCCTCATCACAGCTCTGGGTAAAAGAAAGAAAGGAAAAGAGAAAGAGATAGCATGGGCGGGGAGGGAAGGTGAGAGGAAGGAAGGAAGGAAGGAAGGAAGGAAGGAAGGAAGGAAGGAAGAGAGGGAGAAAGGAAGGGAGGGAGGGAGGGAGGAAGGAAGGAAGGAAGGAAGGAAGGAAGGAAGGAAGGAAGGAAGGAAGGAAGGTAGGAAGGAAGGAAGGGAGGGAGGGAGAAATAAAAGCGGCCATTCTTGTCCATAATAATTGAAAACACTACTTGGGAAGAAGTAGGGCAGCTTGTGTGGGAGTTGGAACTCTGACATTTAAGAGTCCCAAATTATAATGTTCAGTTGGCCACCCACACACCTTAAAACAAAGCTTGCCAGTGCAGTCACCGCCTCTGGCGGTCACTCACTCAGCTTTTCTATTACCTCTGAAAAATTAATGGACAGGCAAGGACCACCAAAAATCTGAGGGAAAAAACCTACAATATGAATGAGAAAGATCAAAATAAACAAAAATGACTCCAGGAAAAACAGGTAACTCATCAACAGAGGGATTTTTAAAAAAACATTTCTTATTGTATCTTCAGAGATATTCAGAAATATTCAAGAAAATACTATATCATATAAGGGGCACCCGTGTGGCTCTGTGGGTTGAGCATCCTGACTGTTGATTTTGGCTCAGGTCCTGATCTCAGGGTCATAGGAATGAACTCAGGGTCGTAGGATCGAACGCTGCTGCGTCGTGGGGCTCCTCACTCAGCAGGGAGTCTGCTTGAGACTCTTTCCCTCTGCCACGCCTCCCACCCTCTCCCTTCACCGCGCTCTCTCTAAAATAAATAAATAAATCTTTTAAAAACCAAGTAAACGGGGCGCCCGGGTGGCACAGCGGTTAAGCGTCTGCCTTCGGCTCAGGGAGTGATCCCGGCGTTGTGGGATCAAGCCCCACATCAGGCTCCTCCGCTGTGAGCCTGCTTCTTCCTCTCCCACTCCCCCTGCTTGTGTTCCCTCTCTCGCTGGCTGTCTCTGTCCTGTCGAATAAATAAATAAAATCTTTAAAAAAATAAATAAAATAAAATAAAATAAAAACCAAGTAAACAATAACAAGACCAAGATGGCGTTAAAAATTAAAAACCAGAAATCAAATGTGTTAAATTAAAATATTGCCAATTAAAATATGAATGCTAAAAATTTTATAGAATATCAGAACTACAAGATAAGAAGTAGAAAGTATCAGGGAAAACAAGACAGAGATGATTACTCTAAGATGTCTGACATTAGAGGGAACAGAGATTACAGAAGGGAGGGGATAATAGTAATAAATAATAATCATCATCATAGAAGAAATTTCCTATAGCTGAAGTACTTCAGTGAAAGTTCAATTGAAAGAGTCCATGATGTGTCTGGCTGTATAATAAAAGAAAGACATACACTGACACTGAGCCATATCATTGTAAAACCTCAAAACAATAAATAAAAACAATATATTTAAATTTTCCAGTGTGGAAATAAAAACAAATCCCTTAAAATGGAACAAAACACAGACTATCATCAGAATTATCATAGTACTAGATGATAGAAAACAATAGCAGAACCCTTTCAAAATTCTGAGGGAAAATGATTTTCCACTTGAAAATCTGTGTATAGTAAAACCATTCATCAAATCTGAGGGCAGAAAAAAGAAATATTTTCAGACATGTAAGCCATCAGAAAGTTTAGCTACCAGGGAGTTTTCTGATGAGATTCCTTTAGGATATACTCCAACAAAAAGGAAGAAAAAGCCAGGAAAGAAGAAAGTGCTAGGAAACAGTGAATCCTACTCAGAAGAGCAGTGAAGGTGAGTTCCAGGATGACCAGAACAGCAAGTCATCCAGGAAGAAGGAGAGCTCCAAGCAGAAGAACTTGTTGATAGAAAGGTCCGTAATATCATAGGCTGTATGACAGGAAGTTTGAACAAGATTTAATATGTAATAATGACAAATGATGCAAGAAAAAAAGACACCAATTAGAAATTCCACCAGGAAGAAATAATTTAAAAGAAATATAAATATAATGCTCAATTTGACTTTCCAGGGATCAATATTTACACAATCACAATAATATTTTCAGTGTCTATTGAATTTCATATTGTAAAATCAACTATGGACAATGTATGAAAGTATTATGGTTATAGAACAGAATGAAAGGGGTGTGAACTTCAACAAAAGCAAAAGTACAGTGACCAAAGGGGACAGATGGGAGGAAAAATAGAATTGAAGGAATGAAGAGGGCTACAGCCTGAGTTTTACAGAATGAAGACAAAGGTACTTTCTATAGTTGGAGAAACAAGAAATAAAGGTAGTGAAAAAAAATTGTACTACCTCAACTAAACTAAAGCTATAGTATAGAAGTCAAATTCTGGTAAAAACATATTTGGAGATGGGGATTTGGGAAAGTTTGGTAAAAATAAGCTAAATTCTCAGCTATCATAGCAAGAAGTCAATAAAGAATATCTAAAACTGATACATTTAAGAATAAAGCACACTTTGCAAATACCTTAAAGATTTACTAGCTGTGTGAGAGCTAAATTACTTAATCCCACAGTGCCTATTTCCTCATCTGTAAAATGAGAATAATAATAGTATTTCATGGTGTTTGTGGTGAGGGATATGTGAGCTAATATATGTAAATCCCTTTTAATACCTTGTGAGTGCCACATGCAAATGAATAAATATATATTTGATGCTTTTGATGACTAATACTGGTGGAGATGGGGAAAGGAGGCATAGGGCTCTTAATTTTCACTATTTATCCGTTATTTTATTTCTTTTAACAAGGATACTTCCTGCTTTGATAACAAAAAATTACTTGTTCAAATAACTTTAAAAATCATGTTTTACAATTAAATAAGGACAATTGCAAAGCTCGGAGATGCCAAATTTAAACGCACACAATGAATTTTTAAGCTTTGCTATAAACTAGTAAAAACCTACGATACGTCAAATTGAATTAAAGGATTAATGTGAGTGTTTGGGTGCTCTGCTCCTCTTGCTCCGGTACAGGATTGTTCCTTTCCTTTTCTCCTTCACTTTCTTTCATTCCCGCCCCTCCCCCATCTTTCTCTCTTTTATTGTCTTCTCTCCCTTTGTACTAGTTGCCCTGCCTAAGCTTTAGTAGGCTAGTGGCCCTACAGCACTCGCTTATCCCTGTTGGAGGTATTTATTACTCAGTGGCTTGGTGACCATGAAAATAGATATTTCAGAAATCAAAATTTATTGATCTCTATAACATAGTTATTACTGTAATATGTGTCATAAATGCAATTTATTCAATATTATAAATATAATGCTGAAGTGGTTTCCTAAGATCTCAGAAATGACCACACTTTTTTAAATTTAAGAAAATAACTTGTTAAAAATATTTAAATAAATATGAACCATACTGTAAGAGCATTCCAAAATTCTATTGTCCTAATGAATCATTGAAATAACTCAAGAGAAATCATATGCCTTTAACATCATCTAGACACTTTTTTAAAAAATCGTATCTGTCAATAAAATCATTTACTGTGCATTCATGCCTTATGGTTAATTTAAAGAAAACTGATATCATATGTTAACTATACTTCATTTTGAAGAAGAAGAAGAAGAAGAAGAAGAAGAAGAAGAAGAAGAAGAGAAGGAGGAGGAGGAAAGAAGGAGGAGGAAGAAGGAGGGGGAGGAAGGGGAGGAGGGGGAGGAGGGGGAGGAGGAGGAGGGGGAGGAGGAGGGAGAGGGGGAGGAGGAGGGGAAGGAGGAGGAGGGGAAGGAGGAGGAGGGGGAGGAGGAGGGGGAGGAGGAGGAGGAGGAGGGGGGGAGGAGGAGGAGGGGGAGGAGGAGGGGGAGGAGGAGGGGGAGGAGGAGGGGGAGGAGGAAACATATTAACCAAAGGGGGAAAATTTGATTCTCGGGAATACAACTCTGAAGTATGTTCAGTGATGTAGTTTTGCTAAGAATAAGCGACTCTAATGCTGGGAGAGTGCAACTTAGGAAATTAATCATATTAATCACCATTTGGGGGCTTCTTAAGATGAGATTCAAGTTTCTTTAATACATATATATTTTTATAACTGCCGTCTCTTTCTGTGGTATTTGTTTTTATCTCAGCGTCCAAAAACAGAGCAGGCGTCTACAGGTCGCAGCAGTAACGCAGCGTGAACAGCAGAGGGAGCTGAAGGGGCAGGCCAGAAGGTTAACAGAGAGTCTAGTATTTCACCACAGCCTAACCCCGCTTGAATGTCTCAGAAGCATGCATATGCAAAACTCCGCACCATGAGAGTGTGCAAAGCATATTCATCGGAATAATTGGGAGATTTCTTTATTCTTAAAAGTAGTATAAAAAGATCAGTTGTCCTTAATGGTGCCTATTATTGCCAAATACTCATTCTGGGACACATATGAGGGAAAGATCTTATTGTCAATTTATTTTTTAAGTATCTGGGAACACCATTTTCAAATATTTCAGCACCTCTATAATTCCTGGTATGAGTACCATCAATTAATGCAAAGATTCAGGGCTCCTTACCCGAAGATTTTCCACCTGGGGTAGGGAGTGAAGCCAAAAAAATCTCTTGCCTTCACTATGTAAGACACAAGGCACCAGGGTTAGGGGGGAGGCAGGTAGCAAGAAAGAATGAATAAGGAAGATAAAAATGAAAAAAAAGCCCACATGATTCTTTTCTTCTCTCACCCATTACATAATAATAGACACAAGTAAATATGAAAGCAGTGTAATATCAGTACCATCAGAAAACTAAAATGTTTTTCTCTGGGAATATAGGATTAACGTGAGAACTCTTTATAAGGAGACAACCTCCGTGAGGAGTCTTGAGGAATGGAAGGGTATCAATGAGTGTAACTGGGGAAAATAAAATGAACAATACCATGAGATGAGAGAGGGAATGATTTAATCGTGTTAAAGCATGGGGGGTATGTGGGAGAACAGCTGGGAATTTTGTACATTACTTGTCAGACAATAAAGGTGGTCCCTCTGCACTATTCATAATAGGCTCTGCCTTTTGTAAACATCCCCCACCTTTCTGTAATCTCGATGGGAAGGACTGAATATCACAATTACTGATTCTCATCCTTTTTAATCTTTTTTTCTGTTGTAAAATGGGTAAAAAGAGTACTTAATTCTTCAGGGTTTGGCGAGAATTAAGTGAGTTAATAAATGTAAAGTACTTATATAACTGTTCCTGGAACATAGTAAGTGCAGTTAAAGTGTTTCTTCTTGTTGGTGTTTTTGTTATATTAAGGGTGAAATGAGGACAACACAAATGCCCTATACGCCTTCCCTGAAGTTCTTTCTAATCTCTCCAACCCTCTCTGATCTTTTATTGCATTGTACTCCTTATTCGTGTTACCTAGTTAATATTTAATTACTCTGTAATTACTTTGTGTACTTTCATTTTGTGTGATCATAAGTTCCTTTGGCAGGTACCACAAAGCATTGTATACTTGCTTGATTTGTGGAACTAATATGCCTGAGGACACCTAATAAGACTGATTAGCTAAACTAATCAATGCATTCCATATCTTACAAGTGAATAAGTAACCAGTATGAAATATAAATCTGCTCGTTCGTTAGTGGAAATTGAAAATTATAAATAAGCTTGGGAGATATCTAAGAACTGCCCAAAAAAACATATACTATTTTACTCTTTGGGGGTTATTTGACAGTATCAGGGGATATTTCTTGGACATGTACTTTTACATACAAATTTATCCACAATGAATTCATTATTTAACTAAATTCTCATGACAACCTTATGAGATCTTGTAAATGATCAAGGCTCAAAGAGATCCATGGTCACACTGTCAATAATAATGACAGAGCTAAGGTCCAAATCTGTGTCTACAAAATTCCAAATACAGTTGACCCTTAACACAGATTTGCACTACACGGCCCCACTTAAAAGCAAATTTTTTCAATATGGTACAGTATTGTACATATATTTTCTCTCCCTTTGATTTTCTTAATAACATTTTCTTTTCTCTAGCTTACTTTATTGTAAGAATACAGTATATAATACATATAACATACAAAATATGTATTAATCGACCATTTCTATTACTGGTAAGACTTTCAGTCAACAGTAGGCTAGTAGTAGTTAAGCTTTTGTGGAGTCAAAAGTTACATATGGGTTTTCGACTGCACGGGGGTCAGTGCCCCAACCCCCACGTTGTTCAAGAGTCAAAATATATGCTCTTTCTTCTATAATAGCTTTAGTTACAGAAGTAAGATAATTGAAGAAAAGATGTTATTTTTTGACTAAACAGGTATATTTCATAGACAAACAATTATGAAAATACAAATAAAGTGAGAATAAAAAATCAAAATGCATATTTCTAGAGTTATCCAAGGAAAGCGAGCAAGAACTATCAAATGTCAAAATGTAATTGATTAGAAGGTTTGAATCCTGCAAGTTTATTGCAAAGTCTCAAAACATATTAATATTGGAATTCTTCAGTGGTAAGACAAATACTTTTATTTTACAGATGGTATGGGAAATGTTGGACACATATTTATTGAGGGAACACAGTTCATAATAACAATAAGGTGCTTTGATTTTTATTTCGTGTTTTTAAGAATCAGCCTGTATTTTTTCTTGACCTCATGAGTGAGCCATTTCTTTATAACAACTTGGAGTAGGATTAATGCATCATTAAATAGAGTTTGCCTTTATGTCAAGCCCTTTTGCCAGCTCTGGTTATTAACTTAGTTGATAGAGTGTCATGTAAAAATGTGTTCCTCTCATGCATTCGTTTATTCATTTTTCAAAAAATATTTATTGAGTACCTATACTGTGCCAGGCATTCCTCTAGGATCTTGGGATACAACAGTGAGAAAGCAAAGATCCTTGCCCTTGCAAATAAGGAAAAAAATAGGAAAAGGGTCCTTGCTCTAATAAAAGGAATTAGGGATGCATGAAAGGGTGGTGGTAAGAAATCGTTGCAATTTTAAATAGGCTGGTCAGAATGGTCCTCATAGAAAAGATGGCCTTTGAGCAAACGCTTGAGAGTAGGGAGTTAGCTTTGAGAAGCTGAGGAAAATGCATTCCAGGCAAAGAAGCTGTTTGTGCAAAGACCCTAAGGCAAAGTGCTCCTGATGTGTTTGAAGAGCAGTAAGGAGTCCAATATATCTGGAAAGAAATGAGAATAGTAATAGATGAGCTTGTTGGTTTGTTTATTTTTTAAGATTTGTTTATTTATTTGAGAGCAAGAGAGAGAAAAAGAAAAAGAGAGAGAGAGCAGGGGGAAGGGCAGGGGGAGAGGGAGATAAGGAGGCTCCCTGCTGGATCCCAGGACCCTAAGATCATGACCTAAGCCAAAATCAAGTGTCAGATGCTTAACCAATTAAGCCATCCAGGTGCCCTGAGCTTGTTGGCTTTTACTGAAAAGGAGATAGGAAGGCTTTGCAGAATTTTGAGCAGAGTAGTGACATGTTTTGAAATGTATTTGCAGTTAAAAATAAATAGCATAAAGCCATATAAAACTTATTTAAAAATTTTTTTTAAGTAAGTAGGCCAGCAAAGGGGGGAAATGATTTGGCTACTTTTAAAATACCAATGGTTAATTTTTTTTTCTTCTTAGATATTAAAAATTGCATATCCCTTAAACCTTTTCTAGTTAATGGTAAGTATCACGGACTAGACTATAATTCTAACAGAGAAAAATAACTATCTGTTCACCTAGGTTTAGAAAAATGCCTTATTATATCATCATAAAGTTTTGATTATAAAATAAAAATATTAATAGCCTTAAAATGTATTTATCTGTGTATCCAGTCATAAATCAACTAGGTTAGTAAATATTTTGATTAACGTTGCTTTAATGTGCAGAATGGTTGGATGACCTGAGTTTTTGGTGCGGCTGAAGGTCACACCTTCAGGCAGAAAGCACATAAGCAGTCTCAGTGCAAGACTTCCAACAGTGCCGGTGTGCAAGGAATGAATAGGTAAGATCAGGGTAGGAGAGGGACACTGGCTGTGGGCCAGATAGAGGGGCTAGTCAGCAGGTCCTATCACAGTATTCAGTAGATACGGTGAACTTCTTCCCTACTTAGGCCAGCACTGATGCCCCAAAAAGGGAAGCCAAGGAATTGTTGGGCTGCTGAAATGCTCACCTAGATATTAGTTTGCTAAGGCTACCATAAGAAAATGTCACAGACTAAGTATCTCAAGCAATGGAAATTTATTTTCTCACAGTTCTGGAGGCTAGAAGTACAAGAACAATGTTACGGGGTTTGGTTTCCTCTGAGACCTCTCTCCTTGAGTTGCAGATGGCCACCTTCTCACGATGTCCTCGAATGCTTGCTCCTCTGTCTGTGTGTTGTCTGTGTCCTAATCCCTTGTTATAAGGACACCAGTCATTCTGCATTAGAGACCATCCACATGACTTCATTAACTACTGCTTTAAGGGCCCAATCTCCAAACAGTCACATTCTGATGTACTGGGAGTTAAGATTTCAACATATAAATTTTGTGGCCTGGGGTGGGGGAGGGAGGGAGGACACAATCCAGACCACAAAACCGAGTATCAAAATCTAAACGATCTATCTGGTTGAAGCAAGACTTGGCACCAGAGCACCCAATTATGTAGCTAAGCAGTGGGCAAAGCAGGAGAACCAAACATGTTTTTGTTTGTGCTTGTTTTGTTTATTGCAGATTTTTATATTTTCAAAAAGTACCAAAGCAGTCATCATGAGAAATGCCGGACTTAATTGCACTTTCTTTACTTAGTATCATAGAGTCTTACTTCGACTGAGGACTAAGGGGGCAGCCCAGCCTACAGGGTGGGCATTCGAGGCAGGGCCCTGGACCTAGTGTTGGAATTGGAGTGCAAAATCCCAGTTATAGGGTCCAGAGGAGTACAGAGAGTCAAAAGGGAAGACTGTCACTATTGATTGGGAAAGCCAAGCACTCACTCCAGGCACACCAGGTAGGAGACTTGGGATACCGTGTTTGGTTTGAATTCCTTTAGGGTCCTCGAAAGGTAAATGCTAAACAAGGTGGTGGAAAGACATATGCTTTAAAGTAAGCCAAGTTTCAAATCAAACAGCTGAATATATATCATACCAATTGTGAATGCATGAAAATGTGATCAAACCTCTCTAGGTCTCTATTTCAGTAAATATCTTCATAACACTAGTTCCTTTCCTTTCCTTTTTCCATGCAGTTGACAAGAACTAGAGGAGATCATTACTGACAATGATGAGTTTAATCCAGTGCAAAGTAAACTAGAACTAAACGGGCTCAGAAGCAACATATCTTCAGCCTCCAGTGCCTGCAAAGTCATGTGTAACAAAACGTATAGTTTTCTGGCTTTGCATTAATTTATTGTGAAAGTACCAAAGAATAAAGGTACTCCTTTAATTTCTACCTAATAGTCAAAACTCCCGGTAGCACCTTCTCTATCAAGCTTAACCATTTTCTATTGCCATAGAAGCATGATGTTGACATTACTGGTTGCTAGGAAGCATCATAGTGTTGGACACATACAATAGCATTCTGTTAGCTCAAACGCGGGGCTTTTTCATCAGCAGGACTTTCTTTTTATATACCAGTACAATAATAGGAAGTGTAGATTTACCATGCAAATTATACAGGAAAATCTGAACTCACTCATCTGGAAAATAAAAGCATGAGTATTTAAACACATGTGTTTTTTTTTTGTTGTTGTTGTTTTTTGCAGCATCTTTCAGAGTGAAATAAATAAATAAATGAAGGCCTTGAAACAAAGCAGATGCCAACCAGTAAGTAGCAGAATGGCTGAATATATTGTGCTTCACACACACCATGGAATACCATGGAGTCATTAAAAGAAGTAAATTATAGCTACGTCAGTTGACTTGAAAGAATTTCCAGCGTGCATTGTCAAGCGAGAAAAGCAAAATGCATAAAATTATATATGTGCAGCAATGTTCACAGCAGTGTTACTCACAATAGCCAAAAGGTGGAACCGTTTAAAATTTAGAATGTGTTAATTTTAATTTATATTTACTTTTAAATTTTATTATATAATTCATAATATTTTATAACTTAAGTATATTAACATAACTAATTTCTCAATTTTTTGCACTTATTTTAAGTAATATTTTATGAAATATATTCAAATTTAGATTTTAAATATAATTGTTCTTTGAAAATGATTACATTTTTAATACTTTGATCTATTACTATCAATAGAACACCAATCATGTGAAAGTCTTGATAGCAACCTAACTAATGATTTTGCTGAAATAAAGGCAAGAAAACACAATTTTATAGAATAAACATATGATGGTTTATGAATTATACATGTATTTATTTTATTGGTCATCTAAGACACCACTTCCCAACCAACAGAATACCAGACAATATTAATTATATTTGGTCTTTTTTGATATTTTGCCAACTTAGTGTCTTACAAAACTACAGCTTTATACATATCTTTCAAATTTGTTATTACGAAGACATTATCAAGTTAGGAAGAGAGAACATCTTTTATTTAACAGTTTGTTAACTTGATATGTGATCTTTAAGTGTTCTAAAATATGTGTGTGGGCCACCATTTTTACTTTGACCCAGGCTACCCAAACCTCTGGGACTGACCAGGAAAGCCCTCTGAATACAGGACCTATGAGAATCCTAAGATTAGGGTACCTACAGAAGGACATAAGCTTCTGGCTCAGGATATCCTGAAGCCTAGGTTAGTCAAGAGTGGAGAAAGTCAATACACTGTATCTAGCCAATACACTTATCCTGAACTTCATTTTACCAAGGAAAAATCATTTCCACATCCATTAGCCTAATTAACAAAATGTGTGGTGTTGATGGAAGAAATAAAATAAAATTAAGACAAAGCCTTCAGGGAGTAGGCTTTTGATTGGTCTTTCAAGTGCTAACTAACCACCCTTGGAGTATGGTTCCTAATTAGGGTATTTCAAATGTTAACTAACTGCCCCTAGGGTTAGATTACAATGAATTATCACACTATAGACCACTGTTTAAATAGCAGTATTTTAAAGTAAATTATAGGAAATGTAATAATCCTCATATATAAGATCTTTATGAATAAGAGTCCTGCCATTAATTAGCAGTTCTTTAATGTGTTCTTGCAAGTCCTTGATTCAAACAATGCCAGCTTTTTCCCTGGAAGGTCAGAAGTCATTCAATTCTATCTATTCTAACCACACTGTGAGCACAGACACTAGAAAGCACTTCTCCCAAACAAACTGAGGGCTTCAGAGGGGAGGGGGTGGTGGATTGGGATAGGCCAGTGATGGGTATTAAGGAGGGAACGTATTGCATGGCGCACTGGGTGTTATTCGCAAGTAATGAATCATGGAACATTACATAAAAAACTAGGGATGTACTTTACTGTATGGTGACTAACATAACATAATAAAAAATTATTATTAAAAAAAAAAAAAGGACTTCTCCCTTTCCAGCTGGTCCCTGGATGCTGCTCTTAGTACTCAGCTAAACTTGAAAGAGGTTGGAAGTGTTCCAGTTATTGCCACCTCTCCCTACACACCTCTCAGATCATGGCACACATCCATGATGGTGGTCACCTCCTAACTGAAGCCAATTTCTCCAATTTAATCTTGTTTTCAGTGTATGAGTAGATTTCTGTACTCAAGCCATATAACCCAGCTCATTTAATTGTTGAAGGGGCTCAGATCTCCACCATCAAATGATTTGAATGCAATGATCATTTAAACCCCTTTGCCTAGAATGATGAAGTCCAAACACTACAGTAGAAGTAGTTAGCCACTACTTCACTTAGAGCAAGACCAGTCCCAGGGGAATGGAAACTGGAGCCCTAGCATGATACAATTATTAGAAATAATGGAAGGCTTCTTCTATCACAGACCATGTTGCTAATCTACTACTTCTAGTCTTTAAAGTTTTCTGGCCTTAAGTTTTCTTTCCTGTCAATGTCTCACTTCATGGGTCTGGGCCTCCATTGGGATATCGATTTGCGGAATACATGGAGTTCTTCTATTTATCACCTACCTGTTGAGATACCTGTGAAAGAGTACCTCCTTCTGCTTCCAGAAAAGGCTAAGTAAAAACTGCACTTAAATTTTAGATCACTCATCTGCACTGGCTGCTATATGAGTTATTTGGCTTAGCCTATTGAGTCCCTGCTTCCTGTCCAGCGTCAATAACTGGAAGAGGCTAGAGTAAGTGTGACCAACCATCCTAGTTTGCCTGGGGCTGACGGAGTACCTGTGGCATAGGACTTCCAGCACTGAAGTGGAAAGTCCTGTGCAAACCTGGACTTACCACCTTTGTTGGGTGATGGGTCAGATTTTGGCAAATATGGCATACAGTGGAAGTTTCATATAGAGCAGTCCTAGCTCCAGTCTGGTACAAGTGGTACTAACACATGTCCTACTTCAAAGGCTTATTCAGCCAGGGTCTCTGTACCCAAGCTGTAGCCTTCAAATAAAGAAGTTTCTTCTTTGATCTACCTAAACATTTTAAGAAGTTAACTCACACAATTTTTTTTTAGCTCTCTACTTATTCAAAAGCCTACTATATGGTCTTTTATCATTTTGCCACTGTCTCCAAAGTGTTGTTTCAAAGTCAAATGACCTCAAGCCTGGAACTATAACATGCCATTAATGTCTGGCATTTTCAGGATTCTGATATTTACTCCACTTATAGCTCCTCAGTCACATGCCTCTCAGACATCCTTGAGCTATCCTTAAGGTTTCCTTCCTTCATTTTTTCTCTTACATCTAAAAAGTTCATACGGACTGAGACCTAATAAGTTATAAGGGGTTTCCTTACTATTAGGTAGAGTACATTCTATCCAAAAGGTTTCACAAACTAAAATTATTCACTCAACAAATGTTTATTGAGCAGTTCCTATATTATTAGCACTATGTTTGCTGGTAAGGATACAACAGTGAACATTTTAAGCACAATCTTCCAGGCCAGTGAGAGCTGCTCAGAAGTAATGAGCAACAGCAGTGTGGTATAACCATGAGGGCCAAGTTCCACATGGTATGAGAGCATATGATAGGAGCAACTAATCCCAAATTTGGGAACCATGGAAGACTAAATGGTCTTAACACTCATCTGTTCATATATTCATTGGTTAATTCAACAAATATTTATTGAGAGTTGAACATGTACAAGACACTGTGATAGCCATTGCAGATGAAAATAAATATAAATAGGACATAGTCTTTATATTGAAGTTTCATTGTCTAGTGTGAAAAAATACATGTAAATAATTATAATATGATGTAATAAGTGCTATAATAAAGGTCTCCAGGGAGGTTTCATAAAAGAGATGACTTCTGTATGGAATTGTTCTTGATCTTGAAGGCTAAGGAGAAATGGAAGGTATAATCAGGGAAGAATGATTCTCCACAAAGAGGCAATATCTTGTGGAAATATATAGAAGTGTGAAAGAACATGATCAGTAGGATATCAAGCAGTTGGGTGTGGCGAAGTGTAAGAGTAAGATGAAGAGGGGTAGCCAATGACTGGAATGATAGGAGGCATCAGAGCACAAAAGGTCTTTTATGCCATCTTTAGGGGTTTGAATTTATTTTGAAATTTATGGAAAGCTACTAAATGGTTTTAAGTCCGGAAGTGACCTTTTCAGATTTGTGCTTCAGAAAGATATCTCAAGATTACGAGGTGGGCTGGAGGAAGAAGTAATTTATCTAATCCTCAAAACCACTCTGTGAAGTGTATATATCACATTTATATATAAGCATCTAGGACTTGGAGGTGTCTACTGATTTGCCTCAGGGCCCCTGGGTCATTCCAAAATTGAAGAAACTCAACACTTTGTCTAGATTGGATGTAGATGAAAACTTCTGTGCAGTTTACCTTTGGTTTCAATCAGGCTATTCCTGAAAATAATCTTTAAAAGTTGGTGTTCTACTTGTACTACTGATTCCAACTAGTTTTGCATTATTGATCAAATAGAATTTGTACAATCTGTATCAGAGGCTTTGACTCAGCAAAGTGTTCCACAATATATTTTTCTGTTTCCTGAGTAAAAGCCTAGGTCACTCATATTTTGTAATGTTACTCTGAATCTTCTAAATCTTACACTCAGGCTGGAATTGAGCCATGGAAATATTTTAACTTAAAATTTGAAGTCAACAGGAGGCAATTCACTTTAAGAAAGTGACATTTTTATCCTCTAATATTGTAAACGTTTCAAAATTGTGAATACTGGGTCAAATCTGTTTCTTCCTATATTTATGGGATTTGTAGGTGGCAAATAACTGTGAATTAGCCTTTCTCAGTTTTACAACTGAGTGCAATACAAGTACAAATGGGTCAATAACAATTTTCTCTTCCCCTCAAAATGCCTCTAGTCAGTAAAGTTTTCAAAAGTTTATTAATTACAATAAATATTAAGGATTAAGTTCATGAAAAAGAAAACACAGTAGTTTAACTTATTTCTGGAACATCTGGATTTTGTTGAGGTAAAGGGTGAGCGACAAGTCTGTACACGTTAGCAAAAGAAGGTCAGTTTACTAATTTTTTCTCTAGAACAGTGGTTCTCAGGGTCAGCAGTATCTGCATCACCCAGGAACTCGTTAGAAATACATATTCTTAGCCTGAACCCCAGACCTACTAAATGGAGTGGGAGAAAAAGCGGCAATCTGTTTTTTTCAGAAGCGCTCCAGGCAATTCTGACATAGGCTAAAGTTTGAGGCACACTGGTATAAGGGGGAAAGAAACCCCATATGTTTCAGATTATGAAAAACATGGTTTTGATCCCAAAGCCATGTGATTTTAGACACACCATCTATTTCTTGATCATATCACCAGGTTTCCTGGTTAATAACTTATCTCCTTAGCTGGCCTCATGAGTGGATAAATGCTATTTACATGATACTTGTTTATCTGTTATACTGACAGTATACCCCCTCCAAGTGATTTGGATGCATGTTTAAGTTTGAGAACCATTGGTCTGTAAGATGCAATATATTGAAAGCAGACCAGCTGCAGAACTTGTAGTGTTCCATATAGAATTAAAATGCAGGGTGCCTTGTTAAAAAAATGAAGAACTTCAAGACAGTGACAGAAGAGCATTAAACCAAGCGTTTAAAGTGCAGAGCCCTACTAACCCACACACCTACAACTACACTGGTCCAATGCCCAAAGAGTAGTTTCTGCTTGCGTCTAAACACATCTTTTTTTTTTTTTTAATGGAAACAATACAATGTCATGAAAGTAGGCCTTATTTTCCCCTCAGACACTGCCAATCTTACCTCCTGAGCTGTCGCTCTCCATAGACAGATCATGCTCATTAGCCTCCCATTTTTGCTCACTGTTGTCTTCCTTTCAGCTATCCCAATGCAACTGTACTTCAAGACCCAACTTAAGGTCACCATCCTCCATGACGTCTTCTCTTACTACCTTAATTTTCTTAACCTTTTCTAAACTTTCCTAGTATTTTTAATGTCATCAATTTAGCTTTTTCTAAAAAATGAATAACTGCTGATCATTGTGTTTATCTCGTTTCTCGAGTTAGAATGTAAACATCTTAAGCATTAGGTGATGCCATCATCATGCAATGGAAAGAGCACAGGCTGTTGAACTTAATAAACCCTGGGTGTAAATTCCCTCTCTCACTTACTAGCTGCAATACAGGTAAATTAATTCACTTTTGAGCCTCAGAATCTTCATTGGAAAAATGGATAATAAGATTAGCTTTATTGGGTTGTTGTGAGAATTAGGAGAGATAATATATATAAAGCCCCAGGCATATATAAGTGTCCTCAAATATTAGTTCTTTAATGCCGATACATTGGATGTATCCCACCATATTTCTGATTTTGCTTCAGCAAACAGACAAGGGCTGAACACGAAGTCACTACTCAATAAACATTTGCTCACTGGAAACTGCCTGTATTTAATTTTTTATGTATTATTTTACATGCACCCAGGAAGTAAACCAATCCTGTGGAGAATTTTGTATAAAATGTTATCTCTAACTTGTTTGTAAATTCTTGTATTCACATGATGACTTTTGCAAAAAATAAAAGTTTAATTTTGTACAATATTTTATATTGCTATACTTATTATCTTACATGGGTAAAAAGAGGGATAGTCTATTTCCAATGAGGAGATAGGGAAGTCTGGCACTAATAGAATAAGGGATTACTCTAAATTACACAGAACCAGTGTAATTTAATATCCACTGAAGGGTCCTTGAAGCTGGGTTTAAATTCAGATATGCTGACTCCTTGTCCAAATTTTCCCCCACTATATCAGACAATCTCTGGGAAACAAGAATATACTTGTAAAGTATATGACGGAATAATTAATTTATTAAAAGGGTACAAGTGAAACTATTTCTTTTTATGCTAGCATATAGTTGGCATACAATGTCTGTTGAATTAAAAACAGCGTGTAAGGTGCCTATTACCGTTCCAGGTTCACTGTAGCACGTACTTATTAAGAGTGAGTTAATATTTAAACTCCTCTTTTTGATAAACGTATTTTAATGGAACCATTTTCTCCTAATGAAAATTTAAGGACCAGGTTTACTATTTTTAAGACAGTTTCAAATTGGGGCCTAGCACATCATGTTTGAAAGCTGCTTCCCTCCCCTCCCCCTCTCCACCCATGTGGATTATTATACCTCCTTCTGACTGGTGCAAACCACACTTTGCCTGCCAAACTGATGGCTGAAATACCCCTGAGGACTTTCTGTAGCTCCCAGCCACAGCTCAGAAACCTAAAGCCGTTTCCACGTGAAACAACCAAACACAGTCCACTAAGCCTGAGGTCCGCTACAGTGACGGCTGCTGCATAAAAGGCGAATGAGAAGGCAGCGCCCCCTTTGCTCCCACCCCCTCCTCGTCGGCAGCATCCTATCGCTTTTCTTTGTCGTGCGGTCCGCGCCTGGGATTGGTCGGAAACAGGACCAGCGCGGGACCAGGGCGCACGGGCCGAACGCCGAGACTTGTCCGTCATGTGCGGCCGCCGGTCCACCCCGCCTCGCTGCGCGCTTGGCGAGGCTGGGGGGGGCGGGGCCCGAGAGCTGCTGCGCCTGCGTTGTGGGCGTTCTCCCGGAGCAGCAGCTGCCGCCGCCGCCGCCGCCAGCGCCGCGCCACTGCCGCCGCCGTGTTCGGGTGTAGAATTTGGAATCCCTGCGTCTCGTTAACAATGAAGCAGAGTTCGAATGTGCCGGCTTTCCTCAGCAAGCTGTGGACGCTTGTGGAGGAAACCCACACCAACGAGTTCATCACCTGGAGCCAGGTACGGGTGAGGGCACAGCGGCCTCCGAACCCCCTGACTAACCGCCTCCTCTCTCCCTCCCGTGGGGTTGTCTCTCGCGGCCTGCGACTCGATGCCTTCTGCGAGGCCCGCGGCGCGGGGTGGTGGGGTGGCGCGGGCCCCGGCGTTCAGGATCGCTAGGGACCCCTTGTATTGTTCGCGCCGGGAGCTGCGGGGGTCCCGGCCAGCGCTGCTGGCTCAGGCCGCGGTGGGGGAGGGGCGGCCCGCGGCCAGCGCCGCGGCTCGGGAGGCCCCGTAACGGACCGGCCCCGTCGGCGTTCGGAACCGGCCTGGCTGGACGAAGGCGGCCGGCTAGCCGAGGGCGAGGGAGCCACGTTACTGCACACTCATTCTCCGTCCTCCCTCCGGGTTCGCGGGTTACGAATCGCTGAGGGCACAGGCAGTCCTGGGCGCGGGGGGTTGTCTGAGAAGTCTTTACCTCAGCGACCTGATTCTCACTAAAAAAAATACACTCTGCTTTGCACCTGAATCTTTATGAGGAGAGCAGTCAGGGATATAGGCAAATGTTCAAACGCAGTAAACGCAGGTTACTGGTTATCAATAGGTTTCGAAATTTTACGTAGAATGGTACATCATTCTTGGAAATTCTGAGCCATTTGTAGAAACGGATTTTTATAATTATTTTAATAGAAGTGCTCTAATATATAGGTGTTCACTAGCTTAGAACCTAGAGTGAATCACTAAATTTCACTGGAGAGTGGTGTATGATGCCTGATTACTGGTTTGATCCCAACTCTGCCACTCAACAGAGATGACCTTAGTCAAGCTCCTTATCTTGTCTGGCCTAAGTTTCATCGTCCTTAGGATGAATGGGTTGGGTTGCCCGAGTGATCCAAGACTCTTCTAGTTCCAAATACTAAGATTCTAAGCAGAATGATTATAACATTAACATGCATTTGCGTTCAAATGCATTCTCAGGCTGTTGGAATCATTTTGTGAAGTGGGGTGGATTTTTCTTACTGTAGATGATCATCTCTTTGGGATATTTTCCTGTTTAGAGGGCTGGAGAAGAGTTAAATGAAAACTACCCTCAGGGTGCCTGGCACCTGTTAAGTGCTGAGTAAATGTTACCTCCTCTCTTTCTCCCTTTCTTTTCAATTCTTTTCCTATTGTAGGAGCTCTCAGTTTTACTTACTTTTATCTTAAGAGGGAGCACTGTATTGAGTACATGAAGTTTTTGACTACTATAACACCATATTCTTTATCATATTACTGTCATATGTTCTTTTTTAAATACCTCTTCTAGGACTTAATTTCTCGAAGGTCAGTATCATCAGCTGGATGGTGTGTATTAAGCATTTGATGAATTCTGTACAGTTGTACAAAGAAAGGTGAAAATAAGGAAGCCAGCCACCAGCATACACTTAAAAATAAACAGATGTCTCATGCTTTTCATCAGTCAGAAGGATTAAAAGTTGACAGGGATGGATCAGCACAGTCTGCTGTTACTCAGCCTTGTATTCATATTAGAGATTGGCCTGAGAGTCTCTCCCCCACCCAAGCTGATTTTATACTTTTTTGGTTTGTGTGGCCATTTAAAAATAATTTTTATTTATCCCATTATTAAGTCTAAGCCTATGTTTTACTCATTTTCTAATATATAATGGGACAGTTGAAATATAAATTCAGTGAGGGCAGAGACCGTGTCCGTGCCAAGGGCACAGTAGGTATTTAATAAATGTTTGATGAATCAATGAAATCCTTAGACTATGTAATGAAATGGTGGGAATGATGAAGATAGAATTATGCCTGAAAAAAATTTTAGAGATAATCCACTTTAGCCTCATCATTGTATAGATGAGGATTTTAAGCTTAGGTTAGATTTCTTAGCCATAATTACAAAGCTAGCCATTATTGGAGGTGGGACTCTAACATAGATTTCTGACCTCCTAGATCAGTCTTCCATCAACAGCACTTCACTTAATACAGGTTGGTACAATATTTAGTGTTATATCAAAATGTTACCCTTTTGTAAGTCAGTGAACAATTCTGGATTAATGTTGTCTAGGGCTTAGCTTGGTTGCTTAGGAAGTCTGTCTCTATTACTTTCCCACAGATTTTTCCAAAAGTGGTGTTAACAATGAAATGAAAGGTAAAACTCTAAATAAACAATGATGTTAAATGGAAAAAACAAAATAAGTTACTCTCATCTTTTAGAAGTTGCTATTTATGGTTGTTTCTGGTTTCCTTCAAAGATGTTTTGCTGAATTTCTGTTGAGGTAATTTAGCATTTATACTATCTGAGTGAAAATCATATTAAGACCTTTTAGAAGCAGCAGATGTTTTGGAAACCAGGCAATTTTTTATGCATTTTTTTTTTCACTTGTGGAAAATAATTTACTCCTCTAGCTTGAGTGTAAGGTAAAGGGGGAAAAACCAACTGCAGTTTGAAAAGCTTGGTTTAATATTCCTGAGGATTTACTTTTTCTTGAAACTTGTAGTATGACAAAAATGAAAAATGAAATAATACCCCTATTCTCATGATTAATTATAGAAATATAATATTCCGAGCAATCAAAATTATACTAAATGTGTTGATTCAAACAGAAATGTCTTTAGATCCAGAGCATCTTTAAAACATTTGTACATATTTTATTTTTTCCCATATTCTCCCCTGAAAGATTTCTTTTTCTTTTTTGTTTTTACATTTTCTGTAACTTCAAAATTTTATATAGCTACTTTGGCTCTGGTAGGCAGTCTGTTGTCAGAATCAGGGACAGAGATAATACTGTTGGACAACCTAAAGCTGTTTTAAATGTAACTGACTCCTAACAGAAGGCACCGGTTTAACTTGGAAGCAACTGCAGAAACTTGATATTCAGGGACAAGAGGTTGTGGAAGTTGGAAGTTCTTGCCATTGATCGTGAGGAACAGCCTTTACTGTTACTGAAATCTGATAGTGTATGTTGAAGTGAAGTAGTTACAAAAACAGGAAAGAACTGGAAGTCATTGTTTTATTAGTGTTACTACCTTTGTCTCTGTTCTCAGCTTGTTTGAGAAGACCAAGAAATGATTTCCACTAAAGACCTGGGTGCCTGGGTGGCTCAGTTGGTTAAGCGTCCAACTCTTGATCTCAGTTCAGATCTTCATCTTAGGGTTGTAAGTTCAAGCCGCACATTGGGCTCTCTGCTGGGCGTGGAGTCTACTTAAAAAAAAAAAAAAGGACTCATACCTATCTGGTCCACCTTTTTATGCCCTTTGACATTTTCTATTTCTCCATGCCTCTCAAATTAGCAGAGACAAATCAGGAAATAGGAAGGACATAGAGCAAAACCAGTATTGGTCTGGTACTTCCTAGCTATTTTGGATGAATTTGAGCATCCAGAACTTGATGTTTGGGTATCATTTTGAACTTCCCAGCAACTATTGTATTATTACACTATTCTCAAGTAAAAACAAGAAAGCCACAGCTGTGGCAGAATAGGAGTAAAATCCATCGTAGATGAGCCTACAGAAAAGTTGGAAGATTCATTGATGCGTATTTTTTATTTGTATACGTAAGAGAATGAGCTAGAGACTCAGAAGGAATGGTTGGTGAACATTAAGAAGTTATGGACTGTTTTTAAAAAAAAGTTACAAATTTCTATTTGGAAAAAATGTTTTAAAGTAATGGGACTGAAAGATTATTAGTAAGAATATTTTGGATGTTTTTAACTGACTACCAGTTCAAGCAGTAACAACTGTTATTATTTGGAAGCTTGCCAACCTTTACGGGTAAAACCTAAAAAGAAGCTACCCATCTCTCCCACCTCACTCAGTAATGGCTTTCTGCCCCTTGTGGAATGTGTTGGGAGAGTTCTGTATTGTATTGTTTGAGCCTCCCAGGTTTAAATGGCAGTAAGGTGGAATTTTTGCATTCAGAGGTTATCTACTAATTTTAGAGTGGAGACCGAAGGAAAACCATAAGCAGAGACACAGAATACGAGTGAATGAGGGTTGTATGAGAGGGAGAGCATGTGCAGATTATGCAAGGGGCATTCATTATTTCATTTGATATAATCCAAGAGTTGAACTTTTAAAAAGATACTTTGGTCCACTGTGGCGAACAATTCATTTATTTGATCACTCACAAATATTTATCATGAATATGTTGTGACCAGACAGTGACCAGACAGTGTCCTAGGTACTAAGAATTCATTCAGTAGTGAACAAAGTGGCTTCTTAGAACTTATATTCTAGTGGAGGACACTGATAATTAAAAAGTAAGCAAACACAGATAATGTAAGTGGTAAGTACCATAAAGGAAATAAAGCAGGGTAAAGAGAGATATCAGGGTCCAATTAGGAGACAGATGTCACATAGTGTAAAAGAAGGAAAGAACTGTGTTTAAACATTTTAAACAGAGAAAGTTTAGTAGAATTACTATATCAGGGATTGGAGTAAAAACTCTAAAGAATATAAGATTGGCAGTTATAAAAAGAGTATGATCACATCTCACTTAATGGCAAAGAAGGCACTGGTGCCACACTGGTGGAACTTACTGGATGTTCATCCTTCAGAACTTGTGGAGAAATATACTTTCTAAGGCAGGGTTGGCAAACCGTGGCCCATGGGCCAGTCATCTGTTTTGTAAAAAAAGTTTAATTGGAACATAACCATGCGCAATCTGTTTACATATTGTTTATAACTGCTTTCTTGCTACAACAGCAGCCGTATGACTTTATGATCTGCAAGCCCAAAATATTTACTATCTAATGCCTTAAGAAAAGGTTTATCAGCCCTTGTTCTAGAGCACCCTTGACAGCTGTTCATGGGGACATGTCTTCCCAGATACACTCTGATTCGAAACCTCCAAAGGGTGAGAGAATGCTGGGGGAAGCTGTTGGCCTTGTGCTGCTGACCTTCTGTACTGCAAGAGCTAGGTGCGGAGAACCTGCATGCACTGTAGGAACCTGCCGTTGTTAAAGAGCGAGGAAATAGGAAGGAGAACCCCCTTCTATTGTAATATCTTTCGAGTGTCTTCTATTGACAAAGCTTATCACCATGCCATCTAGAAAAAGATATTGAAGGGACCCAGCTCTGTATTTGCAATGAATTTGGAGCAGTAAATTGATAAACTAGCACATAAAATGACTGGGATTTTTGGTTATTTTAGGTAGAGTCATGAGGAAAGCCTCTCTGAGGAGATGATGTTTGAGCAGAGATCTGAACGATTTGAAAGGATGGGCCAGGCAAAGGGGAATGCCAAATGTAAAGGCCTTGAACGTGGCATGTTCATGTGATTGGAGAAGGCCCATGTGGTTAGAGTATCTGGAGAATGTAAGACTGAGGTCAGAGTAGGCAGGAGCAGATGGTGTAGGGACTTAGGGCTATGGTAAGGAGACTGGAAATCTAGGTAACTACTTTGTAGATTATCATAGTTTTCCACTATGGTATTGAAAATAGTGTGGCTGAGACTAGTGTATTTGCAAGTGGAGATGATGAGAAGTTGTTGGATTTGATATTTACTTTAAAGGTAAAGCAGTAGAACTTACTAATAAATTGTCTGGAGTTGCAGGAAAGTCAGAGAAGAATTAAGAATGACTCAGATTTGGCCTGAACAACAAGATAAATGATGACACCATTTGCTCAGATGGGGGAGTATTCAGAGAAATGCAGGTGGAGATTGTTTGGCTGTATTAACTTTGAGATTACAATGGACACTAGTGTTACTTGAAAATTGTTTCATTTAGCTTACATTTCATTGACCACACTTGGTCAAATGACCATGCCTAATTTCAGAGGAGGTGGGGAAGTTCAGTGCTAGGAAGGAGAACAGGAATATTTTTGAACGGCCTGAATGACTTCTACACTCCCAAGACATCCAAGTGGAAATGTTGAGCAGGATGTTTGAATATAAGACACTGGCATTCAGGGTAGAGTTTGGAGCTTATGAGTGGTAAAGCCATGGGACTGGATGAGATCATCTAGGGAGACAAATGAAGATAGAAGAAGCTGAAAGACAAGCCATTCTGATTTTTAGAGGGCATATGAGAATAAGAAAAAGCCAGCAAAGGAGATCGAGAAGAAACAGTGCAACAGGAGGAAAAACAAGGGAGTGAGGTCATAGAAGTTAATGGAAAAAAGTGGTTCAAAAATAGAAGATGATCAGCTGTGTCAACTGCTGTTATGAATATTCTTACATACCTCTCCTGGTGTATATAAGCAGGAATTGAAGGTATATATACTTAAATTGAAGATTGGAATTGCTGGAAAATAGGGTATGAACTGTTTAGCCTGAAGGTAGTTCAGATTGTTTTCCAAAGAGATTAAATGATTTTATACTCCTGTTAGCCAAGCATGCGATTTTCCATTAATCCACATCTTCACAACTTGATATTATCATTCTTCTTAATTTTTTTACCAATCTAATAGATGTAAAGTATAATCTGAATGAGATGTTAATTTATATTTCCCTGATTAGTAATGTGTTCAAACACCTTTTCATATTTATTGGCCATATGTGTTTCCTATACTGTGAAGTATTTGGCCATTTTTCTGTTGGATGACTTGTCTTTTAATATATGTTTGAATTCCTTGTGTATTTTGTATATCCATTCTTTGGGTCTATGTATTGCTTGTGTCTTCCCCCAGTTTGAGACTTATCTTTTCCTTTTGATGAGTACAAGTTTTTAATTTTAGTATAATATATTCTTCTTTTTTGTTCCTTCAGGATGTTTTTTCTTACCTCTTCCTCAGGGAGAGAAAAATACTTTGACATTTCTCTTCTTTTTTTCTGAAAGTTTTAAAAGTTTGCATTTTATGTGTAAGTCTAATTCACCTGGAATTGATTTTCGTGTGTGGTGTGAGGAATCCAGTTTCATTGTTTTCCGTGTAAATATTCGGTTGTCCTAGCTCCTTCATTGAATGCTTCCTTCTTTCTGTGGTGATGTGTATTGCTCGCTCTGTCTTATAGCAAAATTACAGGTAGATATTGTGATTTTTGTTTCTAGGTTCTCTATTCCATCCCCTTGAACAGGGTTTTTTTTGCCCTTATCACATGTCTTAATTACTGTAGCTTTATAGTGTCTTGCTTTTGGGAGGGCAGCTTATCCTTCAGAAATACCTTGATTGTTGTTGGTCTTTCGTCTCCTGTATATGTTTTAAAATCAAGTTCCATTAAATAAAACTTATTGGGATTTTAATTGGAATTGCATTGAAACTATAAATCAAATTAGGGAAAATGGACGTCTTTATGATATTGAATATTCCCATAAACAAGACATGTTTTTAAATTCATTTTGTTTAATAAGGTTTTATATTTTTTGCACATGTTTGTTAGATTTTCTTCTTAGGTATCTTAAGATGTTTAAGTGGTGTCCGTTAGTTAAAATTACATTTCTGGCTGTTGCTGGTAGTTAGAAATACAAATAACATTTGTATGTTGATAATAAACTAGTGAGCCAATCATTTTACTGATTTGGGGTCTCTAAGTGTACATCCATGCATTTGTGAATGATAGTTTTGTTCTTTCAGAACTTTCTTTCCCTCCCTCCCTCCCTCCCTCCTCTCTTCTTTCTTTCTTTCTTTCTTTCTTTCTTTCTTTCTTTCTTTCTTTCTTTCTTTCTTTCTTTCTCAGTGGCTAAGACCTGGTATCAAATAGAAGTAGTGATCATGGAATCCCTTTTTCTTATTTTTAAAAGAAATGTTTTTCATATTTCCCTCTTAAGTTATTAGCTGTTAAAATTGACAGTTTTTTAATTTGTTTTTCTTGTTGATGTCATAGTTAGAGGGGAGAGGGGCATGTCAGGAGGGAACATACAGAAAAAAAGTTGACTTTGGCGAGTAGGAAGATGGATTTGAAATAGACAATAGGTTGAGAACATAGTGAATTAAAGAATATTGTGTAAAAGTGTTAACAATTGGAAACTTTAAGTGTGAAATTTGAGGTGGTCGGGCCAGAGATGTAGATGCGATAGTAGATAATAAATCATCATACTTAATAAAGTCAGTAGTTAGATACACTGGTGTGGATGAGATTGCCTAAGGAAGGAGTGTAAAGGTGTCATGATCAAGGATAGCAATCTAAAAAACACTACCTCTTAATAGGTGAATACAATTGAAAGAAGATATGGGATAGGAGATCCAATAGTATATAGTTTCAGATCCAAAAGAGTAGAGGAGGGGATTGTCAGTAGTGCCAAATGAAATGCCACAGAGAGGTGTGGGAAGATAGGACTGAAAAGAAGGCATTGAATTTGGCATTTGACATTTTAGAGAAAAATGGTTTGAGTAGATGAGGGAGAATGAAACCAGTTTTGAGCAAGAATATGTAGATGGTACTAAATTAGAGAAAATATTTGTTAAATTTTGCAGTGAAGGACAAGACAAATGGGGTGGGTAGATTGGGAGGGAAGTAAGGTAGAGGGAAAGTTAATTTTAAGATAGCAAAAAAACCCATGCATTTTTAATTTTAATAGTTATTACCTAATAACCAACTCTGATTATCATCAAACTTTTAAAATTTTGCCAGTCTAATAAGTGAAAATCACTATTTGTTTTGCTCTACATTCAATTATAATGAGATTGGGCCTCTTCTAAATTTTACATTGGGTTTTTCATCTTACTGATTTGTTAGAAATTTTTAATCAATGCAGTTAACTGTCATAGATATTTAAAATATTTTGTTAATTGACTTTATTGAATTTTAATAATAACTCTGTTATGAGTTAGGTTTAGTTTCAGAAACAAGTAATAGAATTCCAAACAGTAGGGGCACCTGGGTGGCTCAGGTCATGATCCAGGGACTCTGGAATTGAGCCCTGCATCTGGCTCCCTGCTCAGCGGGGAGCCTGCTTCCCCCTCAGCCTGCTGCTTGCTCCCCCTGCTTGTTCTCTCTTTCTCTCTCTCTCTGTCGAATAAATAAATAAAATCTTAAAAATAAAGAAGAAATCCAAACAATAGTTTAAACAGAATAAAAATGGGTTTTAAGTCTGAAGATACCTTCTGGTCTTTTCAGCCATACTTAGTTTCTCCACTTCGGTGGTTGTTGAAGCTCTAGTCTTTAGCATCAGGGATGTGGGACATAGGGTTTGACACTTTGGATCTTTCCCCTTTTAGAAGCTTTTCTGGAAGCCCTACTCAGTCTGTTTTATTTATATCTGAATTGCCAGGTGTGTATTTGGCTGCTTCTGTTTGTTAGGGGGACTGAGAAGTGTAGTTGCAGCATCAAACAAAATTATTCTGTTAGTAAGAAAGCTTTTGCAAATGGATCTCTCTTTTTAAGGCTAAATGATGTTTCATTGTGTGTATGTATCACAGTTTCTTTATCCATTCTTCCATTCAGGAACACTTAGGTTTTCATATCTTGGCTATTGTGAATAATGCTGCAATGAACATGGGAGCACAGGTAACTTTGTGAGATACTGTTTTTATTTCCTTTGGGTGTATACCCAAGAAAGGGATAGCTGGATCATGTGATAGTTCTTTTTTTTTTTTTCTTTTTTTTGAGGAAACTTCATGCTGTTTTCCGTAATGGCTATACTGATTTACATTACCACACAGTATATGAAAGTTCCCTTTTCCCCACATCCTCGCCAACACTTGTTATCTTTTATTTTTTTAATTATTGCCATCCTAACAGATAATGAAGTGGTACCTCGTTGTCGGTTTGATTTGCATTTCCCTGATGATTAGTGATGTTGAGCACCTTTTCATACACCTGTTGGCCATTTCTGTATCTTTGGAAAAATGTCTATTTGGGTTCTTTTTTAATCGGTGTCTTTTTTTTTTTTTGGCTGTTGAGTTATATGTGTTCCTTACAAATTTGGGTTATTAATCCCTTATCAGATATATTGCTTGCCAATACTCTTATTCTGTTAGGTTTTCTTTTTATTTTGTTTTCTTTGCTCTGCAGAAGCTGTTTAGCTTGATGGAGATGGTGTGTTAATTAGCTTTACTATAGTAGTCCTTTATGTATATAAATATATTAAATCATGTTATACACCTTAAAAATATATAATTTTAGTTTTAAAATAACAAAAATAAAAAAAGTAAATAGAGGAATTTGGAAATAGGGTAGGCAGCTAGCAGTTTCCATGAGTAAAATATAAATTTTTACCAGTATGACTACTAGGTTTACATCATACTTCCAAAAGCTTGGTTGTATAGAGTGATTGAGCAGTGAGTTAGCATTGAGCTTTTGCTTTTTGCTTTTCCAGGTGGAGAGTTCATGAACTAATCTTTTTTCTCCTGATTTTCCCCTTGATTTGAATGTTACCTGTACTTAAACCTGTTAAATTCTCAAATAGATTTGCTGCTGCTTCTGTTCTCTCTAATCTGTCCATTTATTTTTTACTATCTCTTCTTTAGTATCAAACTCTTGTAAACACTATAATTCTATCCCTATAATTCTGTAATTATATCACTTTTATAGGATAGGGTTAACATCTCTCTCTTCATCGTTTTTAGCATTTTCTTGCCTATTGTTACATAATTATTTCACAAGTGAACTTTAGTACCTAACATTTGGTTGTGTTAACATCTCTTCACCTCCAAAATTTTTTTTTAAATTGAGAATTTATTACAAATCTATTGGTTAATTAGAATTTGACAGCTTTACAATATGTATTTATCTCTCTATAGTTTAATATTCTCTTAAATGTCCTGTATATTTTTAAGATTTATCTTTAGATATGTGACATTTTTCTATTATTGGAATCTTTTATTCTGCTTTAGTTTTAAATTGTTATGGTAAAATATACCTAACATAAAATTAACCATTTTACCCATTTTTAAATATATGGTTCAGGGGCATTAGGCACATTTATATTATTATGAAGCCATCACTACCATCTCTTTCCAGAATATTTTTCAACTTTCCATACTGAAACCTCATACTCATTAGACAATAGCTTCCAAGTTCTCCTTCCTCCTAGCCCCTAATGACCATTCTGTTTCTGTCTCTGTGAATTAGACTATTCAGGATATCTCATATAAGTAGAATAGTACAGTATTTGTCCTTTTGTGGCTAGTTTATTTCACTTAGTATAGTGTCTTTAAAGTTCATCCGTGTGGCAGCACCTGTCAGAATTTCCTTCCTTTTTATATACCAAATTCTGTTTATCCAGTCATCTGTCAGTGGACATTTGGGTTGCTTCCACTTTTTGACTATTGCAAATAATGGTGCTATGAACATGGGTATACAAATAGCTTTTTGAGTACCTGCCCAGTTCTCTGGGAATATATATAGAAGTAGAATTGCAGGATTATATAGTTTTTGTGTTTAGTTTTTTGAGGAACCACCATATTGTTTCCCATATTGTTTCCCATGCACTATTTTACATTTCCGCCAGCGATGCTAAGGGTTCTAATTTCTCCACATCTTCCAACACTTATTTTCAATTTATTTGGTATTTTTAAAAATAATTGTCATCCTAATGGGTATGAAGTGGTGATTGTGGTTTTGGTTTTCATTTCCCTAATGATTAGTGATGTTAGGCCTCTTTGCATGCATTTATTAGCCATTTGTATATGTTCTTTGGAAAAATGTTTGCTCTAGTCCTTTGCCCGTTTCTTATTGTGTGGGGGGGTTTGTTGTTGTTGAGTTGTAGAAGTTCTTTATTATGTATATTAACCCCTTATCAGGTAAACAATTTGTAAATATTTTCTCTGATTCTGTGGGTTGCCTTTTCACTCTATTGATAGTGTTCTATGCACAAAAGTTTTTAAATTTGAGGTAGATTCATGGGTCTGTTTTTGCTTTTGTTGACTGTGCTTTTGATGTTAACCAGGAAATCATTGCCAAATCCAGTGTCATGAAACTTTTCCTCCTTATGTTTTCTTCTACTACTTCTATAGTTTTAGCATTTACTTTTAGGTTTTTGATCCATTTTGAGTTAATTTTTGTATATGGTGTAAGATAAATTTTGTTCTTTTGCACATGAGTATCCAGTTTTCCCAGCATTGTTTGTTGAAAACTCTCCTTTCCCCTTTGAATGGTCTTGGTACTCTTGTGAAAAATCTTTGGACCTTATATGTAAGGATGTATTCGGCAGTTCTTTATTCTGTTCCATTGTTCTGTTTCTCTGTGTTTATGCCAGTACCGTGCTATTTTGATACTGTATTATAGTAAATTTCAAATTATTTTTTTTGTATCAACTTTAAATATTAATTATTAACCTGATATTTTACTGAATTTTTAACAGTTTTTCAGTTGATTATGCAGAGATATGTCTGTTGCAAATAATGATAAAATATGACTTCCTCCTATTTTGTCAAGTTTTGTCTAATTGCATTGACTTTAAAACAGTGTTAAATAATTATGTTGCTTACTTACAGCATTTCTTTTCTTGCTTCTGATTTAATGGAAATCCTAATATTTCACCATAGTGCATGAGGCAGCTTTTGGTTTTAGACATACTCCTAAACTTCTGAGGTTGACATCATAAAGCTTAATTACAGTTTGGCACTTAATTACAGTTTGTTTCTTGTTGCTGTTAATGGTAATAAAATGTGGATCTAAAGTATCATGGAAAGACTGCCCAGTTTTGGGGTTCATATTGTATCACCTAAGAGGACTTCAGCTAATTGACTTTTTCTCTCTTTTTTCAGAATGGCCAGAGTTTTCTGGTTTTGGATGAACAAAGATTTGCAAAAGAAATTCTTCCCAAATATTTCAAGCACAATAATATGGCAAGCTTTGTGAGGCAACTGAATATGTGTGAGTACGGGCAGTAGTTTATTTGGAATACTGTCATCAGCCCCTGATTAAACCATTTTTTCCTATTAGGTTGATAAAGGAAAGGGGAATCTTTTACTTTTATTAATTCTAGTCATCTAATTTCTTTTTTTAAGTCCTCTAAATTTTTGATCTTCTTCAGATGGTTTCCGTAAGGTTGTGCATATTGACTCCGGAATTGTAAAGCAGGAACGAGATGGTCCTGTTGAATTTCAGCATCCTTACTTCAAACAAGGCCAAGATGACTTGTTGGAGAACATTAAAAGGAAGGTGAGCTATTGTTAATGTGATTTATTTAAGGCATTACCATATAGCATACTTGGTCAACACAATATTTTACCTGTTGAAATTAAGAATGTACAGAAATACACAGGTAATCCTTGTTGGGATGACTTAGATTAATAAAGCTTTAATTATTTCTTTCTATTTTATATTTTTTCTCTGCAGTCAACTGTTCTGAGGGGTCTGTCTTCAAATACCTTCTAGAGGGAAGAAAAATATTTACATTCTGACTGAGAGTGAGGAATCATCCATATTGGGATGGCTCACTCCTATTAATTTAGCTTTAAAAAAATGTAAGCTCCTGGTAGGATGTCTACTCCCTGGAGGGCTTTTTTTGAAGTTCACTGCTGAGTATCTGATGCTGAGAATAAGTCCCTTGCGCATAGTAAGGCATGTAATAATACATTTTTTAATGAATGGTATCTTTTGCTAAAATATAATATTTTTACTAAATCCACAAAAGAGGGGGGATAAAAGAGTAATGGACCATGAAAGAAAATGGCCTAGTGCACAGCTGTTACTGCATAAATTTAATTAAAAGTGGAATGTGATAATAAAGAGGCTTGGGGAAATTACAGTGAGTTTGGTGAAAGGGAATGAAAAAAAAGTCCCTAAGTTGTTCCTGCTCGTGGAAACTTCTCCATGTTTAAAAAAAAAAAAAAAAAGATGATTTCTTATCCTCTGTCTTTGAGCTATGAAGTTTATTCTTTTTATAGAATCCTATCCTGGGCTTTTTGGAACGAAATCTAAGTTCCTGAATGGGCTACAAAACACACTTATAATAGGGAAACTTTGAATTTACAAACATGGTGTTTAGTATTTTATTTTCTAAATTTGCTTTCAAAAGGTTTCATCTTCAAAACCAGAAGAAAATAAGATTCGTCAGGAAGATTTAACAAAAATTATAAGTAGTGCTCAGAAGGTTCAAATAAAACAAGAAACTATTGAGTCCAGGCTTTCTGAATTAAAAAGGTAAAGTATTATTTCCAAATATAATCTTGGGGTGCCTGGGTGGCTCAGTCATTGAGTGTCTGCCTTCGGCTCAGGGCGTGATCCCAGAGTTCTGGGATCGAGCCCCACATCAGGCTCCTCAGCTGGGAGCCTGCTTCTTCCTCTCCCACTCCCCCTGCTTGTGTTCCCTCTCTTGCTGGCTGTCTCTCTCTGTATCAGATAAATAAATAAAATCTTTAAAAAAAATAAAAATAAAAAGGTAAAGTATTATTTCCAAATATAATCTTAATATAGGGGTTAGTATGTGTGTGTTGGGGGTTGGAGGTTAGTGCTTAAGTACTTAGATCACATTGTTGAAGCCAAGATAAAGGTCATTTTTTGTAAGTATTGGTTCCCTTTAGTTTTCATTTTAGCCCTTGACTTTACCTCAATATCATATTTTCTTGACAGTGTTCAAAAGAATTTATAAATCTGGGCAGTTAAAACAATTTGATGCACGAGTCTCACTGATGAAACAATAGATCTTTAAATCCATGTAGGAAATATGATTCTACTTAGGTTAGCTTTAATTAGGATATTCACACACATGAGGGCACACAAGCGGTAGAAAAACACTACATATGTTACTCGTATCTTCTTTTATGGTGTTTTCATAAAACTTTTCTATTGTGGCTTCATAGGAAAAATAGGCCACAAAAAATAGGGAAAAAGGATGCAAGAGACTTTCCCTACTTGGTATTTATCTTACCTAGACATGGTAAAGTGTTATTCAAAACTTTTTATCTACAGAAACATGCCTTTGCTTTATTGGAATTCTTGCCCCATTACTTGCCACAGTAAAAACTTGTATATAGAGTAGATGTGTACTTCTCTTAGTAAGTAGTTGGGATTTTCTCTTATCCTAATAGGGTCCAAAGTCTTGAGAGTACTTATTTTATGTATTCTCTCTTCCATTTCAAATGTGGGACATTAGTTTAGCTGTCTTAAGTGTCTTCATTAAAAGAGTAACCTTGAACTTTGATTCCCTTTTTGAATAAGGCTTAATTTTAAGCTGCCCCATTTTGCATATTTAATCACTTATGCCAGTTTATTGTAATATCTTGTGTCTCCTGAGGTGCCCTTTGACCCAACTCCTTGAATCTCAGGTTTAGCCCTTAAGGAATGGGATCCCAAATTCATCCTGTAAGTTTTAGAGGTAACTATTCTACTTATGTTTAGGAGGCAGATGATAATATCTTTAAATATCTGAGTCAGAGAAAATACCCTAGTTATTCAGTAAGTTTTAAAGTTTTATTTTCAATATCTTCTATATGTAAGATATAGAAATCGTTTTATAAGAGTTTGTCTTGAGGAACATGGATATTATGGAAATTAAGAGCAAAAATTAAAGTATTTAATAGGTGAATTATCTTTCATGCCTTCTCAGTGTTACCATTGCTGCTAACATTTAATAACAGTGCAGTTTCAATAAAAATTAATGAAGGAAAGGAAACTGTTACTACTAGGCAAGTTATTGGTTTGTCATATATTTAGACATGCTTTAGAAAAACTTTCTTTAGTGTTTTCGTATGTTTGAAACAGATCTTAAGATAGTTTTAGGACTGATCGACTTTTAGATCGACTTCAACACTTACTACAAATAATCCATGTGATCTTAGGCAAGTCCTCTCAATTCTTGGGTCTCAGTGTCCTCCTCTATAAAATAGAGTTAATAATTCCTTTCTTGACTGAAATTATAGAACTTTAAGAAATACACATAAAATGCTTAGCATAATCCCTGGAGCATAGGTAGTGCTGGGTAAATGTCACTTCCTTTAAGAATTCTTTTCTAAGCACAAGTCCTGAGTTCACTTGGTAGCCATAGTTGAAAGGTTAGTTCATTTTTTAAACAAGAAGTAATGAACCATATTGTCAGAGAAGTAAATTGCCTGCTACTATATGGATGTAGGCATGATTCTTAAATTTTTGTGTTTCTATTGCCATGATTAGAAAGTACTATAGTTACAAAAGGGATGATTCTGGAGTTGTGTCAAGATAGTTGCCATTTTATGTAATTGAACCAGTTTTTCCAGTTTTATGCACATATATAGCAAAGTTCACTGGTATTCTTAATTAAATATACTGAAGTCTGGCTTTCTGACTAAATTTTGTTTTGTTTTGTTTTTTAATAAATGGTAACGTAGTGAGAATGAGTCCCTTTGGAAGGAGGTGTCAGAATTACGAGCAAAACATGCACAACAGCAGCAAGTTATTCGAAAGGTAAGCTTTTTCCCCCATGACCATAATCTGCCTTTGTTTAATTTGTGTACCATTTGTGACCCAAAAAAGTCTCTATTGAATAGTGATTGATCTTAGCTTCTTATATATTGGGTTCACATATAGTAGTGAAACTATGAAATCAAACAAATTAGGTCAACCATTATATTTTCTTTTTAATAAGAGACATTTCTCATTAGCTCAATATGATAATTCCATACTCTCAGCTTAAGTCTCATTAGCTTTTAGTACGTGACCTTTAGCCTGATACAACAACTTTAAAGGTACTTTATTTTTAGGAACATTAATATACTTACAAATTTCTTTGCATTTTTTACTATGAATGACAGCCTTACTATGTGGGTTTGTTGTTATTGTTTTTATTATTTTTTTACTTGAAAAGGCATAGATACGGTCTTGGAAGACAAATGACTAAAATGTTCAAATCAGTTGACCAAATTATGAGTTCAAAAAGATTAGTTATCTGGGGCGCCTGGGTGGCACAGCGGTTAGGCGTCTGCCTTCGGCTCAGGGCGTGATCCCGGCATTATGGGATCGAGCCCCAGATCAGGCTCCTCCGCTATGAGCCTGCTTCTTCCTCTCCCACTCCCCCTGTTTGTGTTCCCTCTCTCAGTGGCTGTCTCTATCTCTATCGAATAAATAAATAAAATCTTTAAAAAAAAAAGGATTAGTTATCAATGTATGCTATTATTAGTCTCTGTGGAAAAGTAGTTAAAGTACTGTGTTGTAAAATAAATTCTAGATTTTAGTATCTGAGCTGAGAATTACTGGGGGAACTGAAAATCTCTTGGTTGCGTTGTGTCCTTGTGATTTAGTCTTTTCATATCAGCTTTCGTATGTTAATAAGACTTGAAACATAAATGTAATTAAGGCAGCTATTTTTTGCTCATGAGTAAACTAGACTCTTAAGTTTAAGCAACAGGTTTTTTGGGGGGGAGGAAGGGTGGGAGTACTTCAGCTGGTTTGTGCTGAGATGCCTTTAGCTAAAAATAGGGTTATGACTGACAGGATCTGGGTCTAGTGGAACAAGCTTAGAACAGAGATGAATGGTTACAGCCTTTGGCTTGTAGTCAAAATAGATAAACTGTTTTTTTTTCAAATCAGTATGCAAGTGAAGGTTGAATGTAAAATTCAGTTCTAAGTGTTTAGTCCAAGTGCATATATTTTCAAAACTTCCAGAGCTGATTCCAGCATGCAACCCTGTTAAGAATACCTGATTTAAAATGATAGTTGTATCTTAACCTGTACTTTATTTTTAAAAAAATCTCTTAATCTTTTCCAGAAAACAGTGTTTTATAGTTAAATATTGGCTTATAATACTATGTACTTTTTTCCCTAAAACCAAAGAAAGTTGGTAAAATACTTACATAACACTTTAGTTTTTCATGAACGCTAATATTCTGTCTGTTCAAATTTGAGTTTGAATATATGTGGTTTGGTGGAGCTAGGGAGTTTTCATAATGCATAGTGATAGCTGATAATCTTCTGTCTATTCCTGGAATTGCTTCATACGTCTGCCATTTACTCCTTGGCCGTGGGTTAGTTGGAATAGTGTATGTGAGTTACCTGGTATAGGTACTTGTTACAGGATAAGATAATAGTAGCTGTTATAGAACTTGTCGGGTCCCGAAGTTAGATGCTGTAAATGTTAGATGCCTTATCTTCTCCTTCAGGAAACAAGCTTTGTACAGCGTGATGCAGAATTGTCATAAGAGAACTAATATGTAGAACAAATTTCAGGAGAAATTTAGCCAGTGCTTCATGTTCTTATAAATTCAACCACTAATGTTTTTAGAATTTTTCTATAACATTTATAAATTAACAAAAGTAACTGAAGCCAAATTATTTTTTTAGATACTTTTAAGCTTAAATTTGTCTTTCCATCAGCCATCAGTCAGCATTTTCTTTTGAATAAACAATTTAATGGCTAATTTCCTTTTCATGACTCTAATGCTGTTTAACTTTTCTGTAGAGAGTCTAAATAGTCCTCCAGTCACTTTTGGCCTTCATTTATAGCCTCTCACTGATATACTGCTTTTCATAGTTCATCATATGATCCTCTCCTTTTTAGCTCCTTTAGGAAGATGACAATAAATGTCAAGGTATACCCTAAGCCAGTGATTCTCACATTCACATCAGTATCACCTGGAGGACTTCCTAAACATACATTGCTGGACCCTGTCCTCAGAATTTCAGATTCAGCAAATCTGGAGTGGGATTGAGAATTTGTGTGTCTAATAGGTTCCTGGGCTAATACTAGTGGTCCATGGACCACACTTTAAGAAAAACCGTTATAAAATATGGAGGATCGTTTGCATGTCTTGATCTGTTTAGTAGTTTTTTCCTTTTAAATTTAATCTAGCTCTGGGGGCGCCTGGGTGGCACAGAGGTTAAGCGCCTGCCTTCGGCTCAGGGTGTGATCCCGGCGTTGTGGGATCGAGCCCCACATCAGGCTCCTCAGCTATGAGCCTGCTTTTTCCTCTCCCGCTCCCCCTGCTTGTGTTCCCTCTCTCGCTGGCTGTCTCTATCTCTGTCAAATAAATAAATAAAATCTTTAAAAAAAAAATTTAATCTAGCTCTGAAGATTAAACCAGCTTCTCTTGATTGGCAGTATGGGTATATTGGATGTTTAAGAGCAAAACCATCCAAAACAAAATCTATTCATTGTTTATTTGAAAAAAGTATATGTATTCCAACTTTAAAATTGTGAATTTATTTTTGGAACCTCTAGTTAACTGTATTTTGGGGTTTATTTCTGTTGCTATATAATTAAATATTTCATGACAATATATTTTTTGTAAAGATTTTATTTATTTATTTGTCAGAGAGAAAGGAAGAGAAAGCACAGTAGGGGAAGCAGCAGGCAGAGAGACAGAAGCAGGCTCCCTGCTGAGCAAGGAGCCTGATATGGAACTCAGTCCCAGGACCCTGGGATCCTGACCTGAACCAAAGGCAAATGCTTTATCAACTGAGCCACCCAGGTGTCCTATGACAATATTTTTCATTAAGCAGTAGTTTTTCTAGGATAAGCCAATAAGCTTTTTCTACCTTGAAAATTTTATGCTCTCTTCTGAAAGAGCTGGCAGTCTCTTTTGCCTCAATTGTATTACCTAGTTTAAGAAAAATGTTGCCTGGTCACTCCCCCCCCCCCCCCCAGCATAATCTTGAAAAAAATTTTAAGTAAAAACTTGGGATCTGTATCTGGGCATGCTTGGTTCTTAGCATCAAAACAAATAACTGAGACGAGTATTGGGTTGATAAATAGATGGTGGGTGGGTGGATGGATGGATGGATGGATGTCTTAAGCATCTTGGTATTCTATGTAGCTGCAACTTTTATTTTGTCACAGGTTATTCTTCTGCCTGGAAACTGATATTTCTTTAGATATCAATTGTAAGATGCACCCTAGATTTCAAATATGTTAACATGTGAGAAATTATGTGACTTAGAATAGAAAATATATAGTATTTGGATTCATTTTATAAGACTTGTAATATGGACTAAAGAATCAGAGGAATCTATGATGGAAAATTTTTTGTTTATATTTTCCTTTTAGATTGTCCAGTTTATTGTTACATTGGTTCAGAATAACCAACTTGTGAGTTTAAAACGTAAAAGGTAAGTTTTTATCATAAAACACTTCATTTGACCTGTTCATGGACAACTAAACATTTTAGTGTTTAACCATGAATGGCCTACATTTGCTTAGTGTATGTCTGTTGTCCCAGATGAACAGTCCTTCCTTGTTAAATGATACTCTCGGCATTTCAAGAGTAGTGTTATTTCTTCCTGCTGTCATCCTGCTAATGTTTTTCGGAGACAAGGATAGCCTAAATGGTCATTTTAAAGACACGTACATAGTTAATAAGGAATCCATTTTTATTCAGATTAGCAGTTTAATGTAACGTTAGAAGGCTTGAGTGAGGGAAACTCTTAAAAGGTCATATGTTGAAAAAAATTAAAAATTTTTTACTTGATCTCTCTTATGTTTAATCCACTAATAAGGAATTTAAAAACCTGTATATTGACTACAGCTTGTGATACTGAAAAATGTTAGTAACTGCCATTGTCACAACTAAAGCTTAAGAAGGACAGTGGACAAAGAAATAGTTGGAAGGAGAAAAAACTTGTAAGACTAAAATTTTAGCAAAGCTTGGTTGTGGTTACACCTTATGCTGCAACCTTAACTCTACTTCCACAATCTTGTTCTTATAATACCATCTACCTACTTTTTTCTGTATAAGTACAGTTCATAAAGAGTGATATAGTTCAGTCAGCAGTGAAGTATAGCCAGAGAGTGTAGTTTATTACGTTTATTTTAACGAAAATAGTACAAAAGAATGGCTGAATCAAAGTCCTAGACACAGTCATCCCCTAGTTTCTGTTCCTAAGATGTGACCATTTTTAAGAGTTCATTGTGTATCGCTAACTGAACTCTTTTATTATTAAAGTGTGTATATTCATGTGAAGGTAAAATATTAGAAGCAGTTTAAATTTCTTTCATGTTTGCTTCACTGAGTTTCATGAATATATTCTGATTTTCAGGCCTCTACTTCTAAATACTAATGGAGCCCAAAAGAAGAATCTGTTTCAGCATATAGTCAAAGAACCAGCTGATAATCACCATCATAAAGTAATTTTTTGTTTAAATTCTATTTTATATTTGTTATCTCAAACCAAATTTTATTACAACAGTATTTCATGCATTCAAAATTTGCATTCAAAGTTCAGTGAATAATAATCTAAGTGTTCATCCCCCAGCTTTATTAAATCATGATATTTTTTTATTTGCTTTAGATTATTTTAAGAAATAAACTATTATAAATATAATCATTTTAGTTGCCTGTTCCCAAGTTTGTTTTTGCCTCCTGATCTTCAGTGTCTCCTAGGTGATCATTTTCTTGAGTTAGTATTTATCATCCCTGTGGTCATTTTATATGTGTGAATTCGTGAACAATATTTGGTATTATTTTGCATGTATCTAAACTTCATATAAATGATATCATTTTGCGCATACCATTTGCATTGCGACTTTTTTCACTTGGTTTTACTTTTGAGATTTATTAAATAGATTTAGTTCATCTCAACTACTACCTGAAATCAATTGAATATTATGATAATGTAATTACGCACTCATCCATTGGTTATTTTAACTTGTTTCCAACTTTTATTATAAATTGCATAGACCTAGAATTGCTAGCAATTGCAAAACATTTTTGTTTACCTTTATTTCTGTTGTGGGCTCTCTGGATCATTTGTCAAACTTACACGCATTGGCAAATCAGTTCAGTCCAGAGTCTAGACTTCTTTTAATAGCTGATTGTCATTGTAACATTCAGATCTTACAATTCTAAATACTGCTTCAGATTTGTTATTAAAGTACCAAGATTTTTTTTTTTAAGATTTTATTTATGTACTTGCCAGAGAGAGAGAGCACAAGCAGGGGGAGCAGCAGGCAGAGTGAGAGGGAGAAGCAGGCTCCCCGGTGAGCAAGGAGCCTGATGTGGCTGGATCCTGGGACCCCAGGATCACAACCTGAGTCGAAGGCAGCTGCTTAAGCAACTGAGCCACCCAGGCGTCCCATGACTTTTTTTCTCGAGCAAATTAGAGTTAACACCAGGTTCTTGGGATCGAGTCCTGCATCGGGCTCTCTGTCTGCTCAGCGAGGGGCCTGCTTCTCCCTTTCCTTCTCCCTCTGCCTGCCGCTCTGCCTACTTGTGATTCCCCCTCTCTCTGTGTCAAATAAATAAATAAAGACTTAGAAAAAAGTTCTGTCCATCTAAAAATGTCGTGGACAACATAAGAAAGCAAAAGACAAATTTATTTAAAAAAACCTGTTTCTAAGCAAGCATACCTAAATATTGTGTTTTTAGGATTGAAGACTCAATGTAAATGGATGAAAATTTCTTAATTTAACTGGACTTTTATATATATATATATATATATATATATATATATATATATATATATATATATATATATAAATTAAAGATTTATTTATTTATTTGACAGAGATAGAGACAGCCAGTGAGAGAGGGAACACAAGCAGGGGGAGTGGGAGAGGAAGAAGCAGGCTCATAGTGGAAGAGCCTGATGTGGGGCTTGATCCCATAACGCCGGGACCACGCCCTGAGCCGAAGGCAGACGCCTAACCGCTGTGCCACCCAGGCGCCCCTGGACTTGTATATTTTTAAGTCCTTTACATCTTTTGCCTCAGGTTTATCTACTGTTGAGATTTATAGATTTTTGCATTATAACAATGAGTTTAATTTGCTTTAGAGACGAATGCTTTTTTATTTAGGTACCTATGATCTGAATATATCTGTAGCTGAATAAAAAAAATTACTGCTAAAAATTCAGGCTGACATTTAACTGGAATAGTTGAAATGTCTTTTTTTCCTATTAATGAAAGCATTTAATAAGAAAGCATAAACCATATGTCAAATAGAGTAGCTTGAGATAAAATAATCCTCATCAGCACAGTGGCCATCTGGTTATGCTTGAAATTCCTGGTGAAGTTTTAAATCTTTTTTTTTTTTTAACCCTTTGGATATAAAAAAATACTTTAAAATGTGAAGATCTTTCCATAGACTCATTCTGAGGCATGAGACCTTCAAGATTCCTTACAGGAAAAGAAATAGTTAAATAGTATGAAGTAACATGCTTCATACCTTTGTGAATTGGTACAAATACCAATTAGTGTGTAAGTCCAATTAGGGCAGAGAACATAGCTAAGTTGTATCCTTAACATTTAGTCAATAATGGGTGCTCAATTAGCACTTTTTAAATGGTATATTGTTTCGTAGTCAATATAATTTCAATTTTTGATATATTTTCTTCCTGATTTTTTTAGGTTCCACACAGTAGGGCTGAAGGTTTAAAGGCAAGGGAGCGGATTTCAGATGATATTATTATTTATGATGTAACTGATGATAATGCAGATGAAGAAAATATCCCAGTTATTCCAGAAACTAATGAGGATGTTATATCTGATCCCTCCAAGTAAGGAAATTATGAAGTAAAATTTGTGAAAATATTGGTTACTTTTGTTTATTCCGTGATAAACTACTATCTAACTCATATTTGGATTATTAAACCGAAAAAGCCAAATTACTTAACCAAATGTTCTCCCTTCAGCAAAGACTTCCAACAAAAAGTAATGAGAATTGTAATTTTTTAATTTTGGAGTTAAACATCTTTAATTGGTCCTCTGTGGTCTCATATCATACGAAGAATCAATATTTGTGGCTAAGGAACTCACCTAAGAAATTTAAGCTTTTTGATATGTGTTTTGGGGATAAAAGTTTCCACGGAGAATGAATGGACAGCATTGAGTTTATTGAATGCATTTGAAAATGTAATTGGTCCTTTCTCATATTGCTGATCTAGCTGTAGCCAATACCCTGATATTGTCATTGTTGAAGATGACAATGAAGATGAGTATGCACCTGTCATTCAGAGTGGAGATCAGAATGAACCAGCCAGAGAATCCCTAAGTTCAGGCAGTGATGGCACCAGTCCTCTCATGTCTAGTGCTGTCCAGCTAAATGGCTCATCTAGTCTGACCACAGAAGATCCTGTGACCATGATGGATTCCATTTTAAATGATAACATCAATCTTCTGGGAAAGTGAGTGCTCATTGAGATGTTATCTGAGTTTATTTGCTTTCTTTGTTTACTTCACATGTTCTATTCTCTTTGAATGATCTTCCTTTCAGATTATGAACCCATGGAAATCTTTCTTTCTTTGTTTTGGTCAGGGCTGAGCTCTGCAGATGTTTCTGTGGGAAGGATTTAATCATTCCAAGAACAGTATTGAGATTTTCTTGGAAATTCCTTAGATTTCTTTCATGAGATACTTGTTTTGAATGTCCATAAAGTATGTGTGTATGTGTATTTATGTTTTTATCAGGAGTGGAATAACAATCTCTGTTAAGGGGCTTACTTTATAGCATAAGAAAACCAGAAATTAGTGGCAATAATGAGTAATAAGAAGTTTAACATTTTATTATTTACAGTGTAGAGGAAAAAAGATAAATCAGACTGTTGCAGAATCTTTTTTTCTGTAAATACTAAAGTTTTGTGTAAAGGCTGTGAGATCTCAGTTAACCACATTTTCAGGAATGTCAAATACTGAGTAGGATCTCTTAAGGCTAAGAATTTTGTAATGTGATTTTAAATGTAAAAACAAGGAAACCTAATATTTGACATTTTTAAAATCTTTTTTCCTTAGGGTCGAGCTGTTGGATTATCTTGACAGTATTGATTGCAGCTTAGAGGACTTCCAGGCCATGCTGTCAGGAAGACAGTTTAGCATAGACCCAGATCTCCTGGTTGATGTAGGTACTTTGAATAATCTTTGCTGTACAGGCAGTTTGTATATTTACATATATTGTTTATAAATCAGTACATCATTTTTTTGTATTCTCGCTGTTTTTGCGTTTTCTTTTTTTAAATGAATGATTTTGTTTATCAGAAACCGTGAGCAGATAGTATGTTCAGGACAGTGAAGGAGAGTGATCACTACCCGTTTCTGCATAGCAGTTCAGTTAATCCTCCTATAACAACATACCAGTTCTGTTCAACAGTACTGCTAAATCCAGGTCTTCTCTGGACTTGTTGCCGTATTTGTTTTGCTCTAGAAAAAATTGTCACTGAATAGAAATTGGTGGAAATTTAGTAATAGAGTTACTTAGCCAGGAAACAGCATGGAGACACTTTTTAATGTTTTCCACTCAAATGAATTATATTTTATTATATTAGCTATATTTAAAAAATTTTTATGTCCTGAGTCCTAAGGTTACCCTGTTCCAGTCCCCACTACCACCTACATGAACATGACTCCAATGCTGTCTGGACTTTGAATCCTTATCTCCCATTTCTGGCACTAACTACCTTTCTCGCTCTCTTCCCTCTTGCTCCTACCATTCCTCTCTCCGTTATGTGGCTTGGTCCCATCCAGATGAATGGTCCTATCCAGATGAATATTGTTCTTTCCCTGATTTCCATTTTCTGTTTTAAATATGTTCCTCTATCCTGAAAAGTTTTGTTGCTCCTTTTTTTTTTTTTTTGCATTTTCTGCCTTAAAATGTAGCTTCTCTTACATCAAAAGATTATGTAGTCTTGTCCTTTTAAGAGCTTCTCAGTGACGCTAAACGGAATTAGTCCTTTCTTACTCTTCTGTCTTACTAATTTACCACCTAACCATCTGCTTCTCAGTCTTTGTCAATATCCGTGATTTGATTATGCTTTCCAAATCATCAGTATGTCACAGAATATATTTCACTTTCTTTGAAGATTTCCTTTCCATACTGGCCTATGTGACAATCTTAAGTGAATGCAACATCCATATTAATGACCTACTTTAATTCGTTAGTTGTAATTTATCAGCCTTTCTTGATTCTGTCAGTCTTTGTCCCCACCCTGAATCCAGGGACCTTTTAGAATATCTGTCCCTTAGGTCATAAGAAGGAAATAAAATTCCATAATTCTGACCCTCTACAAATCCTTGCAGTCTTCAATTAGATTATTTTAATTTAACCTTGGAACATTTTTCATACTTGTCTGTCCTCAAGACCTCATCTAGCCAAGTCTTCCCTATTCACAGAGGATAATCACCTGCCTCTCGTAAGCTGTGCAATCTCATCTTCTTTCTTAGAGGAAGTGCTTACTTTCTCTTTAAAGCTTATTTGTACACCTGCCCTCTGCCGCTCTGTTTTACATCTCTGACCTTGATCTTTCCCATCTCACTTTAGTGGGTACAGATCTCTGTCTTAAACATTTTGACGTGTTGCTCTGCTCATTTACCATTTTGCTTCTCTAATTCTTTCATTATAAAACTTTAGGAATGAGTGGCTTTATTTGTTACTTCTTTTTTACTCTATATTTCTTTTGAAACCCTGCATTGTCTTGCTTATTTACTCTAAGCCTGTGCTGCTTTGGTTTATTCATAGTGAGTAGGCTACAGTTTTTTTTAAATCAGGCCATTGGGCTAGTAGGTTTGTTTTGAATCAGACAGATTTGGGTTTCATCTGGTTCACGTCACTTACTAGCTATTTAACCTTGAGAAAGTTCACCTCTCTTGCCCAGTTTCCCCATTTGTTAAATGTGGCTAATGCTTAACATGAAGTTCTCTTGTGGGGATTATAAGTAATTAGTGCTATTATTATTAATACTGGTTATTTTTGACAGTGGAACTTCTGTTGATTTTAGAGGCACTGGACTTGTTTTTTTCCTGTCTTCCTAGCTATTCTGTGTTTACTCTAAGAGCTTTTTTTCCCCCCTGTTTTCTCCTTGTGAGTATTCCCCAAGATACCCATTCTTTTTATCTTTTTATTTGTTCTACATCTCATCTTTTCTATCCTTCCTCTGGGGGGGGATTTTGGCTTATAGGATTGCTCTCAAATTATATATCTCCAGCTCTTAATATTTTTTTAAAGTAAACTTTGCTTGAATTCTAATTCCATGCCTTTGGGTTCATCAGTTAAGATCTTGCCTTAAATTATTTGTGTTTAACACCAAACTTTTATTTGTTCTCTAAATGAGCTATACTTTTCAGCTTTCTTATTTTCTATAGTGGTATCGGACTTCTCTTTACTCACCCAGGATAGTAATCACTGAGTCATTTTGGTTTCCTTATCTTTATCTCATTGTTCATCAAGTCCTGTGTATTTTCAAAAATAGCACTCACAGATCATCCCTACCTTCTGTTGCCTCTCTCATCTAAGACCTTCATTATTTCATCCTTATGTTGATTGTAAAAATCACCCATAGGTTGTCTTGTTCTCTGAGATGGCAAAGATGATAAGGACATGAATAGGTATGCTGAGGAGTTCATGGGTTCTCTGCAGAGTTCAGTTCTTAGTGACTGTGTAGAGCTAGCAGGAAAGGCCTGGCCTTAGGATTCAACCAACTGTGTCAGCTCCTCATGTATGATCTATGTTTTTCTGCTTCACACTATGCATCTGTTGGGAATACATGAAGGTATCTCTGATTTAGTGGGTGGCATTGAGTGGGGCAAAGAAAGAGTGAGGAGCTTATACTCTACAGATGCCACTTTCAATAGGGACAAAATCTGGTCAGGTCTCAGAGGCAGTGACAAACCGAACTTGGCAGAGATTGGTGGTCATGTAAGTTATCTACTCTTACGGGTCTCAGTCTCTTCCTTTTCATGGATCAGGTAGTATGAAAGGGGGGAAGTTAACAAGAGAAGAGGAAGAGCTGGGAATATTTTTAGGCTATCATGAAAGTAGAACTTTTTTTTTTTAAATGGAACTTTAAGGAGAGGAATCAATGTCTAGAGACTGGAGAAGGGATCTATCTGCATTTCGTTCTATCCTGTGAACCATTTGGTGTGTTCATTCTCCTAAAATGCTTTAATCCCTATATTTCCTTGCTCAGGCCTTTTCCAAGGCTCTTAACTCCTGACAGAATGTGGCCTTATGCTCTGACCGGCCTTGCTTTACTTCTTGAACTTTGCACATATAATTTACTATTCAATTCGGAACTTTTATGTTATTTGGACTGGTCATCTTGTCTACTGCTAGCACTTAACCCCCCATCATTCTTTCTTCTCTATTATTGCTGATGTTATAATTTATTCTTCCCTCCATTCTCTCAAGTCCTAACCATTCTTCAGGGCCTGATATGTGTTGGATAGCTTCCTCAAGACTTTTTGTTTCATCTTGCGTGTGCGTGTGTGTGTGTGCATATGCGTGTGTGCACACGCATGATTTTCTCCTGTCTCCTTTCTCAGTATTTTTGATCCCCACCATCCATTAGTATTATAATACTGGATTGTATCTGATCATATGTTGCTATTTGATGTTGTTCTTGTCTTTTAGATTGTAAGCTCCTAGAGAGCAGGAATAGTGTCTTCATCTTGTATTCTTCATGGTGTTAGTTATTTCTTAGATGCTCAATAAATCCTTGTAGAATGAATGACTGAAGCTTATGACTTAAAAGTTACGTCTGTAAACTGGCTGGACTGAGGCGTACAGTAAGCAGTGGTCTTAGCATTTACGTCTTCTGTTGCTAGGTGAGGTGAAAAGAACCAGCAAGGAGGTATGCCATTTAGTCAGAGGGCTCCATTTGAGGTGTAATTTGGGAGCCACCATCATAGAGCAGATTCTATAAATTTCTCACATAATTAGCAGGTAGTCTGTGAAGGCTTACTGTTAGGGCAGGGGTGCCACTTAAAGCCAGAGGCATTTAGAGAGAAAATAATAATAAGGAAATGAAGGAGAGAAGAAGTTGGGCAAACCACTATTTGTCGTAAGTGATTTGCCCCACTGTTTTATAGAGAAATTCTTACAACATCTGATGCATGGGCTAGCTTGCTCTGCTTTTATATGTTTTTCTTTCTGTTTTCCTGCTTTTCTCTTTCAAACTGTTTTACTGTATGAAAACTTCCTAGTGCAGGAGCAACATCTCTTCACCCACATGGCTGTATAAAAATTTTGAACACACAGTTAATTCTTTTTTAATATTTTTTAAACTTATCATCTTTCTTGTTTGGTCTTTCAGCTTTTCACTAGTTCTGTGCAGATGAATCCCACAGATTACATCAATAATACAAAAGTAAGTTTTAATTCATGTTGCTCAGGACCCATAGCTGTAAGAATCTGAAAAAAAGTCCTAGTAAGTAGAGAGCAGTATCACTCCCGGTTACAAAAAGCATTTTGTATTCTTACCTTATGTGTGTGTGATCAAGATAGTAAAATTCTAGATGAAAAAATAGCTTTTGATTATGGGGTGAGTCATTGCCCAATTCTACAGGCATCTGTGTGTTTAACTCTCAGTACAAAATCAGCCCTCAAAGTGCTTGGAGATCAACTGACTTAAACTTGGCATGTTCAGGTGTGTCACTGAAATAAATTATTAAAATATTATTTCTTCATGTTTTATGTGCTTCAGTGTACATTCTTATTCCTTCTATAAACAGCTTCTCAGCATTTTTTATTGAAAATTCACTGGTACCCATATTCTTAAATAAGTTCCTTCATTTTATTAGCATGCAATAAAAGCTCAGGGATTTGAACTAATTTGTTCTAATTGTAGGTAAGGCAAGTTGAAACAAGTATGGGTTTTGGACACTTTTTTTTTAAAGTATGGTTTTGTTATTTTCTTAGTTCCAGTTGGGATTAGCAAATGTTGACAGGAAATTCCTTAGAACTGGTTTTTAACGAGTAATAAGGACAATTTGAAGTTGTTAAGAGCAAATGATTAGAATCATTCTGTTACTTTGCATATAGCTTATACAATAGGTGTATTTTTAAATATTTTTTAAATACAGTAGTTGTATACTCCATTTATCTTGCATTCATACCAAACTTCAATCGCATTTTTTTTATCAACTATAAAGGTGTAAATCAAGTCCTCTGAAATTTGTACAAATTCTAGATTAGTGAACTTAAAATTTTATTTTGGTTTTTGTTCTTTTTGTCTAAAAATGAACACTTAATATAAGTGATTAGAGTGAGGGGATAGAATTTTTCTAATGTCATGTGTGAGGATAATCTGACCAGATTTTCTGCATATTCAAAGTTATAGCCTGGGTAACTTAGAGTTGAAATAATTTGTGAATTTTTGAACTAAAAAGTTGATTATACATTGAATATTTGGATAATTTTTATCCGGGATTAGCATACTTTTTATAAAAAGGCCACTTGGTAAATACTCTGTCGCAAGTACTTAACACTGTAATTGTAGTGTAACAGCAGCCATAGACAATACGTAAAAGAATGAGTATAGCTGTGCTTCAGTAAAACTTTATTTACAAAAACAGGCAGCATGCTGAATTTGGCATGTGGACCAGAGTTTGCCAGGATTTATATTATAAGTTTCTATGGATCACCTCAACCCACTGGGTTTCAGTAAATATGGTTTATTAAATGTTAAGTCTTAAGGTGAATGAACCCATATCATGCATTCATTTAGTGAATGTGCTGCACTGTTTATTTATTGCTACACATTGAGTCATTCTTTATTCTTGGATTATCCTCTTTATTCCAAAACCAATAGCTTAATTAAAGTTCTCAAGAATAGCAGTTAAACAGCAAATTGCATATTGTTCTATAGTGCTATAGAAAGATTAGAGAATGATTTTTCATCATAGTTCTAAAATCTAGATTAATGTTTTCAAATAATTGGCACATCAGCTGTCATTCCCTTGTTCATGACAAGTATTTTATTAACGTAAATTACAACACTCTTTTCTAATAAATCAGGATACTTGTACTCTTCAGTAGAGCCATTTAAGTGGCCACTACTAATGAATAAGAATTTGCATCGGAGATGAATCCCCTTTGTCTTCCTGGTTCTCATATGTTTTGTAATAACAGTGGCATCCTTGAAAACTATTTTAAAAAGTAAAAATAAAGATGGTATTATTGCATTAATGTTTATTGCAATTGCGAAATCAGAAATGTTTTTATATACATTTTTGAAAAGGTTTAGTTTATTATGTTTTGGGGCCATTATTATTTCTGAATCTGGAAACTTGTACTACTTCATTTTATGATGAATATCAGGGGAATCAGGAATTAGTATGTTTTTTACACCGTGTATACATAACGAGCATGCAAGTGTCTGGGATTTACAGCTATTTAGGGAAAATTGTGAACCTCAGCACCTCAGTTTGAACATCGTTGAAAAGAGCACTGAAGAACTAAACAGCATGAAAAGTTTAATCCCCTTTACAATCAGATGTGAGGAGAGAAGACAGTGGTTGAAAGCAATTTAAATGACAGAAAAGAACTGAAAGAGTCTCAGGAAATGAAGAACCTTCACCTCAACTTTGAGGCTTCCAAATATAGAAATTAATAGTTTTAATTATATCACCTTGTCATCCTGAGCTACTCTGAATATGTTCATTTATGCTAAATATTCTGTTTGTGAGTGAAGAGAAATGAGTAATATACATTTTTAATCAAAACTGTTTAAGATGAGTTTAATTGTTTAAAGAATTATCTCTTAATTAGTTTGAAACCAGCCATCTTTGATTCATTCACATCTTTTACCCGTGACAAATTCTGTCTGTTCTTTTGAAATGCCCCCTCTTTTCATACTTAACTGTCATCCTAGTTCAGGTTCTTTGTTTCATCCACTTGATAACAGCAATAGTTTTCTTAAACGGTCTTAACCAGTCTTACCTATTCAAATCTCTTTCTCTCTCTAGTTCATTTTTCCTGGTGCTCCCCTTTCCCCTGTATTTCAGATAATATACCAATATTCACATACTCTGCCAGTTTTTTTTTTATATTTTGCTATTTTTAGGAATATATAAAATGAAACAAGTATTTTTTTATATTATTTTTTCTCTTTTAGTCTGAGAATAAAGGATTAGAAACTACCAAGAACAATGTAGTTCAGCCAGTTTCAGAAGAGGGAAGAAAATCTAAATCCAAAACAGGTAGGTATAAATGTAGTATTAGTTTTTACAGATTATTAAAATTGAGTCCTACATAGAAACTAATGTGAGCCAAGGAAAGTCTTTGCCATACTTAACAGTTGAACACAGAATGTACTGTTCTCAGTTCTATGCATAATGTATCAGGGTTTCAGCTTATAGAGAAAATTAAATTGGTGAGGTACTAGTTCTTTAAGTCTTTTTTTTCTTAATTTAACTTTAAGAGAACTGAAAGAACTCTCATATCTTAATTGTTGAATAAAAGACTTAACTTTTCTGACTAGTACATTTTAGAATTTACTGACACAAAGTATCATATTTCTTGTTTGGGTGTGTAAGGGTAGTGATTGCATATATGCACATCTGTTTCCATTTTTCCACCTTCAGCTTGAACTCTGTATAAGCTGGTGATAAAAGAGCATTTTTCTAATCTTTATTATAGATAAGCAGCTTATCCAGTACACTGCCTTTCCACTTCTTGCATTCCTCGATGGGAACCCTGCTTCTACTGTTGAACAGGGGAGTACAGCATCATCAGAAGTTATGTCCTCTGTAGATAAACCCATAGAAGTTGATGAGCTTCTGGATAGCAGCCTAGATCCAGAGCCAACCCAGAGTAAGCTTGTTCGCCTGGAGCCATTGACTGAAGCCGAAGCTAGTGAAGCCACACTGTTTTATTTATGTGAACTTGCTCCTGCACCTCTGGATAGTGATATGCCACTTTTAGATAGCTAAATCCCCAAGAAGTGGACTCTACATGTATATATTCATCAAAATGATGAACTATTTATTTTAAAGTATCATTTGGTACTTTTTTTTTGTAAATTGCTTTGTTTTGTTTAATCAGATACTGTGGAATCAAAAGCACCTTTTGCTTTTCTCACACACTCTTGCAAAGCTTTCAGATGTTACTCAGCTACATAGGTACACAAAATTTAATGCACATTGTTGGCATATCTTTAAGTTGGATTCAAATGGCCATTTTTCTCCAGTTGTAGTAACTTGGATTTCTTTTTTACATATATGCCCATTAACCCCAGTTAAACTTTTGTTTGTTTTACTTGTTTGATGCTGTCTGTTTGCATTGAGTGTAAGTCACTAGAACTAATGGTAGAACTCTTAAACCTTTGTCTGTTCCAGTTACTTTTATTAAATATTTTTCACTTGGCTTATTTTTAAAACTGGGAACATAAAGTGCCTGTATCTTGTAAAACTTCATTTGTCTCTCTTGTTCAGAGAAGTTCATTCATGTTCAAAGGAAAGGCAAAGTATACATGAGTGCTTGCTGTCAGATATGGCTCCAGCTCCATATACATAAAAAGAAGGGGGATGGGATGGCATCAACCCCATCCATCTCGTTGGAATAGTTTAAAGTAAAAGTTTTCTGATTTGTTTGTGTTTTTTTGAACCATACTATTTAGTAAAATAAATATAATGAATGTTGCGTACTAGTGTCTGTTATGTGTCTTCTTTAGAGGTGACACCCACATGTAAAAATTTTTCCTTTTTTATAGGAAGTAGATAGACTTAAATTGTAAACTGTCTGTTGTCCATTATTGAGTCACACCAAGATCTTTGTGCCTCATCTCAAGAGATAGACTGTGTATTACAAGGAAGGAATATAAGATCTCTAAACTTAATGTGTTTTAAAGTTCTTCTGTGTTAAAAATTATACTGGCTTGCTCTCTGTATTTCTAATAAAGAGAAATATGCCTCTCATTGTCCCAAATGAGGTAAGAACATTATCACTGGATGCCACTCAAAGGCCTGTAATTTTTGCCCCTAGAGAAAATGAAACAGTAACACTCTACTTTTTGAACAGTTGTTCAGGAGGCTTATAGAGGCTTAATGCAAGGCAGGCATCTTTTTTATCAAGTTGAATTCTACCTTCAGGCAGAGGGCTGGAAACAGAGCAGTTTATATCTGAATATTTTATAGGGCCATTTAATGAGGAATTACAAATATGGCCTTCCTCTTGGCCATATTCTGTCTCTCAATATCCTGGAATTTCTCTTACTATGATGTAAAAATTCAGAGTAAAGCCTAGCACAGAGAGATAGGAAACCCTTCCCTAGCAGATCTTAAAACATTTGGCTCTGACAATGGCATCTTGGTGAGCTAATTTAAGTCCCCAGAAGTTAGTTTCTACATTAGCTATAGAGGTCACTTTTCTAGAGGTTGTTAAAAGTGGGAACAGAGCCTGAGATAACTTTAGAGACTTTTCTTATTCCCTTCTCTTCTTCAGTGTGGAATATGATTAAGTTTCTTCTCCTTGGGGACATTTTGGAGCTTTAGAAGTATTCCAAAAATCTTGAAAAACTTAACTCCTAGTACTTTTTAAAGTTGAAATTAAAATTTTTCATCTTTAGTTGGAAGGAATTTAAAGTATTGTTAATACTACCACTTAAAAATATAATTGTTACTGTTTAAAAATAGTTCTGTGCTTTTTGAAATGTATCTAAAGGAATCTACCATACTGATTTGATATCATCATCCATTCCACTTCTCCCAAAGAATTTTATCCTACTTTCATTATGTGTGAAAGTCATGCATTGAAGATACTGTCACACTTCTCTGCAACTAAATTTGAAATTGTTTCCTATAACCTTAAGATTCTAAGCATTAAAGAAGTTTGTGTCCAGTCATGCACAGTTCATCAAAACAGTGTAATTATCCAAATCATTTTCTCTATCATGTAGTTAGATTATTTCTACTTCATAAACAAGGGTGGCTGTGTAACTGAATTCTGATAAATAAATCAGAAGTGATGTACAGAACTTCCAGGTCTGGTCTGTGAAAACCTCCCCTCTGCATTCCTCCTTGCTCTTTTACCCCTCCACTAGCCTGATGCAGAGGAGTATATGGCTTCTGAGTATACATTGAGGAGGAGGAAATCTGGCTTCCTGATTTACTGCTTAGAAGAGAGCCACCCATCAATCTTGGACACCTATTGTAGACTTCAGGTGAGTGGGGAACAAACTTTTATGTTCTGCCTTTGGCTTTTTTTTGTTTGATCTTAGTGTTCACTAATACTGAAATTTTGGCAAACATTAAACAGTAAAATTTTATCAGAAATAACATTTTTAGTGGAGTGAACAGGTCTTGATGAGTACTTCCCCATTTTTTTTTGTATCTGAAGGTGAAGATTATCAATGTAAGGGCATGAGTTTCATTCCTTTTTGTTTTCCTAAGTGTACAACTCTTAAAAATTTTATAATACAGGGGCGCCTGGGTGGCTCAGTCGTTAAGCGTCTGCCTTCGGCCCAGGGCGTGATCCCAGAGTTCTGGGATCGAGCCCCACATCAGGCTCCTCCGCTGGGAGCCTGCTTCTTTCTCTCCCACTCCCCCTGCTTGTGTTCCCTTTCTCACTGGCTGTCTCTATCTCTATCAAATAAATAAAAAATCTTAAAAAAAAAAGTCTCTTTAAAAAAATTTTATAATACAAAGAAGTATATGATGAAAGGAATTCTGTTATAGCACTTTCACTCAGTCTTTTGAACTTCTTCAGAATTATGTACTAGAACTGTTTTATTTTTTAATGCCTTACGAGCCGGTGACTTAATTGATCATCTTTTGATTTCATTGAAAGCGAAAAAATAGAAACTACCTGAATTGCAAAAGGACTTTTCTCTCCCTACTGTCATTCTTTCTCACCAGTATTTAAAAATTTGTCTTTATTGGGTGTTCAAGATTTTATCCGAAGTGCCTTAGTAAGATTCAGAATGCGTAAGAGGTGCATCTTTGTTGAATGTGGAAAGTAATTGTTAAGAGGGATGACGCCTTGTATCCTTAAGGCATCTTTTCAGGCAGATCCAAGTTCAGGAAGGAGTAATAACGAAATTGAAGATCTGGAAACGGATTTCTCTAAAAACTCGTTTATCAGAGGAAGTCTCTGTACTCTCTCTGGAAAACAAGTACCACAGTATGAAGACTGTTAATTTCCAGAGTGCCCCTCCCCATCTTCATCCCCTTTATAACTTTCACTTATGGGGGTTATAAGTATCGCCATCAGAAATCACATATGACAGAAAGCTGAATGTTCTTTTAGAAATAGGGATGGTATACTCAAACGATAGGCTTAAATGTGAAGTCTGCAGACTGGGAAGAGGATGAAATGACATTGTGATGAATGTACATAGAATGTTAAGAATTAGAGCCTAAAATGTTCATTTCAAGCACACAGGAAGTATTTTTTGAGAATTGGTTGCATATTAGGCCATAAAGCAAATCAACAAATTTCATGGAATTGGTATCAAACAGACTACAATACAAATAAAGCAGACCTTTACAGTTTTGAGGCGTACTGGCATGGTATTTTGTAGAGTGACCTTCATTTGGGTTTACTGTTTTTCCCATGATTAGACAGAAGTTAATGGGTTTGGGGTAAGAAAGACCACAGGGGTGAAGTGCCATTTTCACCATTTATCAAAGTATCCTGTTTTTTTCTGGAGAACCCTAATACACTTACAAACACAGGAACAGAAAGTTCTCTTTGTCTTAAATCTTAAAACATAGACAATCAAGGATTTCGGGCTGCCTGGGTGGCTCAGTCGTTAAGCGTCTGCCTTCTGCTCAGGGCGTGATCCCAGGATCCTGAGATTGAGCCTCGCATCAGGCTTCCTGCTCCACTGGAAGCCTGCTTCTTCTTCTCCCACTCCCCCTGCTTGTGTTCCCTCTCTCACTGGCTATCTCTGTCAAATAAAATCTTAAAAAAAAAAAAAATCAAGGATCTAAGAATGGAACATCTGCCCAGTAAATGGGGATGATTTCAGTGCTGTTACAGGGCAGTACTAAAAAGTGTGTTGAGCTGGCCAAGTAGTGACAAGTTTAACATAAAGAAACTACAACACAGATAAAACATGTTACGTCTTTTAAAAATTGATAAATTGAAGCTAATCAAAATTAAGCGCTTTTGCTCTGCAAATGACCCTGTTCAGATGGAAAGACAAAGATACAGACTAGGAGAAGATATTTGCTAACCACGTATCTGATAAAGGATGTGTATCTAGAATATATGAAAACTCAACAAATTATAATAAAAAGCCATCCAATTACAAAATTGCCAAAGGCATGAATAGACATTTTACTGAGGACCTATAGATGGCAAATAGGCACATGAAGAGAGATTCAACATCATTAGCCATTCGGGAAAGGCAAATTAAAACCACAATGAGGTAACACAGTATTCCTATCAGAATGGCTAAACTTAGTGACGCCAAATGCTGGCAAGGATGGAAAGAAACTGAATGGTACATACATCCATGGTGTGAACACTTTGGAAGATGGCAGTTTCTTGTAGAACTGTCATTTAACCCACCCACAGGGATTCTTTTAATCCCTGGCTCCAAAGAACCACTGATCTTTATTTTTATCATTGAAAGCATGTTATAGTAAATGAAATGATACTCTACGTAACCTTTTGGGATTGGCTTTTTAATACAGTTGCATAGTTCCTTGCAGATCCAGTCAAGTTGTTTTGCGTACCAACACTTCATTCCTCTTTTAGTGTTTAGTAGTCCGTGGTATAGATGTACCACTGTGTGTTTAAACATTCACCAGTTGTTTGGGCTGTTTCCAGTTTGGGCTATTGCAAATAAAGCAATGAACATTCTTGTATAGGTTTTGTGTGAACATGTAAGATTTTTCTGAGTAAATGCCCAAGACTTTTATAGACATTGTCTTGCCTATAATATTGGAGAAATCATACCATTTTAAATGAATTATTGAATAAAGTGCACTAAACCTTGGTAACTCATACGGAATGGAGTACTTCATTACTATTTTTTGTTGTTGCTAAGGGACTTCTTTGTATCATCTTGTGTCAGAAAGCATTCATTTGCAACCTGGGAAAAAAATGCCTACAGGACACAGGTGTAGAATATTAGATGAATTAAAAATATTCTCCAAAATAAACTGGCCCATCTACTAAAGATTCTTTAGGAGAACATCACCTTAATTACCTGAGATCCAATTTCAGGGGTTACTTACAGAGGACCAAAAGGGTGTAATTACCACCTTTAAAACAATTCAGGTTTTCAGGACACAAAATGGGACAGTTAACCCTGTTTCAGGTTCTTTTATACACAAGAGAAAAAACAGGTCTGAGTATTATAGCCACCTAAATGTGAGCTGCTGAGGAATTAAAATACACCACACACTTTCTCTGAATTCATTTATTTAGAGATAGTACACAGCCATTCAAAATGATGGAACACAATATTAACACACAGAATAAAGTTGGGGAATTCAGTTGAATTATCTTTCGTTTACATTAATAAATACCTTAAAAGAAGCAAATGTAGATTTTAAGATTCATTAAGACACTAATAACATGTACAAGTAACTAAGTTTCTAAGTTAACTGTCATACTGCTTGATTTTCAGGTTGAAAGATTATAATAAACTATATATTTTAATTAGATGGCAGCAAATACAAAAGCATTTTAAACATCTTCTGAACTGTATAGTGTACTATAAGCAGTTTATATTCTATAGCATTCCATCATTCTCCTGGCCTCAGTTTATGGGTAGAAGGCAAGCTGGACACCAGCAAATCACATAACAAATTATCCACCACTAATGAGGTGTATAATCTATTATGCATGTATTTTGAATAGAAGTTATTTTTGAATGCCAAAAGAATGCCAGCTTTTTTGGGAAATTGGGATTTACCAGCTTGGTCACTGACTAGCTACCTGAGCTTCAGTTTTCTTCATTTTTAAAATAAAGGATTGGACTAGATTTTATGTAAGTGTCTCCTGAGGCTTAGGATATTACAGTTTCATCCTGTCCTAAGTTTACCACCTCTGATTTTCAAAATGAACTTTCAAAGTGCACCTTCTAACCCACGATTATCTTTCTTTAAAAACTTTGCCTAAATCCTTCAGAGTTCCTAACGTCTCCATTGAACCTGTACTTTTGCAAGTGTTTATAATAACTAAAACAAAGTTGGTATGAAAGGCCATCCCTACCCAGGGAAGATTACAACCTAATTGGGTATTCAAATTAGTAACCCACCATCACCACCAAGCTTTCTGTGAAGCCTCTCTCAATCTCCACCATAATTTACACTGCTGTCCATCAAACACTCCCTAGCTGTATAAATTCCCTACCTTCATATCAAGGGAAAAACCTGAAAAGATTTTTCAGACAACTGGCATTTAAGTTACTTGTTTATACAATTTTACAACAGCTACGTTCTTTGCAGTCTCTTGTAGGGCAAGGCATCAAATATTTCAAAAGGCAGCCATACATTTCCTTCTATACTTTCTAAAATAGCTTAGAGACTAGCACAATTTAAACATCAAACTGTCAAGCAGTTTTGTTTTTACTCTTAATTTCACAGGCACAGAGCTAAGGATAAACCTAACAGTGTCCACTTTTCCTAACTCACCACCAGACTCCTACATCTCTCCCTTTGTAATTCATTCTAACACACATACCAATGTGCATGGCAAGAATACAATGAATAAAATGGCAAGCGGTAAAATCTAATTCATGCCAGAACACTGGAGAAGTTACATGGGAAGCACACACATACACAGCTTTACAAAAGTTGGGAATACTGTTAATCTCAAACAAGCAATGATCAAAGTGGGACTTTCATGCCAGAAGTCCTGTCCTGTTCAATCAAAATCACGATTTGTAAGAACAAGTGGTGCCACTAGTGTCCAAACATACAACACAATGCCAATCCAACTAGAAGAGATTTTCACCCATACTGCTGTCCACTGACTCTTCATCTCACGAGAAGGCTCATACCTAAAATTTAAGAAAAAAATGAAAGGGAAGAAAGGGTTGGATTATCAGCCATCATGCCACTTAGCTTTACTTCAGCAGTGTTCTTTGTATAGAGTTTGTGATAAGAGATACACAATTGCTGGGCAAATCTGTTACCCTGCTTGCCATACTACTTTAATAGCTAATATGAAGGTAAAAATCAAAAATTTCCTTTAAAGAGTAAAGGACATCGGCCTCCGACGTAGCTCTTTTACTAATACTCAGAGGCTCTTTATGGACAGGTTCCCACTATCTGAAAGTCCGTTATGCCACTTTACTTTTACAAAAAACCTACATGAGCAAGGTAAATGGCTTTTTTCTAAAAAGCAAAATCTCTCTTTGGGTTTCTTTCAGTTAGCAAAAACAGGTAATAAATATAAGTCTTTCATAAAAATGAAGTAGCGTAATGCAAACTATAAGAAAGTAGGGGGGAACCTGTATTTCTGGCTTAGTAGTCATGAAATAGAGAAATGGAGTGTGATGCCTGGATAAGTAAGATATTGTTATAAAAGACTTATCAATCCTAGGGACACCTGGGTGGCTCAGTCGGTTAATCGTCTGCCTTTGGCTCAGGTCATAATCCTAGGATCCTGGGATAGAATCCCGGTTTGGGCTCCTTGCTCACCAGGGAGCCTGCTTCTCCCTCTGCCTGCCATTTCCCCTGCTTGTGCTCTCTCTCTGACAAATAAATAAAAATATTTTTTTAAAAAATCAATCCTATCCTGTATAAAAAGTATAATCTGTTCAAAGCATATATGGGAACCACTCTCCCACCTTCAGCCTTTTCAGATTTAAGACATTCGGAAGGAAATACACTCCAAATTTAGCTGATTTTTGAGCAAATGAAACATACCAAAATATTTTTCATATAAAGTTTTGGGTTTTTTTCTTTTTTTAAGATTTTATTTTTAAGTAATCTTTACACTCACCGTGGGTGGGGCTTGAACTCACAACCCTGAGATAAAGAGTCACATGCTCCTCTAACTGAGCCAGCCAGGTGCCCCAATCTAAAGTCTTAACATTTAATACTATCTGACAGCCAAAGCTGTGAATTACTGAACACTACATGGTTTCTTATCACTATGCTGCAGTGTAGGAGTTTTAAAAAATACTTATTTTTCAATAATAAATGCCAGAAAAGTCTGCTCTTAAAATGAAAAATAATCTTTTTTCTACACCTTTTTCTGGTATTCAAAGTCTTCTTACAAGTTGTAAAGGGTATTCTGCATTAAAAATTATTAAAAACAGAACTTTGCAAACCATACAGTTCAACTTGAATCTTAAACTGAATCTCTCGGTAACCATTTCGACAAAATTAGAAATTTTTTGAAAACAAAATAACTACCTTTCTATTACCAGAAAAAGATTTATACATTGTAAAGTGATAAAAAAGCACAAGTTACAGCTATGGAGAGTTCTAAGGATCCGATTTTAGAGTAGCCATATTCTTTGCATTAATCTACATTAATGTATTTCACCTCAATTCTGGAAACTTAAGTGCTTTTAACAACAGTTTGAACGAAACAGAGAAAAAGATGTATCTTACACCATGTCGGGAATTGGTTACAGTGTCAAAAAAATAAAGCATTGTGTTGGATTAACTATTAATATGGTATTTCTGTAAAAAAAAATGTGTTAATTTCATGAAGCTTCCAATTTTCATCTCTTCAAGATTTGGAAGTATTTCAGTATTTGTTACTGCCAGAGCAAGGAAGTAAAGTCTGCATTTCTCATACTGATCTTATTAATCATTTAGATGTAAATTCTGAAATGCACTGGAGGATAAAAAAGTACTTCATACCACATGTTTTGCAATGCAATCATGAAAAACCTCAAAATTTCCACATGTGAAGTTTTCATGAAATATAATATTACCTGTACCAGTTGGTAAGGGTCATCATGATATAAAGTGAAGCCAAGAAAAGCATGAAGTGAAAGAAGGAATAACTATAAGTAACACCATCCCTTTCATTATCTACAGCTCGGTGAACATCATCTCCATCCTCCAGTGATGCATCACTTCTGGCTCCACCGTCTTCTATTAATGTTGATTCATCACTCGTTAGAGTCAATTTATTAACCTGACTGTTGTTTGAAGTACGGATGCTGCATAAAAGACAGTTAAGGAAGAAAGAAGGAAAAAAGGTGTTTAAAAAAATGATTTTTAAATGAATGGCTAGATTTCTTGTTAAAAAAATATCCACGACTTTTCTTACCTTGAATAAAACACACATAATAAAAAGAGGATCAGTCCTATAATTCCCTGAGCATGCCACCACTGGACAGACTGCCCCTCCTTTGGGATAGTGCTTGTTGTATTGTACCCAATTATGCTTAGTAGACTTGGGTTGCAGTTTGTTTCTGTAATGTAAATTAAGGTCAAATTAAAATGTTAGAACAGTATAAAAAGTAATTTATTTTGGGGGGGCCTAGTTACAGGTTTGTGTTTCTTTTGTAAACTCTTTATGCCCTTGCATATTCAAAAAATTTTCCTGGAAAAAGGTGTAAGAAAAAAATACTTTGAAACAACTTGTAATTATTGATAATGAGACCTTTTAAATTTTAGTGCTAATTTTATAGAAGTACCCAGAAAATCAAGTAATTTCATTTTAAACCTCGAGAACTGAGATACTATTAAGCTTTCTACTGATCAAGAAATGGGTGAAATTCAGATGAGCTCTCCTAAGTATAATAAAACTTTAGTACAGTTAGGAATAAAATTCAGGTGTTCTAAATGAAAATACAGTGGCTTTTCCTTATATATTGTAAGAGAATAATAGTGACTTTATGAAATTTATGAATTGTCAAAGTACGTTGCTACATAAGCAAGGTAACTTACACATTAAAACGACCAGTTATTAGAATTTTAACAAATGCTTTGTGGGAATGTCCAAATAAGTCATAAAGACCTAATCTGTACTGTTTCATAAGAAAAAGTAAGGTTTTTATTCACTAAACTATCCAAAATGTTTTTCTCTTCCACAAAGCCAGATATAACAACTACCATCTGTTTAATGAAAATGATCCTTAATTAGGGGAAAAAACAAGAAAAAAAATGATTCTTATCTTACACCCATTCAGATAAGAGTAAGCTCTAAAGCAAATTACTAAAAAATTTTTCTAACCACTTAACACCCGAACAAAAATAATCTCTAATACTAAAAACAGCCTTCTTCCAACTATTGATAAAGTACCTACACTGAGTTTATAAACTTGCAATCAGATTTAGATAACATTTTATAATTTTCTTTTTAAATAAAAGGGATAATTTTCTTCCTTTTCAAAATCAGTAATTAATTTCTCACCAATATGTTTCACCCCAAATGATATATATTGGCTTCTAATCTCATGGATACTTCCTTGAGAATGCCTTGCTATTCACTTGCAAGGTACTCACAGACAAAAATATTATTTTAATTAGTAAAAAAAAGACTATACTGCTTAGCAAGGAATCAAGGAGCATTTTAAGAGCTTTTTATATATACTATCATTAATATGACTACAAATTAGGTATATTTTTATAATTTTCATTTAACTTCTTAAATTTTGTTAGTGAAAGAAACAAAGTGAAAAAAATACACGGCAATAATCAAACATGAAAATGTTATTATTTCCATACTGTTTATTCCTCTAGAAGCTTTTTTTTTTTTTTAAAGATTTATTTACTTATTTTAGAAAGAGAAAGCGAGAGCAAGAGACCACTGGGTAGGGGGATCTGAGGGAGAGAGAGAATCTCAGGCAGACTCCCTGCTAAGTGACCCAGGGATCCATCTCAGGATCCATGAGATCAATGACTTGAGCCAAAATCAGACGCTTAACCCACTAAGCCACACAGCCATCCTTAGAGGCTTATTTTTTAAATAGCTTAATTTCACAAAACGACCATCTTTGAAAAAAAAAGTTGTAGAATTCATTAAAAACAAATAAACCTGAGCAAACAAAACATACCTGGTTCATTGGTCATAGCAGACCATGTCAAATACATTGTGTAGACTGTGATTACTGAAGACTGTAACAAACCAGATCTTGGTTGTGATTCCTACAAAAAATTAAGACAAAAATTTATTCTGACATCATTCAAGATTTAGGGAAAACTTAGAAAAATGAAAGCTTCACAGAAACTGAACAATATAAAGATCATACCTGGATTTTTGGCAGTATAGACATTACAGAAGCACCGAGGCAGAGGAGCATGTTGACACTGATGAATGCTTTATTTTCTGAACAACTGGCTGGATGAGTATAATAAACAAAGAACAGGACGATAGCAACTAAAGACAGCAGATAATTCAGAGCCGTAGCTGATAACAATGCTGTGAAAGCAATATAATTGGACAATTAGAATTTATCATGAATATTAGGAATTAGGCATAGGGCTCATTTTAAAAATAATCATTTTATTCAAAATGTATTTTAAGCAACTAACATTTCAGCATCATGCAGGCTATAAAAGCAGAGAATATTTCTGAACTTTATCACAGTGATTTTATAGTCTTCACACATAGCTCACTATAGTATTTTCAAGGACAGTAGGTTAGGTAACATATTAAATATTTTATTAATAGTAATAGCTCCATTACAAACACAATCACATACATTAGCCATAATTTTCAAAATACAGAAAAATAAAAGGAACATTATTTAATGCTAAGCCTACAAAATAATGCTTTTCTATATTAACTAATTATCTTTATTTTTTATTTAAAAAAATTTTTTTTAAGTAGTCTCCATGCGTAATGTGGAGCCCCACACGGGGCTTGAACTCACAACCCTGAGATAAGACCTGAGATGAGATCAAGAGCCCAAAACTTAACTGAATGGCCACCCTGGTACCCCTTAACTAATTATCTTTAAAAAAAAAATTATGTAATGGTAAGTCATTATTATTTAATAAGACAATCCAAGTTTCTTCTATGTAAATCAAAACACAATGTGGTTTTTTTTTTCTTAATATGTGTTCAATATACAGGTGTTTACATAGATGTGCCTGATGGGATCCACCCAACAAATATTTACTGAATGCCTACAAAGTTCTAAGCACTGGTGATAAAGCAGGGAACAGAGGAGAAACTCTTGCATTAGATATGCATTAAAGAATGCGGTGTTCTATAAAAGTGAATTTTCCAAGCTTATTTGAAGCTTATTTCTTTGAATACTAAACTCTATTTTAACCACTGAGATCAAATACCACACAAACTAGCTGTGAGAGAAATATCAGGCTAGCAGATACAATGAATATAGCTTTCAATCTGATTTAAAATATTTAGCTGAACTCCGCTCATTTCACATAAAAATTTAGATTTATGGCTTCTGTTAGGAAATCAGAAAAAATTTAAGCAATGCTGAGCCCACATTTCCACAAGGCAACTACTGTAAAACTGAGCAGCGGCTATGCACCTTAAACAGGGGCTTCGTCACAGTTGTCTGCACAAGGATTGATTATGCACTTAACCCGAGTCTCTTCCCTCCTTTTCATCTGGGGCAAGCCAATGAATTCTGATCGCTGTTCTGCAGTGTAACCACTGGACTCAAGCTCATCATTACAAACAGAACAGTCACACTACTGCAAGAATCCCCTTCGGTGTTACTGACACAAAAAGGCATCTTTCCACTTACATAAAATGAAAAGTTCTAGAGTTGCTTTTTACACTTTTTCCTGCATGCTGATGTTTATGAATTATGTTGCTGTTTATTTCTAGCAGTCCTAATCCCTTTAATATTTTTAACCTGCTACAGAATAGGAAATTAGGCTGTAAAAAGTACGTACTATCAGCAGTAGCCTTTGCAACATCTATTTTAGCCATTCAAGATATTCTGGATTATGTTCTGGTTCTTGGGTATGTTCTAATTGATTCCCTAAAAGTTCTCTCAATAAGCAAAGTTGTTATGTCATAAAAATCTTGATTTCCCTATAGTCTGCATATATGCTCTGACCTTCAAAGTTCATCTATCTTGAAGATGCTCTGTAAGACAAAAGCTTACCTGCATACCAACATCTTGAGTTCCCTTCTTCCATTTTCTCAACCCATGATTCATTCCATGAATGGGCAAAATCAATAAGTAAGACTAGCTGTATGAGGATGAAGCAAAAGGCACCTGCCATTCCTACATAAAACCACACTGAAAGAAAAAAAAAACATACAAATGAGTGGCTGGTTCACTTTTTATTATTTCATCTTCATAACACAATACACAACAGGAAAAATAATATTTTACACAAATGATTTGTTTTGCCAAATGGAAAAAAAAACAACCACAAGCAGTGTTACAGTTCGAGGCAGCAGTTATGTCAATTTCTTTATAAAACATCAACATCACACAATTAAGAAAAGATTTATTACCAGTTGTAAAAGTTCCTTCTGGAATGAAGAAAGCCCCAATAATAATTGCAATTGCTGCGGCAAATTTAAAGAACCAAAATCTAAAAGAAATAGAAATACAGTTTACTAATAAATATTCACTCAACAAATAGTTTCATATATGAAATCTTTTAAGAGCATCTGAAAAAATAGCGTTTATGTGACTGTTTAGGACAGTTTTGAGAAAGATTTAGAACCAATTTCACTATGAGAAAATGAGAATATTAGTTCTATATTCACAGGTTTATTTTAAATAATGAATTGGTATATGCTAAGTGAAATAAGTCAGAGAAACACAAATACCATATGCTTTCACTCATATGTGGAATTTAAGGAAGAAAACAAATGAACAATGAAAAAGAGACGAACCAAAAAACAGACTTTAAATACAGAGAACAAACCAGTGGATGCCAGAGGGGAGGTGGGTGAAATCGATAAAAGGGATTCAGAGGACACTTATCTTGATGAATGCTGAGAAATATATAGAATTGTTGAATCATTCATTATATTGTACACCTGAAACTGATGTTAACACTGTATGTTAATTTTACATGAATAAGAAGAAATTAAAAATAAGAATGGGATAATATGTGAAAGTATAAGGTGTGCTGTACAAATGAATAGGTTTTACAAACACATGATAAATGCTCCATCCAAAACTGATAACGACAACAAAAACAGCTTTTAGGACATCAGCATCTTGATGGCAAAAGTCCCTATTTTTTGGTTCCCCTGTTTTTAACAACTAATAAGGCATCCATCCATTAACAGAAGTGCCTCTGTGGGAGTCGTGAGATCCAGAAACATTTGCCAAGAGACCCAGGAGGAGTCTTCAGCACCTGTGCATTTGGTAATACGCAGACAGACTTTGGTATGGGCTGCAGAACCAATAAATTTCCCTAACCCTTCCCAGCTTTTTCCAGTTGGGGAAAACCCAGAGTGCCAATGTGGGCAAATACCCATGAATAGGAGACAATTCATAAAAGTCTAGCCCTCCTGAGGGAAGATTCCAGCATTGCATGTGTGTGTGCTGGGGTGGGAGGGGCGGGACCTTTGTCAGCACCGCCCCTACACCACAGCAATACAGTATGGACTCTATCTGGCAGGCAGCAACCTCTCCCATGGGGGAAAACGGGAGCTGTGAGTGACAACTACCCCAAATCTGTGGGACAATTCTGGAGAAACTCATTTCTCTCCAGAAGCACCCAGATTATTGAGGCAGGACCTCCGTGACTAAGGGGAGATTGGAGATGGGGAAAGCAGCAGATATCAAAGCATTAAAGGAACAGTTTCTGCCACCTACACTCAGGACTTAAGCAGGAAATATGCTCACAAGTCTCTGGGAGATCCTCAGGCGAGGATATCTCCGCTGCTGTGTGGGATCCCAAACACTTAGGAGTACTAAACCCACACCTCCCACTCTGCAGCTAGCTCTTTATGTGTGCTCCCAAGCGTGGCAGAAAGAGCCGATCCAGTAATGAGAGTGCTCTGAGAAAAACACACCATGATCTGTAGGCAAGGGAGAAACCATAAACTTGAGCCGTGGTGCCATCTTCTGGATTTCCAGTATCCAGTAGGGTGAGTTGTAAGAACCAGAGAAGTCATAAAAGCTTAAGATTTCTTCCACAAAAGGGAGCAAGAAGTGTGCAGCAAGTGTATAAATAAAAGGTCAAAGAGAACCCCAGGATCAAGAAGAGGATACCCCATCTGAAGGCAACCAGTAGAGACCTGAGGTATCTGCTACCTCAAGCAGCAACACAAAACTACAGGGAACATGAAAACGAGAGAACATTTCATCACCAAAAGATAAGAATCCAACAACTGAGCTGAAAGGCAAGGAATCTTGCAATCCAGTGAATGAAGAACCAAAATAGCTGCTTTAAGGAAACTCGGTGAGCTACCAGAAAACACAGAAAAGACAAAATCAGGGGAAAAAATACATGAACAAAACAAAGAATTTAACAGAGCCAGAAACCATAAAAAAAGAACGATAATCTGGAGCTGAAGAATTTGATGAAAGAAACGAAAAATGCAAGAGAGCACTTAGAGAAGGGTAGGTCAAATGTAGGACAGAATCAGCGACCTAGAGAACACAAATTTTGAAATAACCTGATAGGAGTGAAGAGAGGGAAAAAAAATGAAAAAGAGTGAAGAAAGCCCATTTGATCTACGGTATCTAAATATTAGAATAATTAGTGTTCCAGAGGAGAGGAGAGAAAGGAAGGGGGCAAAGTTTGTTTAAAGAAATAACGGAGAATTTCCCAAGCTTGGGAAGTATTATACATTTGAGTTCACAACTCTAATAGATTATGCTATTATCTCAATGCAAAAGACCTCTTAAAACACAAACTGTCAGCGATGGAAGAAAAACAGAGAATCCTAAAAGCAGCCAGAGAAAATAGGATCTTAATCTCCCACTAAGCTATCAGTGGACTTCTAAGCAGAAATGCCACAGGCCAGAAGAGAGGAGAATGACACATTCCAAGTTTTGAAAGAAAAAAACTGCCAGCCAAGAATACTCTATCCCCCAGTCATCCTTCAGATATGAAAGAGAAATGGAGACTTCCCCAGATAAACAGAAGCTGAGTTCACCACTACTAGATCTACCCTGCAAAAAATGGTGACAGTTCAAGCTTAAATGAAAAGATGCTAATTAGTGACATGAAAACATATGAAAATATATAACAGACTGATGAAGATAAATATACAGTAAGATCTAGAAAACTAGTTGTATAATATGATGACATGTTAACATTTAACTATAAAGGTTAAGAAGTATTGAAAAAACTATATCTACTACATTAATACATAATATAAAAAAATGGTAAATTGTGACATCAAAAATATAAAAGGGGAAGAGTAAATGGATAGAACTTTTGTATACAATTGGAGTTAAGTTGCTATCAGCTTAAAATGGACTGTTTCATCTAAAAAATGTTTTAGGTAAGCCTCTCAGTAACCACAAAGCAAAAACCTACAGTAGATCCACAAAAGATAAATAAGAGAACCAGAAAATAACAATTTACAAAAGCAGGCAGAAATGGAGGAAAAAGACAATGGAAATGCAAAACAACCAGAAAGCAATGAATAAGGTAACATTACTAAGGCCTAACATACCAGTCATTACCCTAAATGTGTATTTTTACCGAATTTACCAATCAGAAGGCATGGTGTGGCTAGATGGATAAAAAAACCAAGACCCAACTATACTGGGTCTTGCATACAAGACTCACTTCAGATTTAAGGACACTCACAGGCTCAAAGTGAAGGGATAGTAAAGGATATTACATGCAATTGGGAAGCTAAAGAAAGTGGGGTTAACATACCGACACTAAACAAAATAAACTTTAAGACAAAAAAGGTAACAAGAGACAAAGGGCGTTATATAATGATAAAGGAGCCAACTCAATTCTCCATGAAGATACAACAATCATAAATATGTATATACCCAACACTGGAACACTTAAGTATATTAAGCAAATACTATCAGATTTAAAGGGAGAAATGGGTAACAATAACAGTGGCAGACTTCAATACCCCACACTTTCAGCAATGGATAAATCCTCAGACAGAAAATCAACAAGGAAATGCTGGATTTGAACCCTATGTTAGGCCAAATGGACCTATCCCATTTATAGAACACTCCATCCAACAGCAACAGAATACATATTCTTCTCAAGTGCACACGGAGCATTCTCCAATATGAACAGATCATATGATAAGAGGACCCAAAATAGTCTTTTCAAGTATTTTTTTCCAACTACAACAGAATGAAACTAGAAATCAACAAAAGGAAACCTGGAAAATTTCCAAACATGTGGAAACTAAACAACACACTCCTGCAAAACTAAGAGATCGAAGAAGAATCAAAAGAGAAATTATCTCTAAACAAATGAAAATAGAAACACAACATAATAAATAAGACATACAGGACGCTGCAAAAGCAGGTCTTAGAGGGAGTATACAGTGATAAATGCGTATGTTAAGAAAACAGAAAGATCTCTAACAACCTTAACTGTATACCTCGAAGACTAGAAAAAAGGCCAAAGTTAGCAGAAGCAGGGAAATAGCAAAGATCAGAGTGGAAATAAACGTGATACAGAACAGAAAAAAATAGAAAAGATCAACAAAACTAAGAGCTGGTATTTCAAAAAGACAAACAAAACTGACACACCTTTAGCTAGACCAAGAAAAAAAAAAAGAATACTCAAAATCAGAAACAAAAGAGACATTACAACTGATACTATGGAAGTACATACATTCATAAGAAACTGCTTGAAGAATTATGTGTCAACAAATTGGATAACCAAAAGATATGGATAAATTCTAAAAACATACAACCTATGAAGATTAAATCAAGAAGAAACAGAAAATCCAATTAAAAGATGGGCAGAGGAACTCGGATATTTTTCCAAAGAAGATATACGAATGGCCAACAGGTATACGAAAAGGTGCTCAGTGTCACTTATCACCTGGGAAATGTATATCAAAGCCATTATGAGATATCATCTCACACCTGTTAAAATGAAATGGCTATCATTAAGAAGATAACAAGGAGCAAGTGTTGGCAAGGATATGGTGAAAAGGGAACTCTTGTGCACTATTGGTGGGAATGTAAACTAGTTCAGCCACTATGAAGAACAGTATAAAGGTTCCTCAAAAAATTAAAAATAGAAACTACTGTATAGATCTAGCAATTGCACTTCTAGTTATATATCCAAAGGAAATGAAAACAGGATACCAGAAAGATACCTGCTCTCCATGTTTATTGCCACATTATTCATAATAGGCAATATATGAAAACAACCTAAGTGTCTGTCAATGAATGAAGAAAGAAACTGTGGAACAGATATACAACAGAATGTTATACAGCCATGAGAAAGAAGCAAACCCTGCCATTTGCAAGGACATACATGAACTGCAAAGGCATGGCTCTAAGTGAGATAAGCCAGACAAAGAAAAATACCATATGATATCACTCATACACGGAATCTAAAAAAGCCAAGCTTGTGAAAACTAAGAATAGAATGGTTACCAGAGTATGGATATATGGGGGTGGAACTGGGAGATGTCATTAAGGGGAACAAACTTGCAACCAGTAAATAAGTCCTGGAGATCTAATGCACAGCACAGTGACTTTAAGCAGCAAAACTGTCTTACAGACTTCAAAGTTGCTAACTGTTCTCACTCATCACAAGAAAGAAGTAATAACTATGTGACATGACTGAGGTGTTGGCTAACCCTACAATGGTAATCACATTGCAATATACAAATGTATGAAATCAACACTCTGTATATGCTAAATCTACAATGTTATATGTTAATTTTATCTCAATTAAAAAGAAAACACACGTAAAGAAGATGGTTGTAGGACTACTTACATGTTTATGCATGCTACTCTGCCTAGAGTGTTATCTCAAGGAATAGTTGTCATAGCCATTCTGTGGTGTATTTTGAGAAGTGTTTAAAAGCACGATAGAGTTGTAAAAGTGCAAATAAACAAATACCAATGACTAGAAGAACAAAATAAAATAAACCAACCTGTCACAGCATATTTTTCACTAGTATTTGTATTTCACTTGTTCATTCTTCCTGTCTTTGGTAGCATAATAATAAACAACAGCAGATACCCAAAAAATATTTTTTTTAAATTTATGGGGAGAAAACAGATAAAATTCAAAACATTCAAATTAAGTATGAGAAGTGATGCTCTACATTAAGGGAGATTAATAAAAAGGACCCTGAAGTTTCTTTCTAGATTGTCTAGTACAACCAACCATTTAGACAATCAATCACCCTGCTGAGGATTAAAGTTTTTCATTTTGGTTGCACCGTAGGTCTAAGTAGTAAGACTGATCTACTGAGAGCTAAGAGGAGGAGGAGGAATGAGTTCCTCTTTATTAGTAACAGATATGGTAGATCCTCTTTTTTTAAAATTTTAGAGAGAGAGAGAGAGAGAATGCACAATCGGGATGGACAGAGGGAGAGGGAGAGAGAATCTCAAGCAGACTCCACAATGAGTGTGGAGTCTGAGGCGGGGCTAAATCTCATGACCCTGAGGATCACGACCTGAGCCAAAACCAAGAGTGGGATGCTCAACTGACTGTGGCACCAGGTGCCCCAGTAGATCTTTTTATGATGAACTATAAAACATCATGCATCAGAGATTATACCAATAAATAACCCAAGGCTACTATTTATATTTCTAAAATCTGACATTCTCAGTAGAGACAAGAAGGTATTTTTACCTGGTCATTCATGAATAACGAATCTGCAAACTGCATAATTTATTTTAAAGTTTCTTTAGACAGACTCAAAATAACTGAGAAAAGGCTACCCAGACTTTTGTATTCTTCAACGACGTACCCATTATGAACTGCGGCTCTTGGATCACTGCTGCTCTTGACTTTGATCATTAGCAGAGAGAGGAGAAGATAGAACATAGCCAAGCCAAAGCACAGACGGTACACGGCTTTATAGCCAACCAGAATATTACAAGGAACGATGCCTTTTTCATTTTCACAAAATCCAGGAATCTAGAAAACAACGAGTTTATGATGTAGAATTTTTTCAAGTAAAAATGAAAGTTCTAGATAATCAAATAGTTTAACGTTTAGAAAACAGAAATTTGCTTTACAGTTTATGCTAAATATGTAATCAAGGTAAGTCTGGAACATTTTCATCAGATAGACATTTAATTCTCTTTTCACTTTATTTGAGCCCATGATAAACTATAAATGCTGATCCAAAACTGGATATTTATTCTGACTTGCAGACTTATTTTAAATTTTCTAAAACTTGCATTCTCCTGTGATATGCTAAATTACCTGTATAAAAGAGAAATACAATCAATGAAAGTGTAAGGAATTATATGGTAAGTCAGCTTCTAAATACTGAAGAGGAGAACAATGATGGCTTCTCAAATGGATTTGGATTAACAAATAGCTGACAATGATCTTATTTTTAACTTAGAAATCTGAAAAAGACTGATGGCCATTACAGAAAGTCACACTGGAATCAAGAATACAAAAAAACAAAACAAAACAAAAAAACCAAAGAACCTTAAGTGAAATAAATGGGAGTAGTCCTCAAACTACATATACTACTCCTACTTATAAGAATTATTTCCTCTAGAAAATGTTAAAGCAAATGGATATGCCAAAATATGACTGCTAATTTGTGCCTTTAAAACCAAGAACTTACAATTGTATTTAAGCTACTGGGGAGGCACTACTTCCTTTTGCTAGTTCCTACGCGGTCTGTAAGCCCTTTCTTAGTCTCACTTAAATCTCAGCCAGTTTAAGCCCTACAGTATGTACTTACCCATATTTACTTGCATCATGTACTCAACTAGGCATTCTTAATTATCCCACTCCCTTGTATGAGAGAAGGACACCACCTGGCGGAATTCCCATCATTAAGTTAATTCAACCACCTAGTTCAGTCAGGTTAAGCTAGTTCAGTAACAATCAGCAAATATCAGTGGCTTAAAACAGCAAAGATGTAGTTCTTGCTCTTGCACATGTACATAACTGGTTCATATAGTCACTTCAGGAGTCCAGGCTGTTGGAGAAGCCACCATTTCAAATGATGTACATGTTGTGACAGATAAAAAAAAGAAATCTTGTATCAGTAAGTAGAGGCTGATGTGTATTTCTTCAACTCACAACTCACTGATCAGTAAGTACTAGAGACATTGCCCTACATCTCACAAGCACTCTAGGAAATGCAAATCATTGATGACCTTCAGAAAGCAGAGATGCAGAAATATCTGATGATGAGATTAACATCCACCAACTAAACTATTCATAACCACCATCAACTGGATCCAGACAAAACCATGTGTCTTTTGCTTATACCCAAGGACTTGAGTAACATTAACTGGTCATCCACATCTACCATGTACAATGCTAGTTACTTTCACAATCATAATAATCTCACTTTTCCAACTTTCACCATCTTTCCTTACCCCAAAGCCAACATCAAGCAGATATGGTGCTTTAAAATGGAGGTCAACTGCCATATTCTTTCTCAACCTCAAATTTTCTGTTGTCATTTGTCTCGTCTTGGTGGAAAGCCAACTTCTATACCTTCTCTTGATCATTTCTCCTTCACATAGATTAAAGCTCATATCTTTAACTCCTCAAAATATAAATGATTAAATCTCATCCTAAAAAATCCTTTCCTTAATTTAGCTGCCCTGACACCACCATCTGTTACAAAACTCCTCAAATCAGCAATTTATACCTACTGGCTACATTTCCTCACGGCTGTCTGATTCTCCTCCCACTTCTGATCCCAGCACTCTAAAGAAATTGCTTTTTCAAGACACTAATGATGTACTGGTTGTCAAATACTTTCTTCCTAAGGTCTGCACCATAGGGCATTCACTTGTTTCACCCTTTTCCATTGTTCCTTCTCAGGTTCCCTTTTCTCTACCAACCCCTTTCAATAACAGCTTTTGTCAAAGTCACTGTCTGCTCACTTTGAATGGTCTTCAGCATATGCAGCCATGATTTCAACTTTCATCTCCATTCCCAAAACACTTCTAGCTAGGATTTTTTGTTACATACCGTGTTTTCTACTTCCCGTTAGATACACAAACACACTTTCTCAAACACGTATGTAGTGCAGTATCCCTAAATCAATGTTTTATAAACTAAATGAATTATAGTTTCCTCATCTCCTTTTATAACCTGACTCCCTGAAAAATTAAAAAAAAAAAATAAAATAAAGCACCCCTCCACCTCAGGTTAACAGTAACATTTTCCTGCTAGTTATCTAGAATCAGAACCTGGGTATTATGTATGATTCCATCACTACCAATATTTAAACCAGATTCAGTTAATTCTACATTCAGAAAAGCTATTGCTGGCCCCCTATACAGTTCTTGATTACATGATTAAAAGAGCCTCCACATTTAACTGCTTAACTTCTAATTATCAGATCAGTCTTCCTAAAGCATACATATTCTGCTCAACAAGCTCTCTATCCTCATTTTGCTTCCTATTTTTCAATCTCTGCATACAAAAGTTCTACTCATTCTTAGAATGTTGCTTTTTCCATGAGACCCACTGAGTTCTGACATTTAACTGGTTAGAATTACTTATTTCTCCTTATTACCACAGCACATTTTCTGTACCACCATCACAGAAGTTAAGCTTATATAAGTCTTATATAATCTTTCTTTCCAAAAGATTATGAGGATTACTAAAACTGGAATTACATGTTATCTTACTTTGTACAATTTTCCAAAACCCAACAATCAGTTTTAAGCATACTCATTATAGGTTCAGTTAATCAATTAAAAAAAAAAACAAAACACCTTATTCAGTTGTTCTTCCATTCCTGGTATCAACATTACACAAGCTACACACACTCCAACAAGCAGGAAAAGTGCATAGATCAATCTAGTTACAGTAGAGTTGTTTCCACTAGGACAGCATCGACACAGCAAACACGGGGCACTGCCACATAAACATGGTATCTAGGAAAAAAGAGTTAAAAATCAGTATAGTTTAAAATGACACAGTGAAAATTTCTTTTATCCACTCAAAAAAAAAAAAAAAAAAAAGAAAGATAGGACTGAAGTTAAAGTAATTACCAAGGAACAAATGTATTTGGTTCATACATAATCACTCCACAAACTATAAAACTTAGTACTTTCTGTGTAAAGATGGACCAAAGTGAAACATAAAGGCGTTTGACCTCTAAATCATTTAAAATAAATCAAATCAGTTAAAACAACAAAGGAAAAAAATCATCAGCAAAGAGTTCAGCAAAAATAAACAAAAAACCTTGGAGTAATAACAAGCCTATCTCTGGCTCCTGTCCTTTAGCCACCAGAAATCATACGGGTGAATTCACAGAATTCTGAGAATTCTCAAATACCCCAGAAGAGAAAAAGAAGGGAACTGGCATCCTTATCTTTTCCCTCTTCTGAGTTGGTGGTAGTGAAAACTGAAAACTCAGGCTAGCTAACTTTCTCCAGTGGAATGCCACAGTAAACTACTAGTACACCAGAGGAATAGGATAATTCCCTCACCAGGAGAGATGAACACTAATAAGGGAATCTGCCAGTATTTCAGAAAGGTTAAGTGTTCTCACAAGGACTCACCATAACCTAGGCTGAGCTCCCCCATACTGTCAAGACTTCAGAGAGCTGGACAGACTAGGATATTCTAGCCTTACAGCTATAGCTCTGGGGGGAAAGTCTGAGAAACCAAGGGAACGGAGTATGGCAGCAGTCACACACACTATAGCAACCAATATAATGCAGGGAACAAAGCTGTTTATAGTAAGCTTAAGTAAGAAAGAAACAGAAGTCACGGCAACTATGCAAACATACTCTAGCAAAAAAATAAGTAAATAAGTACAACCCTCTGGGGAACTGAAAAAAAGGCTGAGGGAGAAACATTTGAAGAATCCAGTCTGAAACAAAACATAACTCAGTAAGAAAAGGAAATTCTGTACTTCACATGAACTACAGAAAAATAACAAAAAGCAAATGAAAAAGTTCAAAAATGAAATGGGAAAAGAATAAAATAAGATAATGAAAAGAGAAAGTCAAACTTAAAGAATAATTAACTACCAAGGAACAAAACAAACACAGATGAAAATAAAATTACTAACAGAAAAAAGCTTGAGATAATTACTATAAACTCAGCTCAAGATGGGTTTAATAGTGACTGGATATATCCTACTGCCCTAATCAATGGAAAAAAGTTAAACAAAGCAATGGTTTTTCAGACAATTAACAAGTAATGCAGAACAGTAACTTCCGAGAGAGGAAACAATGTGAGCCCCACGGCTGACCCAACTTTCTGCCTGGGGAGAGCATCCAGTACAGGGATGGGGACCTAAGCAGAGGCCAGTAGTTCACCTGAATTTAAGGAGACAGCTGGGAGCTGGAACAGAGTTGGTCACTGAGAGAAGTAAAGGCAGCTAGAGTCTACAGGGAAGAATCCTGGAGAGAAGAAAGCTACAAAGTGAGCTCTGGAAATCTGCAGAGGCTTCACCTTGATTCTTCAGCAAAGCACTAATCACTGCATGCATTTGAATAAAATACCCAAAGGAGGGGGAAGAGTTAGTATTCCCACCAGTCATAGGGGAAAAACCTTGTTATCCAGGAGGCAGTGAGTTATGGGTTATACTTAGAAAAAAAATCAGCCATAAGATTAAAGGCTGCTCCAGTCTCACTTAACAAAGCATAAAGGAAACATCAAAAAGATCAAATTTTCTTCAAGTAACTCACCCATGCCCAAGAACAAAGCCCAAGAATTTTCTTTTTAAAATACAAGTACATCCAACGTCCATCAAGGTAAAATTTACAATGTTTGACATCTAATAAAAAAAATGACAGTTATGCAAGAAAGTAGGGAAATACAAACTTTAATGAGAAAAATCAATCAATCAAAATCAACCTGACAACACCGATGACTAAATTATAGATAATGGTAAAAAGTATTATTTTAACAAGATTAAAAAAAAAATCAGCATGTTAAGGAAAGCCATGGAAGGTAATTTAAAAGATCTATACCAAACCTGTAGAAATGAAAAATAAAGTAACTGAACCAAAAAACACTAAGACACTGCAAAAAAGATTAATGAACCCAAAAACACAGCAAAAGAAATGAGACAAAAATGTTAGGACAAAAATGAACAGAAGATCAGCACAGACAACTTTAAGCAGCCTAATGTAAGTGAAATTGGAGCTCTCAAAAGGGGAAATGAACAGAAGAATCCTACTGAGGAAATAATTGTCAAAATGTTCCCAAATTTAATCAAGATTATAAATTCCCAGATCCAAAAAACTCAATGAAATTCTAGCAAAATAAACATGATGGAAACCATACCAACTCATATCACAACCTGCTTAAAAACAACTGTAAACAGAAAAATCTTTAAAAAGCAGGCAGAAAAATTAAGCATATTATAAAAAGAGAAACAAGGAAAGGCATCAATTTTAATTAAAAAACTGCAAACCAAAAGTAAGCACTTTAAGAAAACTACATATGATAAAATTTTATGCTCAAAGTCTCTTTCAAAAATTAATGTAAAATAAAACCATTTTCAGACATAGAAAGGAAAAAGAATCCAAAACTAACAGACCTAAACTACCAGAAATGTTGAAGGAAATCCTTCAAATAAAAGGAAGATTATACCAGACGGCTGATGTATACAACAGGAATGAAGAACAATGGAAATTGTAAAATATAAAAAAATCCTTTAAAGGATAATTATCCCTTTAAAGCAGAAATAATAGCAATGTATTGTGGGGGGTTATAACAAAGGTGGAAGAAAAATATATGATGATTGCAAACACTATGCAAGAGGAGACATTCAAGACATTCAACTATACACTACTGCAAGGTTCTTAAAATGTAAGTAAAGATTCTTCACTAAATGAAGAATTAGTGACATGGACTGGACATGAAGGCAGACTGTAGAAAGTTAAAAATGAATACTATACACCCTAAAGTGACCTCTGAAAAACTCAAGACAAAGACTAGCCAGTAAACCAATGGAAATAAAACAGGATAGTAGAAACGGCCAATTAATGCAAAATAAGGCCAAAAAAATAAAATAAAATAAAAACTACAGAAAAGGGATAACAGGACAAACAGAAAATAGAAAGGTGGCTGATTTAAGCCCAAACGTAATAATCACACTAAATGTAAATGGCATAAACACTCCCAATGAAAAGGCAGAGACTGTTAGATAAAATATTGAGATCCAACTCTTATCTCTTCTACAAGAATCCTACTTAAATATAAAAATGCAAATAGGTTAAAAGTGAAAGAAAGAAAAAATAAATACCATGCTACAGTATTATAGTATGTTTCCTCTCACCATTCCTTTTCAACACTGTACCAGAAGTTCTAGCTAATGCAAATAACACAAGGAAATAAAAGGTATATGCATTGAGAAGGAAGAAATAAAATTATCTCTATTCACAGATGGCATTATTATCTACATAGAAATTTCAAAAGAATTGACCAAAACAACCCCCACAGAATCTTTGAACTAATAAATAATTATAGCAGGGTTGCAGGATACAAGGTTTTATTTATTTATTTGTCAGAGAGAGCACAAGCAGCCGGAGTGACAGGCACAGGGAGAAGCAGGTTCCCACTGAGCCAGGAGCCTGATGTGGGACTCAATCCTAACACCCAGCAATCATGATCTGAGTTGAAGGCAGACACTTAACAGACTGAGCCACCCAGGCGTCTCTGGACTTGAGACTTTACAAAGCAACAATAGTAATCAGGTCAGTGTGATACTGTCAAAAAGCATAGACAAATCAATGGAACAGACTACCTAGCCCACAAATAGCCCCACATAAATACAATCAACTAATGTTTGACAAAGATGCAAAGGCAATTCAATGAAGCAAAGATGATCTTTTCAACAAATAACAACTGAGCATCCATATGCAGAAAAATGAATTCTAGACATATAGACACAGATCTCACACCCTTCCCCAAAATTAACTTGAAATGGATTTTAAACCTAAATATAAATCCTATAACTATAAAACTAGTATAAGATAACACAGGGAAATATTTAAATGACCTTGGGTGTGCCGATGGCTTTTCAGATACAATACCAAACGCGTGATTCACAAAAAAAATAAATAACTGATAAACTTGTCTTCATTAAAATTTAAAAAATTCTGCTCTGCAAAGTTCAACGTCAAAACAATGAAAAGAGAGGCCAACTGTCTGATAACATTTACAAAACACATCTGATCTTAAAGGACTGTTATCCAAAACACACAGAGAACTCTTAAAATAAGAAAACAATCAGATTAAAAAATGGGTCAACTCGGCCATTGCACTACTGGGTATTTACCCCAAAGATACAGACGTAGTGAAGAGAAGGGCCATATGCACCCCAATGTTCATAGCAGCAACGTCCACAATAGCTAAATCGTGGAAGGAGCCGAGATGCCCTTCAACAGATGACTGGATTAAGAAGTTGTGGTCCATATACAATGGAATATTACTCAGCTATCAGAAAGAACGAGTTCTCAACATTTGCTACAACATGGACAGCACTGGAGAAGATAATGCTAAGTGAAATAAGTCAAGCAGAGAAAGACAACTATCATATGATTTCTCTCATCTATGGAACATAAGAACTAGGATGATCGGTAGGGGAAGAAAGGGATAAAGAAAGGGGGGGTAATCAGAAGGGGGAATGAAACATGAGAGACTATGGACTATGAGAAACAAACTGAGGACTTCAGATGGGAGGGGGGTGGGGGAATGGGATAGACCGGTGATGGGTAGTAAGGAGGGCACGTATTGCATGGTGCACTGGGTGTTATACACAACTAATGAATCATCGAGCCTTACATCGGAAACCGGGGATGTACTGTATGGTGACTAACATAATATAATAAAAAATCATTAAAAAATAAAAAAATAAATAAAAATGGGTCAACAGACACCTCACCAAATTAGATATACAGATGGCAAATAAGCATATGAAAAGATGTTCCACATCATATTTCATATGCATATGGAAATGCATATTAAAACTCATGTATACACAAAAGTCTGCGCATGGATGTTTATAGCAGCTTTATTCCTAACTTCCCCAACTTGGAAGCAACCAAGATGTCCTATAGAAGGTGAATGAACAAATAAAACTGTGGTACATCTAAATAATGGTATATTATTCAGTGCTGAAAACAAAGGAGTTCTCAAGCCATGAAAAGACATGGAGAAACCTTAAACGGGTGTTACTAACTGAAAGAAGGCAACGTGAAAAGACTACATCTTGTGTGATCTCAACTATATGAAATTCTGGAAAAGGCAAAACTGTGGAGACAGTAAGGATCAGGGGCTGGAGTGGGTACAGGAATGAATAGGCAAAGCACAGAGGACTTTAAGGGCAGTGAAAATATTCTGTATGCTACTATAATGGTGGATACATGTCATTATACATTTGCCCAAACTCACAGAGTGTCCAACACCAAGAATGAACCATAATGTAAACAACAGACTTTAGGAGATTATGATGTGTCAATGTAGGTTCATTAATTTTAACAAATATACCACTCTGGTGGGGGATGTTTATAACGAAGGAGGCTATCCATGTGTAGGTTCAGGGAATATATGGGAAATCTTTGTTATCTTTCTCTCAATTTTTCTATGAACCTAAAACTACTCTAAAGAAAGCGTCCCCCCTCCCCCGGCCCGCTTTATTTAAGGGAGAGAGAGAGCACAAGTGTACAAGTTAGAGGGGGGGGACAGAGGGAGAGAATCTTAGGCAGACTCCATGCTCAGTGCAGAGCCTCACAAGGGACTCAATCTCATGACTCTGAGATCATGACCTGAGCAGAAATGAAGAGTCAGACACTCAACTGACTGAGCCACCCAGGTGCCCCTAAAACAAAGCCTTTAAAAATAAAGGATATATGGGATGCCTGGATGGCTCAGTTGGTTAAGTGTCTGCCTTCCACTCAGGTCATGGTCCCAGGGTACTGGGATGGAGTCCCCCACTGTCTTTGTTCAGCAGGGAGCCTGCTTCTCCCTCTGCCTGTAGCTCCCCCTGCTTGTGCACTTGCTCTCTCTGACAAATAAATAAAATCTTTAAAAAAACAAAAATAAAATAAAAATAAAGGATATAAAAAGGATAAAACATTGTGACCAGGTAGGGTTTAGTCAAGGAAAGTAAGACTGATTGAGCTTTTGAAAATGAACCAATGCAATTCACCATATTCACAGACTAAAGAAAAACCATTTACAGTCATCTCAACAGATGCAGGAAAGTCACTTGACAAAATTCAACAGCCATTCACAATAAATCGAACAAAACTGTCTGCAAAGAAAAAACACAATATCCTCAACTTGATAAAATGCATTTACAAGAAAGCTATAGCTGCCATCCATACTTCATGGTGAAAGTCTGATTTCCCCTAAGATTCAAAACAAGACAAGGATATCTGCTCTCATCACAGATATTTAACTTCACATTAGAGGTTCTAGTCAATACAATAAGACAAGAAAAAGAAAAGGAATATACACAGGAAAGGGAAAAGTAAAACTTTTCCATTCACAAATAATTGTTTACACGGACAATCCCAAAAAACTTACCAAATGCTATTAGAATTACAAGGGAGTTTAACAAGGTCCCAGGATACAAGGTCATTATACACATACTAATCATAATCCTGCATACAAACAAAAATCAACTGAAAACTGAAATTAAACCAACAAAAAGAAATACTAAAGTATAAATCTAATAAAATATATATATAATAAAATATGATGAAAATTAGAAAGCAATGATGAAACAAATCTAAGATTTAAATAAACGGCAAGATAAACTGGGCTCATGAATTGAAGACTCAATATTTTAAGATGTCAATTCCAAATTCCAATCACAATCCCAGCAAGAGGCTGGTGGAAATAAACCAGTTGCTTTAAAAATTTATATGGAAAGGTAAGGGAACTAGAACAGCCCAAAGAATTTTGATAAACAACAATACTGGAATACACACACTACCTAACTTCAAGATTAACTTTAAAGCCCGAGTAATCAAAATAGGGTGGGTTTAGGCAACAGTATGGCACAAATAAATAAAACAATAAAGTAGAGGATAGACTTACATAAATATGGTAAAAGGGTTTTTGCTTAAAGTGCCAAAGCAAATCAATATAGGAAGGACAATCTCTTTAATAAACAGTACTGAAATAACTATTTACCTATCTATCTAAAAGAAGAACCCTAAGGGAAGCCTGGGTGGCTCAGTAGGTTAAGCGTCTGCTTTTGGCTCAGGTCATGATCCCAGGGTCCTGGGATTGAGCCCGATGTCAGGGTCTCTGCTCAGCTTCTCCCTCTCCCTCTGCCACACACTTGTTATCTAATAAAATAAACAAAATCTTAAATAAAAAAAAAAAAGAAACTTAAGCCTCAATCAAACCATGTATCAAAATTAACTGAGGATTTCTTAGATGCAATATGAAAAGCATGACCCACAGAAGAAGGAAAATTGATAAATTAGGTCTCATCAAAATTAAGAACTTCTGCTCTTTCAAAGACACCCTGACGAGAATTAAGACAAGCCACAGATGTGAAAAAAATATATTGAAATGAGGTAGTTAATAAATGATTTGTACTGAGAATATAGAAGGAATTTTTAAAATTTAGTAAGAAAAAAACCAACCAGAATAAAACCCGGACAAATTATTTGAACATTTTAAGAAAGAAAATACATGGATGGCAAATGAGAGCATGAAAAAGGGCTCAATATCATCAGTTACTAAGGAAATGTACACTAAAAGTATAATGAGATACCACCACACACACACATTAGAATGGCTAAAATCAAATAAACTCATAATACCAAGTACTGTCAACTCTCTTTGTTGGGACTGAAAATTGGTACAGCTACCTTGCAAACCAGCTGGGTAGCTTCTTACAAGTCAAATGTATGCCTGTCATATTGCTCAGCAATTCCACTGATAGCTATTTTACCTAAGCAAAAGAGAATTTAAGAGTCACACAAAAAACCTTTGTGGTACCTCTATGGAAATGTTTACAGCTATTTTATCACCAAAATCTGGAAATGCTCTTCACTTGATACATGGATAGTAAGTTGTGGTACATCCAAGCAACGGAATATTACACAAAAATAAAAAGGAACAAACCACTAATACACACAACATGAATAAATCTCAATGAATTAATGCTCAGTAAAAAAAGCCCGACTCAAAAGGCTATATCCTGTATGATCCTATTCATATGCCCTTCTGGCAAGAAAAGAACTCTGGGGACAGAAAAAACAGGAGCTGCCGAGAATGGGGATGACAGAATTTAAGGTGCTAACTGTTCTGTAGCTGTTACATAACTATAGGATTTCTCCAAATTCACAGACCTGTACATTACAAAGTGTGAATTTCAGGTAAATTATATCAACTAAAAAGAAAATGACAAAAATACAGAAAAATAATATGGAAGGAAAAGAAAGACAATGTAACATGAAGGTAACTGGTGTCCTTAAAATAGAGAATCCTCTAAATAAACAAAAGGGACATTCAAAGATAGAATCCAAGAAAAACTTCCTTAGATGAAGAAGTTAATCTGTATTTTCAAAAGAACACTATTTTCTTTCTTTCGTTTTGTTTTTTTAAAGATTTTATGTATTTAAGAGAGAGTGAGCTTGAGAGATCACAAGCAGGGGAAAGGCAGAGGGAGAAGCAGACTCCCCGCCGAGCAGGGAGCCTGAGACAGGGCGGGATCCCAGGACCTCTGGATCATGACCTGAGCCAAAGGCAGACGCTTAACCCAGGCGCCCCAAAAAAACACTATTTTCTAGACGAAAAAAGTGAATAAAGATTTAAAGTCAGACATATTTGGTTAATTTCAAAGAGAAGTAAAAACTCTTCAGATATCCAGGCAGAGGAAACAAGTCAATAGAACACGTGAGATATTCTGGGAGGGAGTGGATACCACAGTGTTTTAAGACAAAACAAGATTCACAGAAAACACTATTACATTCTGAAGGAAATGGGTATACTATTGAAGTGGTAAAC